>NC_138292.1:33110000-33710000 GCF_965601325.2 Salmo salar
GGTCTCTGGCACTGCAGCTGCTGAACAGCTGGCCTGGCATGAACCTGGAACAGAGGGGTAAAGAGAACAAGACATTTAGTGGATGCTCTTATCCAGAGCTTCTTACAAGTGCATTAAAATGAAGTGCCTCGAAATTGACATAATACAAGGCAAGTGAGGATCACAGCTGCACATAACTGACCCTTTGTTTAGTATCATTGACTTTGCATGGCCTGGTGCTTTTGTAATGCATGTCAAACCTAGCCCACCATAGCCCCCTAGCCCCTCACCCAGTAGATGGCTCCATGATGCAGCCTCCCAGGCGTGGTTCGTTCTGACACTGGCAGCGCCGGTCGGCCGTGTCGTGATTCATGCCCAGATTGTGCCCGAGCTCGTGGGCAATGGTGGACGCCACCCCCAGTACACTGACCAGGTGATCCTGCAGACAGACAGACAGACAGACAGACAGACAGACAGACAGACAGAGACAGACAGAGACAGACAGAGACAGACAGAGACAGACAGAGACAGACAGAGACAGACAGACAGACAGACAGACAGACAGACAGACAGACAGACAGACAGACAGACAGACAGACAGACAGACAGACAGACTCAGTCAACTACCAGACTCAGTCAACTACCAGACTCATACTGTCATTGTGGGGCAGATACCCCTGTACTCCACTGATAAGCCTAACTGAAGCTAACTAACTCACCACATTTACCCCTCCTGACCGGTCCTTGGAGCACATGGAAGACTGAGATGCCATTCCCACTGTAGTTCCATCAAATGAGCCCCCCCTGGAACAGATCAAACACATACAGTTATAGTTAGTCTATTTTCACAAAGAGGCCATTCACTGGTATATACACATGTATTTGGGATGAATCTGCTTCCATAATGTACAGGTGTGAGAAAGGCTTCAACCAAGTCCATTTGACTACTCACATAATGAGCTGAGCATTGTCGTGGCGCAGGCGGGGCAGCAGCTCTCTGGTGCGCCACTCCAGGAAGCGGTTGAGAGTGTCTGAGGGACTCTTGTCAACCTGGATCTTATCCTGGTCACTCCAGATCTCCACCCCAGTTAGAGCCACACGCACACTCAGCGGCCGGTAGAACTAGAGAGGGGTAGATGAGGACCACCATGATAAACCAATGAAAATCTAATACAAATATACACTGGCCAGTTTATTAGGTACACCCATCTAGTACCGGGTCAGATCCCCTTTTGGCTCCAGAACAGCTTGAATTCTTTGGGGCATGGAAACGTTGCTCAATTTGTATCAAGAGACCTAATGTGTGCCTGGAAAACATTCCCCACACCATTACACCACTGCCACCAGCCTGTACCATTGACACCAGGCAGGACGGTGCCATGGATTCATGCTGCCTACGCCAAATACTGACTCTGCTATCAGCATGACGCAACAGGAACCAGGTTAAGTTTTAGTGTTTTACTTGCTAAATGGTATTTACTTTGCCACCATGGCCTTTTTTGCCTTTACCTCCCTTATCTCACCTCATTTGCTCACATTGTATATAGACTTATTTTTCTACTGTATTATTGACTGTATGTTTGTTTTACTCCATGTGTAACTCTGTGTTGTTGTATGTGTCGAACTGCTTTGCTTTATCTTGGCCAGGTTGCAATTGAAGATGAGAACTTGTTCTCAACTTGCCTACCTGGTTAAATAAAGGTGAAATTAATAAAAAATTTGAACCCGGCAATGTTTTTCCACTCCTCAACTGTCCAGTGTTGGTGATAGCGTGCCCACTGAAGCCACTTCTTCTTGTTTTTAGCAGATAGGAGTAGAACCTGGTGTTGTAGTCTGCTGCAATAGCCCATCAGTGACAAGGACTGACGAGTTGTGTGTGCGAGATGCCGTCCTGCGCCATTATTTGCCTGTTTGTGGCCTGCCTGTTTGCCTGCACGATTCTTGTCATTCTCCTTTAACCGCTCATCGAGCTGTTTTCGCCCACAGGACTGCCGCTGACTGGATGTTTTTTCGTCTGTGGCACCATTCTCTGTAAATCCTACACACTGTCGTGCGTGAAAAGCCCAGGAGGCCAGCTGTTTCTGAGATACTGGATCTAACGCACCTGGCACCGACAATCACACCACGCTCAAAGTCGCTTCTAACGTTCAATCGAACGGTAATTGAATGCCTTGATGCCTGTCTGCCTCCTTTACACAGCAAGCCACAGCCACGTGACACACTGTCTGTAGGAGCGAACCATTTTTTGTGAACGGGATGCTGTACCTAATAAACTGGGTGTAAGACATCCTCCAGCGATTTAATTTTACTTTTGAAAAGCGATATCCCAAGGATAAATACAGTAAAGTACACACACTAAACGGTGAAAACATTTGTTTTTAGCAAAATAATATTTTTTAGACACCTGCAAACTTCAAGGAGTAAGGCATTCAAGGAGTTGGTCTGTTGGGAATACGTGATATCGCCGGCCTCCTGCTTGCTTGAGGAACAATAGAGAAGCAGTAGACGATAGAAGAGGAAAGGCCCACTCCCCCACTTGTGCCATGTCCCGACTTACCTGGACCACTTACTGAGATGTGGCTTTTGTCAAGTAAATCAGGTGTTAAATGAGGTGAAAAGGAGACAACTTTAATATTAGGTTACATACCCAGTCTACTTGGTTGGCCACATCCAGCATTCGATAGATGATAGTCTTGTTGATTTTCTGGTAGTTACGGTACTGTAAACAATAACAGTTATTGGTTAGGCCAATAGAGGCAGAACATGATGGGATTGGTCTAAATGTATTGGGGTCTCTTCAAAGTGCAGCTATGTCAGTGCCTTGCTTACACTAGGAGGCATTGTCGTACATTAGCCTTATCGTACATTACCTCTTTGTGATCAGCTACAAGCACAAGCTCTATGTACTTGGTCTCTGAGAGAATGTCCCTCTTACTCTGCAAAAAAAGCAAAGCGTAAACAAAAGACATTCGGGCCAATGTACACTATGTTGTCGACAATTCAGGGAAGTCAGTACGGTATTTCCAGCAGTGGCGAAAACATCAGTAGTTCCAATTCCAGGATAAACAAACATTTGATTGTGCTTCCAGCCCCTCTCACCCTGTGTGGGACTTGTGGTGGGATGTGGATGGGGGCTACAGGTGTATGGGACACTCCACAGCCCCCAACACTACCCCTCTCCAGAGGTCTGGTGGAGTAGAGCAGGTGCATCCCCTCCTCCTCCTCCCCTCCACTCTCCTCTGCCCCCTCCTCATCCTCGTGTTCTTCCTCAGGCTGCAGCTCAAAGCTCAGGGTGGAGTTGATGGCCACCACACCCCTGAAGGAGAAGGGAATAAACAGGGACTCACTCAACAGGGAGTCAACAGGGACACAAAATGGCGTCCAAGTTCAAAGTAAATACAGTTACTTCAGGTGAGGACATTGTCCAAGGCTCTGCTAGCAACCGGATTACGTTCGCTACATAAACATGACCCTAAACCGAGTATATAGCCACACGGTCTGCCCACGCGAGTAAAGAGCTCTAAATAACTCCAACTCTAAATAAAGGCCAAGAGGATTTTCCATGGATTTCCGCCAAGTTAATTTGGATATCCCTAAAGTATCCAAGCCAGCGGAAGGGACCCTAGATTAAAACTGGTGCTCTCTCAAATCGGGTGATTAGTATGCTTGAGGAGGTCAGAGTTCTTTCAGATTAATCTGGATTGGATTAAAGCCACCTCATGGTGGATCACTCCGCCCCACTCACAAAACCATGACGCTCACATAACAATGACGTTGTCCGTACTGCAGGCAAAGGTGAAGTGCCCTTAGTAAAGACTTCCCCTTTATAATAATAGGTTTACCATATAGTGCACCACAAAGGGTTTAACTGAGGTGGGTGATTAAGTGGGATAAGGCTGACCCCCGTTTAGATCACTTTACTGGTTTTAAATGCATTAACCATTACATAACAGAGTATGAAAAGCATATGCTTAAGGTCATAAGGTCATGCGGGTAAACTTTTTGAGCTGTTAGGCTCTATTTCTTAATGTAAAACCTAAAAGGCATATGAATTTGTATGATCTCACTTCCATGGACACCATTCTCAAATCAAGAATGTTGACTGGGTACATCTACAGGGAACATTGTTCGCATACTGTTGCCTTGCTTGTGAAGTTCCGTGAAATTGTACATTCCTTTGGGTAGTGACAGAGGGGAAATGATCCTAATTTTGACAGGCTGCATACCATCCTGTGGTTTTGACAGAGTTAACATTGATATTATTACCTGAGTCCAGAGCAGGTACTGAGAGCCACCCTGGACTGTGGGAAGCCCCTCACTGAGCCGTGGTAGTAGCAGTGAGTCTATGAGATAACAACCAGGGAGAGAGTAGTCAACATAATATAATGACATATTATCCAAGCTCATATGAACTAACTTAACGTTAACTATCCCTATAACAATTCAACCTATAACAAATCAGAACATTTACAACACATTACTTACCACTGTGCCCTCCTCTAAAGAAACCCCAGTGCCATTAGGGAGGTAGTAGAAGACATTGGGGGGCCTGGGCAGGAGATCACTGCAGGGAGAGGACAGGGTTACTGTACATTCATTCAGACTGCTTCCTCTGAAGATTTGTCTGAAGTCCGAATGTTTTTTATTGCTAATGATAAACCCCTTTATGAAACTATGAAGTCTTAACTCAACAATGGCAAAGGTTGGGGCACTTCAGCATCACATCTCCCCATTCAAAAAGCTAAGGCCTAAGATCAAAATATAGGTCATTTTCTGATATTTCAAAACGGAGTATATTTTCTTAGTGAGCTTACTGGTTTTTCTCCAGGTCCAAAAGATAGATGCTGCCTCCAAATTGAAGACCACACTGTAGCTTGTCTGGGTGACCTTTCTGTGAAAGGAAGAGAAACATACACCTGGTAATGTGTACTGTAATTTCTTCCCTCATAAGTCAGTGGATAATTTAACTGACTGTATTACAAAAACCCAGTTGAACAATTCCCTCTAACAACTGTTGTGCTAAAGGTGAACAAGGACTTTGTGTGGCCATATTAACTCATCGTCCAACAAAAATGACTATGTTTGCGGTTGTTGTTATTGTAATCGCTCAATGTTTCAACATGGTGTATTCATGATTAGCATGTGATGGGTGTCTTAATGAGCGAATGCAGCCAAGAGCAGCTTGAAGTGGCAAACGGGGCAAAGGGACAATCTTCTTAGTGAAACAGCAGTAATATCCAGTACCACCATGTGGTCTTTCTTATTAACCCTGCGAAGGTAAAAGGATTGAGGCTTAGGAAGTCCTGTATAGTTCATAAAGAGCATGTTATGTACACAATGACCTATATCCTTTAGAGGCTGATGGACAACATTTCAGATGTAGTAGACAGCTATGGAGCGCTCATCCTTTCTCCGCACTAAAGTCCCATTATTACACAACGCTCAGATTGGATAATACTATATACTTTGAATCCCTTCAGCCAATCAATACTCATCCCATCAAACCAGTCAGCAGACATGAAATGAGATGGTGCGATTAAAGTTATACTTTGTCTATGGCTGCAGCACTACCTTACACCTGCATGCTCTCTAAAATAAACCCAGTCTCTAAATGCGTGCAGCACCCAGTCCCTGATTGGCACTGGCACCTAAGCACAATACTAGAGCCCAAATGAGCTGAATCAGACTGTCAGCCAGGGTTACCCCTCATAGGCACTAAGGACCAGGCTATAAATGGCCTTCCTTTACCTGCTGCACATTTCTCTCACCAAACGCAGAGGCGGCGGTGGATAAATGACATCCTATCCCTCTTTTCATGTCCGTTTTCCCTGCGCTTCCATCTCATTACAGTCATTCGGGAACTAACCCGTCTCCCCCCTCCTCTCAACACCGTCTCTCTTCCTGCCAATCAGTCGCTTTCTAGCACGTTTAGCGGCTCCACCTTTGAAGACAGTGAGTAAGTGAAACCCTTCCTGTTGGTGCTTCCCTCCTTCCCCACCGCAGAGTGCTGCTTCCTCGTTTTCTCCTCTCCAGCTAACTGACAGGAATTGGCAGAGGCTTGGAAATGGGACTAGAACTAGGAGTACTGGCAGTAAGGTAATGGGTGGTGACAATATGCCAGAGAGGTCAGTTCAGTTCCAAGTAGCGGTTAGAGACTATGAGGAACCAAAAAGTCTACCTCCTCTGTGGACCGGCCAAATCATGCTGGATAATGTCATTGCCGGGTACCCAAATCCAACAACAACTTACACCCAATTCACTCAGAAGTATTCTACTGTCCACAGTCCCAGAAATATTGTAACAACATCATGGTTCATATGACACAACTGTGTCCCTGTACCATAGGCTCTAAGAGGCTATTAGTAATAACATAACTATTCACACTGGAACCCAGTCATTGGATATGTACAAAATATAACTGGTTCCACATCCAAGAATATCACAATCCAAGAAGAATCCCAGAAGTAGATGCTGATAATTGAGGGGGATTTCCAATACATTTGGATGAAAACATAAAACTCTGGTCTATTTCTAGTTTCTATAGTCTTTATGAGAATCAGAGGGCTTTGGTGAGGTCATTCACCACAGTATGTAAGGAGAGTGTGACTGAGTTATGTTGGGTGGGTCTGTGTTTTTGTACTGCCAGGGCAAGAGTCCAATGGCTAACCAACAAAGACTCCAGGTAGAATGGTGGAGATCTGGCTACAAACTACAAGGCAAAAAACAAACTACAGTAAAGTCAGTTATGCAACCAAAGAGAAGAATGAATAAGGGAGAGAACGAGATGGGAAGACATACAGTACATGTTCACACTCAAACATCTGCGGCTTTTGGCAAGCTGCCTTGGATTGTGGTTTTGGGGTGAGAGGTCAGAGTAGAAACAGGGCTCCTTCCAGAGCACAGCAGAGCTACATCTGTTCAGGGCTCTAGTGGAGGATCCCACCCAAATATCTGGAGCTCAGCCAAGAAACACCCACCTTCTCCACACTTTGTTTGTCATTGCCTCACTTCTACCTTTCTCGCCCTCTCCCTCTTCTTTGAGCGTTACAATTTCTCTTACATTTCTCTCCTTGTCTCTACCTTCTCTTCTCTCCCCCCTGCTGAACCCTTACCTCACACTCGCAACAGGTCTCTCGTTTCACTCTGACTGGCTTCTTACACCGCTCTGTCACTCTTTATCCTATCGACAACCATGTCCACTCCATCTCTGCTGCCATTACCTCTCCTTCCCCCACTCTCTCTACCTTCACCCTCTCCTCCTCTTATTTCCCCCTCCTCTCCCTCAGTGAGGTAAATGTCCCAGGCCGATCTCCTGCTAGTAACAAGATGAGCTCACCGCCACATGAATGCTGGGTGGGGTCCATTCAGACCCAGAGCTGCTTGTGACCCGCAGCAGAAGAAATAAACCAGGGAGGAGGAGAGGGGAACATGGGCGGAGGGGGTGTAACGGAGGAAGGGAGAGAGGGAGGGACAGGGCGAGTCGTGATTCCTCTCCAGCTCTTTCAGCTCAACGGAAGAGTGTGAGGGAGGGTAATCCAATCAGTCAGCTCCTGGGATGTCGGTCTTCCTCAGTCCCTGTAGTGCTTCTCTGTTATTTAGTCTGACCCAGGGCAGCCCTGGATCCTGTTTATGGATCAAGTCCGGACATGTCAATGGAGTGTGCCTGTCCACTATCTGGGGGAAATCTCTGGGTTAGTTCATGACTTGTGTATCCCTTTGCATTACAATAACAGCCAAGTGAATTACTGTACAATGGGCAACATGAAGTAGAGGAGTGTCACATTCAACTCCAGTCCCAAAGGGAAAGTGGTGTTTGCTGGCTCTGCTCCTCTTCCCTAGCACTTGACTGATTAATATTGATGGACCAGAGAGTCAACACTTCCTGGTTTATAGATGTTCAACAGATTGTGGTATGAAGGCAAGAGTGAAAACCATTTCACTGGAACTCATGTCTGCCTCTGACTGTTTCTTTACTTCTGTGCATGGATATCCAGAACTAACCTCACCAATAGGAAAAGAGCTTCATTCCCATTTAACTAGTAGCCAGCCTGCCTACTGGCATTACCTTCACTTGGGCTCAGAGAGTTACTCAGTGATTTGAATTACTTTTGGGGTATAATGAATGATCTGGCTATATAAACAGGACCCCTGGTTGGGGATTAACTCAAGACCATTCTTTAACCAGCTCAATCCACCACACTTTCCCTACAGGCACTTTCTTAAATAGATAAGAGGGCCCCCCCCTCACGTAAAGAATCAGTCTTACCATGCCCCCCTTACACACACACGGACGTCTTAATGGTAGGGTAAAGGGTTGGGGTGCCAGAAATGCTCACTGTCAACACAGAGCGATCAGGCTCTGAATTAGCTGAGATCTCCTCCTTAAGCTGCATTAAGGTGAAGCTCCCTGCTGCACTCCTTACACCTCAGAGTTCCCTGTGTGCGTGGTGTCACAAATCCATTCATAACCAAGTTGGTGTGGAGGCTAATAATAGCAGGCACCAGAGAGGTGAGCACTGAGCAGCAGAACTCAACAAAAAAGCGTTACCTGCAAACTGATAACATGTCATACATGTCTGTATTTTCTTCTTAAAACATTCATTTCCAACATCAATGTGGCAACTGTCTGAAAGTTTGTCTGACAAAGTAGATGTATTCATGGTTCAACGTTGACAGAAGCTATTCAGGCCAAGTCAAGTGCCTCTCCCAAGAGGACACAAGTCGCCTGCACCACCATAACAAATGAAACGAACACTGTGGTGACTGGCATGTTTCCTTCTTTAATATCTCACACGTATAATCAATCTGAGATCCTAATGGGGCTGGGAGCTACATGCATTTCATCAAAAGAAACTCGTAGTTCTTTTGAACACTTGGCTCTGTCATATCCTCACATGGTGTCTCCTATCATTGCTACGCAGACGACACACAATTAATCTTCTCCTTTCCCCCCCTTCTGATAACCAGGTGGCGAATCGCATCTCTGCATGTCTATCAGACATATCAGTGTGGATGACGGATCACCACCTAAAGCTGAACCTCGGCAAGACGGAGCTGCTCTTCCTCCCGGGGAAGGACTGCCCGTTCCATGATCTCGCCATCACGGTGGACAACTCCATTGTGTCCTCCTCCCAGAGTGCTAAGAGCCTCGGCGTGACCCTGGACAACACCCTGTCGTTCTCCGCTAACATCAAGGCGGTGACCCGATCCTGTAGGTTCATGCTATACAATATTCCTGCCTTACACAGGAATCGGCGCAGGTCCTAACCCAGGCACTTGTCATCTCCCGTCCGGATTACTGCAACTCCCTGTTGGCGGGGCTCCCTGCCTGTGCCATTAAACCCCTACAACTCATCCAGAACGCCGCAGCACGTTTGGTGTTCAACCTTCCCAAGTTCTCTCACGTCACCCCGCTCCTCCGCACACTCCACTGGCTTCCAGTTGAAGCTCGCATCTGCTACAAGACCATGGTGCTTGCCTACGGAGCTGTGAGGGGAACGGCACCTCCGTACCTTCAGGCTCTGATCAGGCCCTACACCCAAACAAGGGCACTGCGTTCATCCACCTCTGGCCTGCTGGCCCCCCTACCTCTGAGGAAGCACAGTTCCCGCTCAGCCCAGTCAAAACTGTTCGCTGCTCTGGCACCCCAATGGTGGAACAAGCTCCCTCACGACGCCAGGACAGCGGAGTCAATCACCACCTTCCGGAGACACCTGAAACCCCACCTCTTTAAGGAATACCTGGGATAGGATAAAGCAATCCTTCTGACCCCCCCCCCCCCCCCAAAAAAAGATATAGATGTACTATTGTAAAGTGGTTGTTCCACTGGATATCATAAGGTGAATGCACCAATTTGTAAGTCGCTCTGGATAAGAGCGTCTGCTAAATGACGTCAATGTAAATGTAACTAACTAAAATAATCTTCTGGATTTATAGCATGGTAGTGATATGCAAAGAATATACACTCGGATCTTTTTGCCTCGAGAGAACATTTACGATCGTCTTATCTATAGCTGATCTTGCTTTATTACACGAATAAAGATCTACATTTAACATGAAGTTACACATTATCATGGTGATTACATTCAAGTGAGTGCACTCAGTTTCGAGTGGTGAATTTAAAATACTTTTAATTGGTGTTATTTAGAGCACAAGTGGTGGCTCTAACTTCTAAGGTCACACTTGGCTCGGGTTGGAGTGATCTTTATCACTTGAATACCCTGGACTGGGAAATGGAACGTTACAGGAATTACATTGTTCAGGGGATGGGTGGGTGTTGATGAGGGTGGACGGACAAAGTTTGAATCACAGACACACAGTCACACCCCTCCCATATGGCACCATCCCCCACCTTTCCTCTCATTTCTGACAATCTAAAAACAGGTCCCGGTTACCATGGTTACACATTGCGTGTATTTTGAGGGAGTATGTGAATCACTGGTGTTACGTTCGTCAGTATGAGCAGTAGGCTGTGGGTGCAGTAACCTCATGACAAGTAAAAAAACGGCTACTCATTCATCAATGACTGCAGTGATTCAGTGGATAAACCACACAATAATGTAGGAATTAAGAGTGACTCTCCACTGAGTCTTAGCCAATGAGGCCCACTCAACTGTTATTTGTATGACATTGCAGTGCCCTGGTGTGTTTTGAAACCAGTAAACAAACATCTGGGTGCCTGATGGAGACTGCTTTGCCAATGGGGTTCAACCTTTTGAAAGTTAACATTCCGATCCAGTAGCTGGCTTAAAAAGTGATGTGCAAAAATGTAGCCCTGTCATGCTCTTATTCTCTACTTTCCTCTATAGGGTGTGTGTGTGTGTGTGTGTGTGTGTGTGTGTGTGTGTGTGTGTGTGTGTGTGTGTGTGTGTGTGTGTGTGTGTGTGTGTGTGTGTGTGTGTGTGTGTGTGTGTGTAAAGGAGGGGGGGGGGGGGGTCTGCTGTCTGGCTTCCTTTTTTGCGCTAATATAACAGAGGAAGGAAGTAGGCGCCTTGACATATTTTACAGGGAGCTTCCTGAATAAAAACTATGATCTGAAGAAGGTGGGGGGGACTGGGGCACTTTAAGAGGACGGACACTTCCTGTGCAGCTGACAGGAGGTCTGAAATCATATCCTGAAGAATTCCCCCATATCACTCACTCCACCCAGAGAGAAGAACATCATAACACTGATGACCTTCGACTGGAAAAAAAAACGTGAGCCGCACAATTGGAATAACCAGGTGTGGGTTTGATGTTAGTTTGAGATATAAAACTGCAGTTTAAAATTAGAGTTCCTATGGGACCTGTAAAAATAGAACGGTTATTAACCTCTGACACCATCTAAAAAAATAAAGGCCACTGGGATCACTGAATGAAGAACGGTAACATGGAAGCATGGAAATAGAAAGCAGGTAGTGGAAGTAGGACCAGAGTAATAGTATGTGTATGGCTCTGTGTAGAACGATACTCTCACACACACACATTCTCTTGATGTCTGTAGTCTCACCTGCAAGGCCTCACTCAGACTTCTCTTGTGTCCGTCCACTACCACAAAGGGCCTGGTCCTCTCCAGTGGCTTGCCGTGCCTACTACCATGGTGGTGCTCTGGACCTGGGGACAGGGAGAGATGGGATTCATAGGAAGATATTGTCTTATGTCCCTTGAGGCGCTATATTCAGATTTATAAATATCAGTTTGATACTCTAACATCAGGGGATGGAGAAAGTCTTTCGTTAGTGCTAGTAGTGACCTTAAAATCTAAATTCTCAGCTAATGGCAACCTATTATCCAGCCCTAGTAGTCAGTGAAGCCCCTTCCCCATGGGGCAATGCTAATTCTAAGATCAAGTCAGCCATATCTCAGATGGATATCCCTTAGTAGTAAGGACAAACTAATGTGGTATACCGGCTTAGGGTAGGAAATGCAGGAAATCTCCAATTTTCATTAAATGGTTTCAATATGCCAGGAAAAAAGCTCAGCATCACAATCTAAACATGTACAATTCAAGCTAATTGCACAAGCCAATCAGTGATGCCGGATGTGCTTAATAGCTCATGCTCTCTCTTTCTCAGCCGGCATATCTTCAAACTCCTTTCTTCACACACATAAAACAGACACAGCTGCATTAACTTCAGTACAAGAGGCTCTGCGTCCCCTGTCCATTCATAGTACAGCTGTTGTCCAGAACCTGTATTAGGCTTGTTATAGATGACTGGCTGGCTGACAGGTGTCTTGAAGACTAAAAAGCAGCAGACCACCTCCCAGTGCCCATTTTACAATAGCCTACCTATGTACACTGAACAAAAATATAAATGCAACACGTTTTCATGAGATTAAATAAAAGATTGCAAACATTTTCCATACACACAAAAACATATTTCTCTCAAATGCTGTGCACAAGTTTGTTAACATCCTTGTAGTGAGCATTTCTCCTTTGCCAAGATATCAAGAAGCTGATTAAAACAGCATGATCATTACACAGGTGCACCTTGTGCCGGGGACAATAAAAGGTCCCTCTAAAATGTGCAGTTTTGTCACACAATACCAGAGATGCCTCAAGTTGAGGGAGCGTGCAATTGGCATGCTGACTGCAGGAATGTCCACCAGAGCTGTTGCCAGAGAATGTAATGTTTATTTCTCTACCATAAGCCACCTCCAACATCATTTTACAGAATTTGCCCCAACTGGGACTTGAACATGTGCCCTGCGACTGTCAAGCCAACAACTTAAAAGTTAAGTGGAAAGGTCTGAACCTCTTCACCAGGTCGCTAAGTGTTGGGTTTGACAGTCACTGAGCCAGGGTCCAAGTCCTGGTCGTGGCGTACACCCGAATTCACATGAAACATGTTATTATAAGTGTTTAGAAAGTAAAGGTATCAGATAAATATTAACTGTCATAACGTTACATGCTAGGCTCCAGAATAGAGAGAGGTTTAACTGACTGTAGGATAGGCCTAAAATGTAAGGTCATTTTGGGTGAATTTGAGAGTGCCCAGGCAAGGACTGAAATTACATTTTAATGACAGTTCCTTTGAAGTTGCCTAGGCTAAACAAATACCTACTTGTAAGTGAGGAGTGAGACGATATTGTTGTTGCGTTCAAATGAGACAGCTTCTCTTGTGGCTTCTCCATCTCTGTTTTATTTGAGTTCAAATGACTTTCCACCAGCAGATATTCCTGCAGATCGTTATCGTCCAGTAATCCTAACTGGCTAGTAAGTAACGTATTTGATTGAGTACCGCGAAATGTAACAGTCTCGAGTAGCACCAATGTTACCACAGCTCCAGATAGAAACATTGTTGCGCAGTGACATTGGCTCGTGTCCATCAATTAATCCACCTAAAGGGTGTAAAAAAAGGCATTCAGAAACAGAGAAAGGCAACAGGTTCTGTCGGAGGCAACTATATGGCTACCTCAATGTGCCTACAAGGGCAAATGTCAAGCGAAAGTCCATGATAGGCATCCACAAAGGCACGCGCAGATCAGAAGTGTTGCATGGGCCAGTCAATCGAACGTGTAACTTTATTTCAAGAGGCTTCATTCACCTGCGCCATTAGTCCACACCAAAAAGTCCTGTAACAAGCCTCTAAACAAGACCGGCCCGCTGTCCGTAGCCTCTGCAGTTATCGCTGGGTCATATTTCCAGTACCGTTACCTTCACACACAGAGCTACTACAACATATGTCCCTTCCGTAGCGGAGAGGAGCCCACTGTGATCTTGTTAAACTCCCAAAGTGCTATCCATAATACCTTAATTCCTGAAAGGCAGACAGTTTCGCACATGCAAGACATTCGGGCAAAAGACTGAGTGAGTGTTTACAGCGATGGTGTAATCGCATTTCAACCCCCGTACAGGGCGGGATTTTCTCTTGTGCTTTAACTCTTTACTGCCTGAATCTTTCTGCGGTCACATTCTAGACGGCCGCGTATTCTAACAAACCTTACACAACATTTCTATTAAGGAAATTCAAAAAAAAATAATAGAAAATCGAGTCCTGCATTTTTAAGCTAATTAAGTGTGACTAAATTATGCAAATGTTTACTTTACACAGACATAGGCTATTTCATCTGATAATATGTCATCCTATTGTCTGAACAACCCAAATAATTTGCTGTATCTACAGTTTTGCCAATTGTTAGCATTGCCAAATAAATAAAACCTCTGGAGAAACAGATGCTATTGTTTTACATGTCTAGTCGAATTAATTAGTCACAGGAAATACAACTTTGGACAGGGATTCAAGGAATGAAACAATTTCCTTCAGAACAATACTTGAAAGAAATGAACAAAGATAAACATTTAACAGTGTGTGATGATCAACTGTTCATTCAGCAAGTTTGCTTTTATTGCTATTGAAAAAGATTGAGGACCAAAACCTGTAATGGGCTAATATGCTAAATATCTTTACTGTGTCTGCGTGTGATTTAGGTGGTCACCCTAATGGACATAATACATGTCTGTGTCTGAACAGCTTTCTGCTGGATCCCAGTTACTAGTGGGGACACAGGCGTAACAGATCCTGCTCAGGTCCCTCCAGCACTGGGGACAGTAGGCCGCCTGGCAGCCTGGGACTGTGCACTCCACGGCCCGGTCACCCCTCTGCCTCTCCCCACACACACAGCACCACCGCAGCCTGCAGCCCAGCCTCTCCAGTCTAGACAACACACCAGACAACACCTGAGAGGGAGAGAGTGGAGGTGAAGGGGAGAGACAGCAGAAAAGTGGGAGGAACAGAGAGAGTGGGATGGGGAGAGTACAGGAGGTAGAAGAGGTAGTGTTAAATAACAGTATAATAACAGGGTATGGAATGAAAAGCATTAGTGAAGACAGAACAGAGGATAATACAACAGCATGTAAGACCGGATGGAGACGGAAGGGCCCAGGAAGGAGAGTGGGAGGGAGACTGCATCCCAAAGATTTTGTCTGTGTTTGTTTAGATTTGTCTTGGACATCATTCCTGGAAAAGAGTGAGCCCATTTGACTTCAAAATTAAAGGCACTGTCATTCTGTCATGAGTTCTCAGAGGTCATCCAAGAACCATCCCATCAACTAAATCAGGAAATAGAAGGGTTCAAAGACGTTTAGGAAAATAAAGATGTTTAAACTCTGTTTAATGAGAGAGTAGTTAAATACACACAGTACGCACTGTTTTCTCTCCTGTTCCTAGCTGCATGAGTCGTGTCCGTTGCCTTTTGGTGTATGAGATGCGCCTCTGGATCTGCAGGTTATAAAGGAACAGAGCGCGCCTCTTCTCCCGCTAACAGACAGGCAGCCACAGCAGAGGGTGGACAGACAGAGAAATGGGGCAGTCAGATAAATTACAATGAGCTAATATAGCGTGTAGAACAGTAGGGCCACAGACAGGCAAGATATAGAAAAGTTGAGACATGAAAAGATAATAGCTTTTTTTTCTGTTGAATTAGATATTTGAATCACCCTGAACATGGGTACTAGACTTCACCACTGCTGTATGAAGACTCAATACTGTCCACCATGAGGATGCTTCTGGAGCGCTGAACACCTGAGGCCAGTCGGATTAGTCTGTGGGCTGCACACTTTCACCATGTTGCACTTCTCTCCCACATGCTGAATGTGCAGCAGCTTAATTTTGCTTGATTTGTGAAACTAATCCCCTTCAGAGAGCATAAGGGGAGGACTAATAACAGTAATGACACTTCAGCTGATTTAGTGCTAAGTGAAACACACAGAGGGCAATCCTTCACTCTATCTACTACGTCAGTCTCTCCCCTCGCTGTAGTTTCTCTGTAGGTGCTTACACACTGGCATTTTCAACCCTTAGTCAACCCAGGCAGCTATTCAATTATGATCCTGGAATGGCGAAACACTCTGGTTTTTGTTCCTACTTGATCTATCATTGCACTCACCTCATCTGGTGTCCCAGGTCTAAACCAGTCCCTAATTAGAGAAGAATGAAAACCAGAAGTGTATCGGACCTCAAGAGCCAGATTTCACACATGCATTTTCAACCTGGGCCAGAATTTTAAATGCTCAAAATGCCTTTGAAACGCTCTCCCTGTTGTGGAAATGCCAGCATGAAAAATGTCTGTATCCCACTTTCCTTCCGATAATCTCTTACTCCCGCTAATTCTTAGTTTCTCTGCATACAGTATACACACCTTCTTCACCCCTTTGCCCCTCTCTGTGCAGTACTGTAGGTAGGGCTTCAGTATGAGCAGAATACATAGTGTCTAATGCTATTACAATAAGCTGCTCTCAGGTAAGCACTGCTTTACTCGACACACACGAGCCAGTGCATTTCTTACAGGATTGGGGGAAAAGGGCCACATTCACTCTGTGTACACATTGTGCTAAAGCCTATTGAATTCTAAACTGGGTGGCTCGAGCCCTGAATGCTGATTGGCTGACAAATCTGTATACCACGGGTATGACAAAACATGTATTTTTACTGCTCCAATTACGTTGGTAACCAGTTTATAATAGCAATAAGGCACCTCAGGGGTTTGTGATATATTGCCAATATACCATGGCTAAGGGTTGTGTCCAGGCACTCCGCGATGCGTCTTGCCTAAGAACAGCCCTTAGCCGTGGTATATTGGCCATACACCGCACCCCCTTGTGCCTTATTGTTTAAATATACCTCAACCAGCAATGTTGCACAAGTTTGCATGAACAGTTATATCTATTACGTCTGGATTAGGCTAGGTTTCTTCTTTTAGTCACGTTCCTATATGCATATGTGCCTTTTTATGGAGAACGTGCATCTTATAAGGCTAGAGGTTCCTAGACTTCATTTGTGTTCATTTCATTAAACCCATTGCTTCATTTGGAACAATTAAGGGAAATTTGGAAGAAAAAAAAACTATGTGCACAACTGGCCTTAATGAGGTAGCTCAGCTTATCTGTTGAATTTCACACAAATAGTGAATGAGGTAAATGAAGGCCAAGCTTTCTCCTGAACAATGATTTGTTTTATTTCCATTTATACTCAGCAGTCGACCCAGTAGCTGTTCCAACTTCCGGGGAGATATCCCTAAACCATCTATAAGAACTCCGGGAAAATCCACCCTTTGTGATATCCAGATCGACTGTAAATACTAACAGTATAAGGGGGACATTGTGGGACATTGTATTCTTTGTTTATTTGCAGGTCGACCGACAGGACCCTACTGTTTGTTCAAACCTTCCCTGTGCCAATTCCACCAGGGATAAAAAATGAGAGGAATAATAAATGTTAGTCTGCCTATTTAAAACGTTACAGAGGCTGGGCCCAATGTCAACATGTCTATGTGCATGTTGTGTAGAGACTCCCAGAGTTTTAATGTAGCTACTGATGTTTTGATCACAGTGGGTGTCGTCACCTGTCTTGATACATTGCACACATTATATTATGACTTTATAAATACACTTTTTTCCCCCCTCTTCCTTTTTATTACTATACTGACCAAAAATATAAATGCAAAATGTAAAGTGTTGATCCCATGTTTCATGAGCTAAAATAAAAGATCCCTGAAATTTTCCATACACACAAAAAGGCAATTTCTCTTAAATTGAGCACAAATTTGTTTACATCCCTGTTAGTGAGCATTTCTCCTTTGCCAAGATAAGCCATCCACCTGAAAGGTGTGGCATATCAAGAAGCTGATTAAACAGTGTGGTGGCTAATTTCTGCATTACCAAATGAGGAGAGTTACAAAAACACAAGTCTGAGTTAAACTACATATTCAATAATTAAGATAGTTTTGCAAAAGTACTTTGACCTTCAATAATGCAATCTCTCGAATGAACCAGGAAGGTCTCTATACAACAATACAAAGAGCTTTTTATACCCATGAATCCACCCCTTCAACGTACATTGGAACAGTTCACAAAGGTTAAGTTTTGTATGAAAAGATATCTATAAAACACAGCAGACAGCAACTGCTATCTCAACAGTGTTCATTATATAGACCGGTGTTTGGTCTCCCTAGAACTGTCCCTCTCTGGTACGGTATAGAACAAAACCATTAGCTCATGTCCTCTGGAATGCTTTTTAGGCATTCTTATCAAAATACATCATAAATCTCCTGTGTCAGTGCTATCTCATAGAGGCCCATCCTCAGTAAGACACCTCTTGTTCTCACTCCTGGACAAGCTCAATGAGGGGAGTGACTTGCGCACAGACATTGTGGAGACAAATAATTGGTTCCCCATTAATCACGCCATCCCTTCACATGGTTTAAGAATAGGTAAAGACACATTCACATATGAAGACAATGTTTCATTCTGTCCTCCTCTCTTGCTGATATTCTGCATAGCAACAGAGACATGTAAAAAACAAGTCTGACCTCTCCCCTCTCTGGGCCCCAAGTGACTGAGCCCCAGGTAAGGGAAACGTGCAACTGAAAGACACCAGAGTCCAAAGGACACTTTCTAATGACAAGTATCTCACATAAGCATATTATACTAATAAAACATCTTAATTATCTATGTTACCCAACTAATTCTGATTCATCCACCACAACAGCATGATCATTACACAGGTGCACCTTGTGCTGGGGACAATAAAAGGCTGCTTTAAAAATGTGCAGTTTTGTCATAACACAATGCCTCAGATGTCTCAGGTTGAGGGAGTGTACCATTGAAATGGTGACTGCAGGAATGTCCCCCAGAGCTGTTGCCAGAAAATTGAATGTTTATTTCTCTACCATAAGCCGTCTCCAATGTCGTTTCAAAGAATATGGCAGTACGTCCAACCGGCCTCACAACCGCAGACCACATGTAACCACGCCAGCCCAGGACATCCACATCCAGCTTCTTCGCCTGCAGCATTGTCTGAGGGGTGCTGACGAGTATTTCTGTCTGTAATAAAGCCCTTTTGTGGAGAAAAACTAATTCTGATTGGCTGAGACTGGCTATGCACTCCCAGGCCCACCCACGTCTGCGCCCTTGCCCAGTCATGTGAAATCCATAGATTAGGGTGTAATTTATTTATTTCAATTGACGGATTTCCTTATATGAACTGTAACTCAGTAAAATCTTTGAAATTGTTGCATATATATATATATATATATATATATATATATATATATATATATATATATATATATATATATACACACACACACACACACACACACACACACACACACACACACCTTTCTTTCGACTCATTGAAAGACAGTTGCAACTTCAGAGAAACCATCCAAGTGGGTATGTCAATCAGAGCAATCAATCAGCACCTTGACGCACATACACTGTAGTGTAGGCTCTTAACAAGAGAACGTTCAATTATCAGATTTAAGAGCTGAGAATACCTTTACAGGATTTAAAAGCAGAGATTACCTTTAGAGGATTTAAGATCTACATGTATGACTGGGACAAGGTGTTAATGTGAGAACTATAATTAACACAAATACTACAGATTACATACAGGCAAGCCTAACGTGCCGTGAACACGTTATACATTGTGTCATACATCCGAGTTACAGTATGCAGAGGTTTTGTTCAACCAAGAGGATGGTAGTTGTGGTTGAGAGTGGGTGTGTGTGGCCTCACCTTGGGGAAGTAGAAGGCAGAGATGACCCTGCGCAGGCGGTTGCTGTACACCTGCAGGCAGCACATCAGCGCCATCATCAAGAGGGGCACGAAACTCCACAGGTAGTCCTCTATGGTGAGGGCCCTCGGCTGGGGCAGACAGTCTGAGAGAGAATAAAAAGAGAAAGGGGGATTGTTGTTGACTAATCTGTGGTCTCACTTAATCCTGATTATTAGCACATACTATGAGAATGACCATTTTATTGTGCATGGATAACTCCTAGTTGCCATCCTTCATATGGACAGACATGTGATACTGTCTAAACTATCTAGCCAAGACAAGGCTGTACACCACTAGACCAGAGCAGATTAGTGTTTCAGCCAGTCAGACAGGGACAGGTTAACTGGTCAACACTAGCTAGCCACAACACACACGTCTGGCACATCAGTCTTTGACACATTGAGCAGTGAGAGAACAGCAGAGAGGCCACCTACGCTGGTTACTAGACTGCATATCCAGGTTAGAGGAGGTGTTGAAGGCCCCGATGGTCTTCCTCAGCAGCTTGGCCATAATGGACTGTCCTCCCACGTTGATGTCTATGTGGTGGCTACCTGTGGAACACAGTGGCATGAGTTAACACAATCACACTGTGACAATGATATGGTACAGGGGAAAGTGTGTCTGTGTGTGAGACTCACTGGTGAGGGAGAACTCTGTGAAAGTGTGTCTGCGGATGATGTCAAAGATGTGGTGGAGGACCATGTCGACAGCCAGTAGCACACAGACAAACACAGCCAGAGAGACTACCTGCAGCAGGCCCGCCACCTGTGGCCCAATGACACAGATCTGGGATTAGAGTTGACTCCCTTTTGTGATTGTAAAAAGACTTGGACAAGTATTTTGATCAATCACAAGATTGTTCTTCAGTCTATACATCCCTAAAGTCAGCAAGGAATGGAAAGATAGTAATGAACAAGTCATTGGAGAAAATTATTGGATTGAAATACACCCAGGAGAGATCAGCAACGCACCACTAGTTTAAGCTCACTGGGATGTATGGACAGGCTGCGAGGGTTGATGAAAAGGCTCCGCTCAGCTTTCTTCAAAGGTAACAGATAACGTTTGTCCTGAAATGTGAAATGTACATATCAGCTTCCAAACGTTATACATTTACATTTACATTTACATTATACACTCCCCTACGTATTTATTTGGACAGTGAAGCTAAAACAATTAATTTGGCTCTATACTCCAGCATTTTGGATTTGAGATCAAATGTTTTACATGAGGTGACAGTATAGAATGTCACCATTGATTTGAGGATATTTTCATATACTCGTTTTTCTGTTTAGAAACGAAAGAATTGTATGTATTTAGTCCCCCCATTTGAAGATATAAGTATTTGGAAAAATTCACTTATAGTGTATTCAATTTTGTCAAAAATGTACTATTTGGTCCCATATTCCATGCAAAGAATACATCAAGCTTGTGACTGCAAACTTGTTGGATGCATTTGGTTTGTTTTGGTTGTTTCAGATTATGTAGTGCCCAATAGAAAGGAATGGTAAATAATGTATCCTGTCATTTTGGAGTCACTTTTATTGTAAATAAGAATGTTTCTGAACACTTCTACATTATGCCACCATGATTACGGATAATCAGGAAAGAATTGTGAATAATGATGAGTGAGAAAGTTAGACACACAAATATCATCCACCCCACACAAACGCTCGCCTCCCTGTTATCGGTAATGGTAAGAGGTTAGCATGTTTTGGGGGACATGATCTTTGTGCAACTTACGCACAATTCATTCATGATTACCCATAATCATGGTAGCATCCACATTAATGTAAAATTGTTCAGAAACATATGCTATACGTAAAAGTGACTCCAAAAATGATACATTATTTACCATTACTTTCTATTGGGCATAACAAAAATGGCAAATGCATCCAACAAGTTTGTAGAGAGTCAGAAGCTTTATGTAGTCATTGCGTGCTAGGAATATGGGACCTGTGACACCTTTAAATGGGGGGACTAGATGCATAAAGTGCATTCATTTCTAAACAGTAAAACAGATATGTATTAAAATATCCTCAAATAAAAGGTGACATTTGATCTCAAATCCAAAATGCTGGAGTATAGAGCCAAATTAAACATTTTAGCTTCACTGACCAAATATATACGTTATCTTTTGTTTGCTTACGGCTCTCTTTCTCCTGGCATCAATCTGTCTGAAGTAGGTGGTGATGTAGATGTTGTCAAACCGAATGTCTTGTGTATACTGCCTCGCATATCCAAACGCCCTTCACAGGAAGGCAGAGAGCGAAGAGAGGCACACATGCGCTGATTACATTAGAAACTGTATAAACACTTTATAGAAATAAACAACATCATGGTACTGCAGTGAGTCCAATGCAGGGATGCATGACTTTAGTCCTCGAGGCCTGCAGTAGGCTGGCTTTCAACCTTGACTGATTCAGGCCTGGGAAACTGGATGTATGGACTCTGGCCAATCACTGACAAAATAAAAGAAAAGGACACTGCCACTTTGGAGAACTAAAATAGCCAGCTTCTCAAAAAGCATAACATCTAACACACCCCTACATTAGATAGCATAAATACACATGTCATTCCATCATATCTAACTGAGTTGCTGTGTGGTTGAGTAGGCTCACGAGGTGAAGATAGTGATGAAGGTGCAGGAGAGGAGGAGCTGGATGAGGCCCAGAAACTGGTCCAGGATGACCTTGGTCTCCTCGAAGGCTTTACTCAGACCCTCTGTGAAATCCTCCTGTAGGGCTGACACACCAAACACAGACTGCTGCTCCTCCTCCTACACACTCTCACGCACACACACACACACACACACACACACACACACACACACACACACACACACACACACACACACACACACACACACACACACACACACACGAGAGGGAAAGATGGAAGCTCAGGAACTTTAAATAACATCCAATTAAAGTATTGTGCAAAGTGGATCTTCAAAAGAGTAAGGCATAATACATGTATTTCGAGTAGAGAAAACCTCCAAATGACCTAATTATGTGTAAACTACAGTCTTGTATTTCTTTCATTACTTGGTTTTAGTGAGAGCAGACAGAGGAGTTGGGCTGTACCTGCAGCACCACGTTAGTGCTGAATTCTCTGGACAGTGCGTCAATGGAGAAGTTGAGCTTGTCGAATGTTTGCCCAAAATTCCCTTCCACTGGGATATCCTCCCTGCACCAGGTCTTCATGACTGACAGGAAAAGCAACCAAGCAAACATCATTGTAATCAGAAAAGTATATCATCCCACTTGACTAAACACCTGGGCTACTAATGAAGTTGAACCCCTACCTCTCATGATGTCACAGAGGAAGTGGAATCTCATGGACACACACAGGATGTGGTTGATGATTGGGGCTTTGATGGTATCCATGCAGTCCTGCCACTTGACCTCAAACCACTCCCGACAGCGCTCTATCCCCTGCTCCACCACATCTGTCCCACAACGCAGAAAAATAGGTGAGTAATGTTAATACATTCACAACTAATTATTGACCAGTAACAACCAACTTCAATCTGCTGAATAGGTTTTTAAATGCAAACCAATACTCACTGTCACATCGCATCATCGTCTTTGCTGCATACAAATCCTGGGTGCTGTTGCCAGCAGCAACAGGGCCCTGTTCCATGGAGTCATAGCCATACTGCCCCATGACCTCATCCCTGATGCTCTGAAACTTCCTGCTCACACTCTTAGCCTCCTCCTGGAACTCCCCATTATCCTCCTGACCCAGTAAAGGAAGGAATGAAGGAAATGTTGGGGCATATCCTTGAAATATCAGTTGATAATGTGAAACAAACCTACTGAACTAATACAATAGTGAACTGTGTCCCATTAGTGGATACTCAGACTGCTCTTAGGGCAGGTCTGCCGGTTTTGACTAGCAGAAGTGACTTTTCGTAGCAGGTTAGGATAATTAACGTGGCAGGTTAGGATAATTAACGTGGCAGGTTAGGATAATTAACGTGGCAGGTTAGGATAATTAGGTTTAGGAAAAGGGTTAGGGTTAGCCAAAATTCTCGTCGCAAATATATCTAGCTAGAACCAGGCCTGCCCTGAGAACAGTCTTGGTTTCCACTAATGCCCCGTGTGGCTCAGTTGGTAGAGCATGGTGTTTGCATCACCAGGGTGGTGGGTTCGATTCCCATGGGGGACCAGTATGGAATGAAATGTATGCATTCACTACTGTAAGTCGCTCTGGATAAGAGCGTCTGCTAAATGACTAAAATGTAATGCTATTCTGCCAATAGTGGCCCACTGACCATGATAATGTATAACTTACCACAATATCCTGCACCACCTGTATGAAGGGCTCCATCACCGCCCTCCACATGACCTTGCTGTGTTTGATCTGGAGCTCGATGTTGCACCCCATAGAGAAGGCCACATCCTGGACATTACGGTGGATGTTAGCAATTGGGCCTGACAGGATGATCAGAGGATTGCTGGTTTACACCACAGCAAAGCCATACTGCTAGCAATCTATTTGGCAAGTATCAAGGCAATACATTTTTTCCAGAGCTATTTTCAGTTTACCCATATACAGGCCGTAGAGGACAAACAGCATGAGGTACGCCCTGCCACGAGAGCCGAGCATGCTGGGAAAGATCAGGAGGACCGAGCAGCGAAAGTAGGAGGAAAATGCCCCACCCAGAATACATACAGCTGAAAAACACACACAGAGCATGACTAATATGTTTCCAATTTGTTAACTTTACTGATTGACTCCAAACAGTGTTAAATTGCAGTACCATAATCTACTCACCAACAAAAGCATATGCTGCTAAGAGCCTGTTTACACTGGTCATTGAGACATTGTGGAAGAGACCCAGAAATAAACCTGGAGGGGAGAATTCACAAGACACGTTTTAATACAATGAACTGCCCAAACTATAAACTGAAATATTGTAGCGTTGTGGAATCAGTCAACCCTACCTGCACCGCTGAGAGCACCAAATAATGCTCCCAGGAAGAAACGAGCAACTGGGAACTCCTGTGACTGACTAAAGAGGAACCGGTGGGCAAAATCTGGCAGAACCCACCTACTGATCCTCTCCAAGGCTGTGACAAAACACACACAAACACGGTAAGTATAGTACATTGAAGTTGTCTATGTCTATCAAATTGATCATCAGTGGCACAAACACCAACTCATTATCTGGAATCTACTAACTGGAATGTGGTGCTTTTTTGAGTCTTCGGAGTTCACTCAATTTAACCATTACTGCCATTAAATAATTAGCTGGTTTTATAATTTTGCATCCACTTGTTTAGAACATGCTGGAAGAGGGAATAATTCCAGAAGAGGGAAGAAGAACTCCATCTTGGTGACCTCATAATGCAACTTAGTTCTGTGGAGACCTGCAACAATAACGATTCTCTAGTGACAGTTAGAAATAAGAAAACAAATCTTATGTCTATGGGGACAGCATAGCATACATGGTCTTTTTCAAAGGTTCGTGCAAAGTGGCCAAGCCGCGATGGAGTGTTTGAGGGGGGTCCTCAAGCGGTAAGGAAAAAAATTGTCAAATTGACATTATTGAGATGCATAGGCTTACTACATAATGTTGTCATTGGTGAGTTTAGCCTAAATATCTAACCTTTTTGACAGGGTTCCCAGATTCCCAAGGCGACGCCCACGAAGCAAGACCAAACCTTTCCGTGATCCTCGTCTCCGTGGGCTTGTGCGGAGTTTGGGCGGGTTTTTGTTTGGCCTATTCCTTGCCTCTGTGTACGGAATGACTGCACTTTTCGTACAGAACCAAGGACTGTGGTATTGTGTGTATACCACGATTGCCATAGCTTTCCTCACAGCATTTGGTATGGGCCTCTCCATCCGTGTGCGAGCGAATGTTATGCTAATGATGCCAATGCTGTGTTCAAGTGAGTACCCTATATATGAAGATTGTTTTAACCATACCATAACAAAAATGGTATATGTGCTGGGTGTTGAAATGTATCCAGATACCCAGTCAAATCAACACTGGCAATATTTAGACAGGTAGCCCAATTCTGATCTTTTTTTCCCCCACTAATTGGTATTTTTAACAATCAGATTAGCTCTGAAAAAGATCTGCTGTGATTTCTGAAAATACCAATTAGTGTGAAAAAATATCAGAATTGGGCAGCCTTTCAAACAGAGAGAGACTGAAACGGGATTGCTGCAAACTGGATATATTGTTTCCCAGGCTGGTGTAGGCACTTACAGTAGAAGGGAAAGACCGCCATTTTGTACGAAACAGGTGGAGGTGGGTCCTCGTCATAGCCTACCTGCAAACAAATGATTAATTCAAACGGACCAATAAGCTCAGTTTCAAAATCACATGGTTACCATGGTGTTATGATACTGATGACTTGTCTTCCACAGATTGTTTGTTTACATTTCTTCCATTCTGGCTAGATGGGGTGTAGTGTCGGGGACAACAATTGTTGACAACTAGCATTGTAGCTAAGCCTAACCCTTATCCTTTTCCTAACCTGTTACATTAATTCACCTAACCTGCCACGTTAGTTATCATAACCTGCTATGTAAACATACCATATGTGGCGACAAATCATCAGTATTACCACACATGGAATTAACCTTCGTTTGGTTGTAGTCCGCCAGAATACCCCACAGAAGAAGAACATAAGAGGCACAGGCACCTCCAACCTGTTTACATTTTCCCCGCTTTGAAAATAAAAAATTACTAAAAATAAAGCACTATGTAGGCTATCTTTCATAGAGGAATCGTGAGCAGCTGGCGACGTCTCCACGTTTCCTAGTAGCTCACCCACTAGCTCAATCTCTTTAGGACAGTCAGTTTGGAGATGCCAGAAGGGCTGGTCCATATGCTTTCTAGTGGGCCTGTCTAACTTTTTTTTGTGCAAAATTATCATGATCTGGCTTATAATGAGAGTCTCAAGTGAAAAAAAATGGGCCGTTGTGGGAGCCTCGAGGGAAAAAATGGTCTAGTGTGTTAGAAATGCCAGGACCGATTTCTGGTCCCAGTCCGCCCCCGAGTTGTCAAAAGCAGTGCAGAGGTGGAAGATGTGTACGTAACTGCTGTTTAACTTGACAGGAAAATAAACTCAAGTTTTTAATCCCGGTGCTAGTGTACAGCAGCTAATTGCTGTAGGCTATGGCATGTGTTTATTCTAGAATGTTATGTATGTCCCTTATCGATGGGTGAATAAAGCTAAAGCAGCCAAGGTGATAATGGCTGGAGTCATTTTTGCTTGTTTTTGCTTAGTCAAAGAACACCACTAGACGTTCATTCAGGGGTTAAAGTTTTCCATTACTTCGACGGATTTCCATCATATGGATTCTGAGAGGTCGTTTTTGAGATCAGTGTAGATCCTCAATATCTTGAATATGGATTCAAATGGATCATTTCAAATTAATGTATTTGAATAAATTAGGGCAGATACAAATTAACAGTTGAAACAGTTATTCAATGCATTGCAATTGCCAATGTTTTATGCTATTTGTGATCCAGTTTGATGATTTCCCATGGCCAGCCATCATGATTGGTTCTTGGCCACCCCAGAAAAAAAATCTGAGAAACGCCCTGGGTGGAAGGAATGACCTACAATGCATTACTCAGTAGACCAACTTGTTCTGGGTACCACTAACGCACCTTTTTATGAATTTCCTCACAGTGAAGGGAAAGAACTTCCTCCTGTTCCTCATCTTCTCCATGTTGGTCCAGGGCCCCATGACCAACACCCTGGAAAACTTTGACCGTGCAGCGGACAGCGTGGTGTGTGGGGCCGAACTTGCCATGAACCAGACCCAGCAGCTGATGGAGCGAGCGGCTACACCTCTTCTCTGTGAGTCCAGCTGTTCCATAAAATCACACAACACAGCTGTAATTACACTCATTATACATGTTGTCTCAAATAGTTCACACTAGCTTTGTTTTCTCCATGGTCACTGAACTGGAAGGACATTGCTGGTATAGACAATATGGTGGATGACTCCTTTTACAATACAATTTCTACACAATCTATCTGAGTGCTCTGCAATGTCACACACCCGTATACGCTCCTAATGTCCACTTGTTTCAGCTGTGCTGGGCAAGATAAAAGAGATCACCAAAAATGTCCACTCCGTGGCTGGGCGGGTACAGAACTTAATCAAGGCCCTGACTGAGTCTGTCCGCCATGTAGGTATGTCTGTGGGCCATGCTTATTCTAGCGCTGTCATTACTTGAAGACATTGTTAGTACAGTTACTGTATCTAACAATTTAACTCTCCAAATGAAGCCTTCCATTGATTTCTGTGCCCTCTACCTCCTGTTACAGCTCGTTCCCTGAGAAACGTGTTACACTATCTGGTCGGCATTGGCGAGGTGTGTAATGACAAACTGGGCACCCCCTATAAGAAGTGTAACAAGCTGTTTGATGATGCCCGTGATGACTGCATGGAGCTCCTGTCTGTGTTCAACTTCCTTTGTCACATTGTGGATGGGTTCCGCCCCCTCTGTGGTCTCGCTCGAGGTTGGTTGACATGTTGTTCCATCATACAGTAGAATCACTATCCTCACTCACCCTTACTTCCGTCAGCTGTCAGTAGTAGAGGAAGGGTAGCTGTTTGTCATAGTGTCAGAGGGATAAATTATTGTCCACAAAGAAGCAGGAACAAATCGCAAGAGTAGGAACCTGAGAGGCTTTTGCACATATACAGCTGTATCAATAAGCAAAGGAAATGTGAAAATGACATCAATCACTGTGGAAGGTGTCTGTTTAAAAATAAGAAAATCTATAGTAGTGTTATAATTAGGTTGTCATATCTGTATTGTCATTGTCGCAGTCTTAGCTCAATGTTTCTCTTAAAGAGCCATTTTGATGAACAACTTTGTTAGGGCCTTGCCTCCTAACCATTACATATTTTATCTGAGATGTTTGTTCTCTGTTTTTAAGTCATTCCCAGCTAGCAAATTTGGTTCCTTAGCAGTTTTGAGAAAGTACGTTTTTGGTTTCCCATTGGTTGTGGGAACAAAGCCATAAGTTTCCTTACCGTTAAGGCTTTTCTAAAAGTTCTGGGAACATACATTTTCAGGTTGCAGGGAGGTTCTGAGATAGTTTTCCTATGGTTTCCTGAACGTTTTCCAGGGAGGTTTTATTAAAGAATGGAAATGATAGGTTATTTTAAGGTAATTAAATAACGTTCTGAGAACATGTTTCAATAAGACTTTTAAAACACTGCTAGCTTAGGTTTACTGTTTTGAACTCCAAGCATAGATAGGACACATGGAAATTAATTTGCTTAGGCATTAATCATGCAAGCACATTTGTTTTTTATTGTGTCATGGTGTCAGTGAGATTCAAACCTATGATCTTCTGCTCTCTATCCATGGAATTAGTCCACTGCGCCACGAGGTTTGAACTAGCATGCCAGGTTTTTTAACTAATACAAAGCCGTTAATTTTTGTCAATTCAAACAGACCCTATTTCAAAGGAAACAGGCACTCATTAAGATCAGGTGTGGCCAACACACCTGAAAACACTGAACAAGATAGAGGATAGAGAGAGTTTTGTTGATGCTGAGAATGGAATGTTTATGTTCTTTAAACGTTAATGTTTTCCTGTAGTTTTTATGGAAAGTTTTCATAATGTTCTTAATGTTTAAATAGAACCATAAGGAAACCTGCAAAAAACGTTACGCTGAAGTACTGGAATTCCCATAGAAGAACTTTGTTTCCTAACATTCTCTGAACATTCTGAGAAAATTCCTTTAAATAGAACCATGAGGAAACCTGCAGAAAACATTATGCTGAAGTTCTTGAATTCACATAGAAGAACGTTGTTTCTTAATGTTCTCTGAACATTCGGGGAACATGACTTTAAATAGAACCATGAGGAAACCTGTAGAAAACCTTATGCTGAAATTACCACAGAAGAACATTGTTTCTTAACGTTCTCTGAACAATTTGAGAACATTACTTTAAGTAGAACCATGAAACCTATAGGAAATGTTATGGGAAGGTTGTATGCAAAATAACCATAGGATAACCACGCTCTCACCAAGCTCTAAGCAACATATGGTTCTCAGAACATTATGTGCTAGCTGGGTTGTCAGTGGTTTAAAATCTTTTGAAATTCAGTTAAAATGTTACCTTTTTTTGCACCCAAGCCTGTTTTTTTTCCCGATTTCAGTGAAAAAGTGCTGACTATAAATATGTAAGCTCATGGAAAAATAGATCACCCATTGTTGTGAGGTTGACATCAGTGTAGAGGTACAGCACAGCCCTCCTCTCTAGCAGCTCTGCGGTGCTCTGTGTTATTCTTTAGCCTAGGAGGGCAGGGTAACTTAGGGGCCAAGGCCTTGTTAAAACCCTCCAGCCCCACGCCGCTCTCAGGTTTCCTCTCACATTTCCCAGGAGGAGCGCAGCCGTGAGTCACCCTCCATCCCTCTGCCTCCCATGTTTTCTTTTCAAATGAATTATTGTTTCATATCCACCACTTATCTCGGGCTAGCCAGGCATTGGAGACTTTTTAATCCAAACATGACCGAGGGCCAGAGACAGGAGGAAGAGAAAGAAAAGATAAAACACACTTCCGGCCCTTGGGAGATCTAGAATGCTGCTCTCAGCATAAAGTGAATGGTGGCATTTCACTTTCTAAACTATGGGTCATAAATCCTATATAATGCTGTCTTATAAACCTGACATGACACTTGGGTTTACTTTTAATGACCGTTCACAATGGTTTTATGAGACAATGAATAGAGCCTGTGATGCAGAGATGCATTTGTCACGTAAATTAGCTAGAGGTTATGTCATTGTAGGTATGAGGACAGTAATTCTCAATACATTCCTCTCATTTCAGTTGGTCAGCTGTTTTGCATCATCCCTTCTTACATTGTTGGCCACATGAAGACAAAGATTGCTGCCCGTAAGTGAAGTGCAGAGGTACAAAAACCTTGCCCTCATAATAGTTTCTACTACTTCTCTATTCAAAGGTAGAACATTCTTTAATACCATCATTCTACTGTAACTCCTTTTTGATGGCCATTCTAAACAGTCACAAATGCACAGTGGCACATTCTGGTGCGTGTCTTTTTGCTCTCTTCTAGCAACCATAGCAGCTTTCGAGAAGATGAAGAAGGAGTTTGAGTTCAACATATCGGCCTCTATGCACTTTGACACGAATGTGAACAGCAGTCAGTCGCTGCAGCAGGTGTCACAGGATATGATGGAGGAAGTGTCGGTGGAGCTGGGACGTTTCCAGGAAGTGATGGGGCTAATAGCCTACATAGGCCTCTTCCTTCTGCTGCTAATGTACCTACAGTGAGTCTATATTCATTCACATGGGCCATGCAAACAAGGTTTGACAAGAAAGGTATACTCTATACCAGGGGTTCCCCCCTCCGGTCCTGGGGCCCCCTCAGCTATATAGTGCAAAAAACAAAACGTGCACGGGGGGGGGGGGGGGGGGGGGGCAGGACCGATTTTGGGAAACCCTGCTCTATACTGTGTGTGTGTGTGCGCGTGTGTGTCTGTGTTGGGTGTGCTCTTTGTATGTGTGTTTTAAAGGGCTGTCCTGTACAAACACAAGTACCTGCACCAGGATTACTTTGACAACACTTACATCACAGAGCAGTTTGAGGAGCTCGACCAGAGATTGGCTAGTGAGGGAAAACCTCCTGTCCTACCGCTCAGCCAGAGAGAGGCCCGCACCTACATCAGACCATGTGAGTGGAGCAGGAAGAGAGGGAATGCACAGAAAAGAGGAGAAGAAAAGATAAATGGATTGTAGGGAGGAAGCAGTGTGGGTGTTGAGAGAAAAGGTACAAAGCAAAAGGATATAGAGAAGTTAGAAAATGAGAGAGAACAACAAAAATGTCTCGAAAGGTGAAAGAGAAAGTCAGTGTAACATTGATGTCATGGCAGTGAAAACACCCACCTAACCTCCCCTACCCCACACCCATCTCTGTCCTCTAGTCTCAGTGTACCTGACGGCCAGGGAGCGGCAGACGGCTGCCCTCAGCGCAGTGTCCATTCTCAGGCACATAGCCATGGGATGCCTGGTGGTGGCGCTGGACCTGGTGGTCTTCTGGATGTTTGACCTGGTGCACCACCAAGCCCAGGGGGACATCGTGGCCAGAGGTGAGACAGTCCGGCTACAGGGAAATAAATAGATGATGTTCAGTTCAGTTCAAGGTTATTTACTGTAATAAATACATTGGAAATCTTACTAGCCACCCCACCCATCAGTGCACTCACAGGTGCATGGTTAAAAACAGAAATAGATGAGAGGTATAATGTCTGCATTTGTTATTGCTTCCAAAAATGATATTTACCTGAATGAAACCAGAAACACTGCAAACAAACCAAGTCTCAAGCTATTTTATTTGTACACATTTTGTTGGGGCTGATATTTTGGACTTAGTTTTTCTTAGACATAATGAACAGTTTATTTAATGAGAGAAAGTGTTTGTTTGGTGTGATGAGTAACCTTGCCTGAAACCTGAGACTTGTCCTGAACATCACTTTACTCCATTCTATTCAGTACAATCAAGGAATTAAACTGGACATCAGTTTCCAATTAAATACTATAGTACAGATTATTCTAATGAAATTGTATATCAAACCATATTTGGAACAAACAACATCATCCAATACATTGTTCTCTCTTTGTGCTCTCTCTAGCACCCATCGTAGTGGCGGTGGAAGTAAATGGCACAGGCTATGCCTCGGACATCTTCAAGGACATAGTGGCTGCCTTCGCCATTCTGCAGAAGGGCAACATCACTGTTCTCAGCAAGAAGTGTCTGATGGAGCCTTCAGAGCCAGACCACTCAGGATACATGCTCATAGGTAACACCTAGATTAGTATTATTTAGTATTTACTAGGATCCCCAGCTGTTACAAGGCAGCATCTACTCTTCCTGGGGTCCAAACAGGAATAAAACAAAACAACAGCCTACATTATAAGTACAATAATACTTAATACAATACATTATTACTCTTATTACAAATGTACAATATAACATTTACAATACTACATTAAGTAAGGGATAGTCAACGAGGAGCTATGTGTTCTATGGAAAATGATGAACGACGTGGAAGGCGTGTTCCACCAAGCGCTAGTGGAGTGGAACTGACCGTCCATGGAGTTACATTCTTTTCCAGAGAATGCATAGAGCCATAAGTTAATTATCCCTTTTATACCATGGCTACAATTTAACACATTTGGCACTAGAAATGTGTTCATTTGTTTGTAGAAATGTGTTCAACGTCCATTAAAGTAGCTAGCAAGTTTACTAGATGGCTACAGTAGTGTCCGTGGTAACCAGACAAACAGACTTTATCTAACCAAGCCATCAGTTCTAGCTTGCTATTATGAACATCAAATTCAACAATACCAATACTGTGTTCAATTCGACTTAAGCTTTTAAAACCAGCTCAAACAAAACATATAAAAATGAACTATAGCCATTGAATTCTACAGTGCAAATATACCGAGCTCTTAAAGCCAATCAAAAAGGAATATCATGATATAATACAATATTACATTACAATGTTTGTGTGTTAGAGAGTGTGTGTGTCTTTTCACAGTCCGTGTTGTGCTGTGACGTGTTGTTTTATCTGTTGTTTTTTCATCTGATTTTACTGCTCGCTTGAGTTACTTGATGTAGAAGAGAGTTCCATGTAGTAATGGCTCTATGTAGTACTGTGCGTTTCCCAGAGTCTGTTCTGGACTTGGGGACTGTGAAGAGACCCTTGGTGGCATGTCCTGTGGGATATGTATGGGTGTCTGAGCTGTGTGTTAGCTGTTTGAACAGACGGTTCGGTGCTTTCAACACATCAATACCTCTAACAAAGACAAGTAGTGATGCAGTCAATCTATCCTCTACTTTGAGCCAGGAGAGATTGACATAAATGTTATTGATATTAGCACTCTGTGTACATTTAAGGGCCAGTCGTGCTGTTCCATTTTGAGACAACTGTAATTTGCCTATGTCCTTCTTGACCATATGACTGGGCAGTAGTCCAGGTGTGATAAAACTAGGGCCTGTAGGACTTGTTTTGTTGATAATGATGTCCGAAATCAGAGCAGCGCTTTATCAGACATCTCCCCATCTAAGTTACCGTTGCATCAATATGTTTTGACCATTTCAGTTTACAATCTAGGGTTAGACCAAGCAGTTTAGTATCCTCAACTTGCTCAATTGTTCAGTCAAAAATGTAGATTAGGTTTAGGGTTTAGTGCAGGGGTTCCCAAACCTGAAAATTCTGGTGACCCCACCCCATGTGAAAAAATGTATACACTTTACAGCCAATGTTTACTTTTGGGGGGGGGGCTAAGGCAGTGAAATGAAAAACATTTTAACAGTTTTTCTGATTGTCTTCTCAACATCACATATTTTGAATGTAGAGCAGTCAATTGCAAATTAGTCTGACATAATGTCCCTTACCTCACCACCACTAATGAGATGGGTGTGCTTGATTCATGTTGCATCGGAGCTTCTCAAAGTCAGGGGGCGTGGTCGACCTGGATCGATATTTGGTTTTAATGCAGAAGAGAGCACTGAATCCAGCTTCACACAGATATAAACTGGCGAAGGGTAGCCTACCATGAGTTTTATAGTGCTTTCAAGACAACTGGGAACTCTGAAAAATACAAGTTCAAATCATGACGACAGTGATCTTTAGGACAGAAAGTCAGGTCTAGAAAGAGGCCTGAGTTCCTGAGTTGGAATTCCGAGTTGGATGACCGTTCAAAACTATTTTTCCCAGTCTGAGCTAATTTCTTTCCGAGTTCCCAGTTGCCTTGAGCGCACGGAAGTCGGAGATTTCTGAGTTCCCAGTTGTTTTGAACGCGGCATTAATGCTCAGAGGGAGACAGCAGGGTATTGCCTTTGAGTCAAGAACCAAAACTCCTCTGTAGTGACCCGTGAATGCATTGTCTGCAGTATTCAGCCACATGACAGCTATGTCAGCTGTTCAATTTCACTTACCGGCATGTCAACTGAGCCAGGATCACATTCAAATGGATTGGGAAGTAGGTCCGTCCCAAAATGCTCATCCAAGTGTTGGAGGTGAGCAGTAATCACTTGTGTGGGACACTTACTGATGATGCTGTTATTTGTTATTTTCTTTTCATTACACAGAAAGTTAACCAAGTCTGGTTTTTTTCTTTTTATATCCATTGTGAATGACAACAGTTCCTCTCTCAATGCACATTTTTTCCCCCAACACTCCCCCTTGATAACCACCAAGACTCGATGTGAAACATTGCTATGCTCTGATCACATATCTCCACATAGTTATGCGAACACGCGTGGGCTCAGTGGATGTGGTTTGATGTAGTTAACCATTGAAGTTACCTGCTGCAGTATATCTCGAGTTCTATGCTCAGCTGTTTTGCCGCCAGTTGCTCTCGGTGTATCATACAATGCGTCCATATTGCAGAGGGAGACACATTCATAACTAGAGTGCAGAGGCCTGCCCGCTGTCCCGTGATAGATGGAGCTATATCTGTGCAAAAGTCCACTATTCGATCCCGTATGGAATCTGTTCGTCGTCAATATAGCCATGCAGCACACTCAACATCCCATATGTCGTTTCATACTTAGGAATCGTGAGACAGAACAATATGTCCTTGTAAATAGCATCCCCCGAAAAGGAATAGCAAACAAAAGTAAATGCATAGGTATCTCGGCCCTAACAGCTGACGTCCATTTGGAGAGGATAAGCTGGGAAGTTTTTGAGTCATTCAGTCAGAGTTTCCTCTTGATTGCTAGCAATAGCATAAATTCTTTGTTTAACAGTGTTATCTGACAAAGGTATTGAAATGAGTTTCTGTGCCTCTGCCTCCCAACACATTGTTTTCACCATATCAATTGCAGCTGGTAATATCAAAGTCTCTCCTAGCCATTCACCGTGGGAATGATTCAAGTGCAATGGTCAAGTGCGGCCTTTTCCCATGATCTAAGAGCGCTCTCTGGTTACATTTTATTTTTTAGATTAAAATAATTTATATATAAGGGTATATATTTACATTTTGAGGGGATTTTGGAAATTCTCCCGCAACCCCATTTTCATATCAGGCGACCCCTAGTTTGGGAACCACTGGTTTGGCTAATGATTTGTTCCAAGTACAATGCTTTTAGGTTTTGATATATTTAGGACTAGCTTATTACTAGCCACCAATTCTAAAACTGACTTCAGATCTTTATGTGTTGCAGTGATTTCACTTGCTGTGGTAGTTGACGTGTATAATGTTGAGTCAACAGCATACATGGATGCACTGACTTTATTTTTATTTATTTATTTATTTCACCTTCATTTAACCAGGTAGGCTAGTTGAGAACAAGTTCTCATTTACAATTGCGACCTGGCCAAGATAAAGCAAAGCAGTTTGACAACATACAACAACACAGAGTTACACATGGAGTAAAACAAATATACAGTCAATAATACAGTAGAAAAATAAGTCTATATACAATGTGAGCAAATGAGGTGAGATAAGGGAGGTAAAGGCAAAAAAGGCCATGGTGGCAAAGTAAATACAATATAGCAAGTAAAACACTGGAATGGTAGATTTGTAGTAGAAGAAAGTGCAAAGTAGAAATAGAGATAATGGGGTGCAAAGGAGCAAAATAAATAAAATAAATAAATACAGTAGGGGAAGAGGTAGTTGTTTGGGCTAAATTATAGATGGGCTCTGACAGCTGGTGCTTAAAGCTAGTGAGGGAGATGTGTTTCCAGTTTCAGAGATTTTTGTAGTTCATTCCAGTCATTGGCAGCAGAGAACTGGAAAGAGAGATGGCCAAAGGAGGAATTGGCTTTGGGGGTGACCAGAGAGATATACCTGCTGGAGCGCGTGCTACAGGTGGGTGCTGCTATGGTGACCAGTGAGCAGAGATAAGGGGGGACTTTACCTAGCAGGGTCTTGTAGATGACCTGGAGCCAGTGGGTTTGGCGACGATTATGAAGCGAAGGCCAGCCAACGAGAGCGTACAGGTCGCAGTGGTGGGTAGTATATGGGGCTTTGGTGACAAAACGGATGGCACTGTGATAGACTGCATCCAGTTTGTTTAGTAGGGTATTGGAGGCTATTTTGTAAATGACATCGCCGAAGTCGAGGATCGGTAGGATGGTCAGTTAGGTCATTAGTAAAAATATATTAGTCATTAGTAAAAATATATTAGGTCATTAGTAAAAAGCTAAAAAAGTAAGGGGCCAACACAGCTACCTTGAGGTATGCCTAAATCTACTTGGTATTCAACCAGCTGTTTTCAACTCTCTAGAGACAGCAGGAGAGTTAGAGATACTCTGAATGATCTGCTATGAAAAGCCAACTGACATTTACTACCGAGGTGCTGAGCTGTTGCACCCTCGACAACCACTGTGATTATTATTATTATTTGACCCTGCTGGTCATCTATGAACATTTGAACATCTTGGCCATGTGCTGTTATAATCTCCACCCGGCACAGCCAGAAGACGACTGGCCACTCCTCATAGCCTGGTTCCTCTCTTGGTTTCTTCCTAGGTTCTGGCCTTTCTAAGGAGTTTTTCCTAGCCACCGTGCTTCTACACCTGCATTGCTTGCTGTTTGGGGTTTTAGGCTGGGTTTCTGTACAGCACTTTGTGACATCAGCTGATGTAAGAAGGGCTTTATAAATGCATTTTATTGATTGATTAGTTTAAGTTAGAGAAGCATCCATTAAAGAACACCCTCTGTGTTCTGTTAGATATGTAACTCTCAATCCACAATATGGCAGAGGATGTAAACCCATAAAACACGTGTTTTTGCAGCAGACTATGATTGATAATGTCAAAAGCTGCACTGAAGTCTAACAAAACAGCTCCCACAATCTTCTTATTATCAATTTCTTTCAGCCAATCATCAGCCATTTGTGTGTGCCGTACATGTTGAGTGCCCTTCTCTATAAGCGTGCTGAAAGTTAGTTGTTAATTTGTTTACTGTGAAAAAGCATTGTATCTGGTTAAACACATTTTTTTCCCCAAAGGTTTACTAAGGGTTAGTAGCAGGATTGGTTGGCTGTTTGAATCAGTAAAGGGTGCTTTGCTTTTCTTGGGTAGTGAAATTACTTTAGCTTCCCTCCAGGTCTGAGTACACACACTTCCCTGTAGGCTTAGATTGAAGAGATGGCAAATAGGAGTGGCAATATAGTCCACAACCATTTTACTGAGTTACAGTTCATATAAGTAAATCAGTCAATTGAAATAAATGTATCAGCCCCTAATCAATGGATTTCACATGACTGGGCAGGGGTGCAGCTATGGGTGGGCCTGGGAGGGCATAGGCCCACCTACTTGGGAGCCAGGCCCACCCACTGGGGATCCAGGCCCAGCCAATCAAAATGTGTTTTTCCCCACAAAAGGGCTTTACAGGCAGAAATACTCCTCAGTATCATCAGCTGCCCGGGTGACTGATCTCAGAAAATCCCGCAGGTGCAAAAGCCGGATGTGGAGGTCGTGGACTGGCGCGGTTACACGTGGTTTGCGGTTGTGAGGCCGGTTGGATGTACTGCCAAATTCTCTAAAATGATGTTGGAGGCAGTTTATGGTAGAGAAATTAACATTCAATTATCTGTCATCAGCTCTGGGGGACATTCCTGCAGTCAGCATTTCAATTGTATGCTCCCTCAAAACTTGAGACATCTATGGCATTGTGTTGTGTGACAAAACTGCACATCTTAGAGTGGCCTTTTATTGTGCCCAGCACAAGATGCACCTGTGTAATGATCATGCTGTTTAATCAGCTTCTTGATATGCCACACCTGTCAGGTGGATGGATTATCTTGGCAAAGAAGAAATGCTCACTAACAGGGATGTAAACAAATGTGTGCATAAAATGTGAGAGAAATAAGCTTTTTGTGCATATGGAAAATATCTGGGATCTTTTATTTCAGCTCATGAAACATGGCACAAACACTTTACATGTTGCGTTTATATTTTTGTTCAGTAATTATATTTTTTGGGGACTTTTAACCTTAAAATATCTGGTAGAACTTGCTCCTAACATTAACTGCCAAAATAATGGAAATGCTTGAGTAAATGGGGGATACAAAGTATATTGAAAGCAGATGCGTAAGCAATTAATGTTAAGCAATTAACATCCCATCATGCTTAGGGTCATGTATAAAATTATTTTGGCCATTATTTTTGCTACCATGGCTATGCTCCCATAGGATGACAATGCTCCCATCCACAGGGCGATAGTGGTCACAAGATCTCAACCCAATTGAACACTTATGGAAGCGATTCTGGAGCGGTGCCTGAGAATGCGTTTTCTATTATCAACAAAACACCAAATGATGGAATTTCTTGTTGAAGAATGGTGTCTCATCCCTCCGATAGAGCTCCAGACACAACAATCTATGCCAAGGTGCATTGAAGCTGTTCTGGCTCGTGGTGGCCCGACTCCCTATTAAGAGGCTTTATATTGGTGTTTCCTTTATTTTGGCAGTTATCTATATCTAGCCCTTGGCCTAGGGATATGGAGTAAATTCTACAGGGTCTCTGTAATGGACAATTGTTGTGAAAGGAAATATATATTTTTTGCTAAAAGACACTGACACCCAGTGGCCAAAATAACCTTTTCACTTTGCTTCCTCTCTTATCACAGGATTCCTCTATGGACTCTCCTTGTTCATTGTGTTCGCTGGAAGCTACGTCAAGCGGTTAAGGAGGCTGGTGTGTGCCAGGTACCACCCGAAACGAGAACAGGTACGTTATTACTCAGTCACACCTCTCTCCTTATCTGTCCACTCCCAAACCCACTCCTCTAGTCCTTACCACTTCTGTGTTTGCTGATCTGAAGGAACCAGGTAGGTGTAGTAATAGATGGATACCTATCCAGTGCTTAGCTGTTGCTTCCATCTATCCATTTCCTTTAGATCTGCAAACACTGATGAGTTAGGGGCTGTCAGTTACATAAAACCTACACTGAAATAAAATGATCCACAGATAGATTTGTTCACAATAGCCACTTCAGGTTGTGGTGTTGGGCAGGCACAATAGAACTTGTTCTGCAGTAGTCTGCTGGTCTGGGAGTCTAAGAAGAATGTGAACCATGCATAGAATTGAAACAATTTCAAGACTTCAGTGGAACAGGCAGGTCAGCACTGCACTGCAATACAGATGTGCTTATCTTGATTTCAGGACAAAAGAACAGACAGAAATTGAATGCTGGTCTTATATAGTGGCGGTCTTTGTCATTGTTTATATACTAGTCGTGGCACAGTTAGCATCACACTCAACTATGATATATTACAAACTGGTGTGACAGGGAAGGTGTTGCATCATTCTAATGGCAGTGTTCATACACTTTGCCAGCAGCTTCAGGTTTAGTGTCACTACATTTTATACTAGACTGTTGGATCAGATGGAATTCAAACCATGTACAGAATGTTGAGCATCGACACCGGGTCTGTGTAACGTAACTTAGTCTATGTGCACACAACTCGATGTACAGGTAACTGCCAAAATAAAAGAAACACCAACATAAAGTGTCTTAATAGGGCGCGGGGCCACCAGAAGAACAGCTTCAATGCACCTTGGCATAGATTCTACAAGTGTCTGGAACTCTATTTATCTTTTGGAGGGATGCGACACCATTCTTCCATGAGAAATTCCATAGTTTTGGGTTTTGTTAAAACTTCTTAGCGACAGGGTCTAGTTTCCTGAACTTCTGCCTGACTGGCGTGCCCAAAGTAAACTGCCTGTTACTCAGGCCCAGAAGCCAGGATATACATATAATTGGTAGCATTGGATAGAAAACACTTTGATGTTTCAAAAACTGTTAGAATAATGTCTGAGACTATAACAGAATTGATATGGCAGGCAAAAATCCGAAGGAAAAGCAACCAGAATTTTATTTACGTCCCAGGCTCTTACAATGGAAGCTATGGGTCCTATGTAATTCCGGCTCTCAGATTGCAATTCTTATGGCTTCCAGTAGATGTCAACAGTCTTTATTCAAGGTTTCAGGCTTGTTTTTTTTTAAACTTGGAGTTTTGGTGAAGAGAGCACCGGAACAATATCAGTCTTTTGGCGCACGAGGAAGAGCGTTTATTCATTTTACTTTCCGTATGAAATATTATAGTTTATTTACATTTTAGAGCACCTGAGGATTAAATAGAAATGTCGCTTGATTTGTTTGGACGAAGTTTAGCGGTAGCTTTTTGGACTCCTTTGTCTGCATGTTGAACGAGTGGATTACTGAAATTGACGGCGCCAACTAAACAGACTTTTTGGGATATAAAGAATTTTATCTAACAAAACGACCATTCGTGTTGTAGCTGGGACCCTTGGGATTGCAAACAGAGAAGATCTTCAAAAGTAAGTGATTTATTTAATTGTTATTTGTGATTTTATGAAGCCTGTGCTGGTTGAAAAATATGTTGATGTGGGGAGCCATCCTCAGACAATCACATTGTATTCTTTCGCTGTAAAGCCTATTGTAAATCGGACAACGCAGTTAGATTAACAAGAATTTAGGCTTTTAAATGATATAAGATACTTGTATGTTCATGAATGTTTAATATTACGATTATTTATTTGAATTGCACACCCTCCAATTTCTCCGGATGTTGTCGACTGGTGTGCCACCAGAGGAATGCCTATCCCTAAGATTAATGGTGGTAGAAAACGCTGTTTTAAGCCTCGTTCACATTACCCATAAGCACTCCGTTACGTTGCACCAGATGTCATGCGTTTCAATGGAGACGTCCAAAACGGAGTGCAAATGCAATGCCCCCTTGCGGTCAAATTTTGCGTCATCTTCAGTCCAGCCAGAGTCCGTCGAAGAACAGGAAGTTGGCAGACCACAGAAGATAATATGTTGTTTTCGGTAATGGCTTTTTGGGATAGCTAGCAAATTCCTATAAGTGAATACTATTTTAATAGTAATGTTAAATAATACACATAGGCTGTTAAGCTAATTCTACTATATGACTGTTGCCTCCTTTTTAAGTTCATTGTGATGGTAATAACGTTTGTTTTTGATGATAATTATTAGGTGGAGGTCGCTAGCTACAATGGTATCGTCAACCTAGCCCTAGCTTTTAGCTAGCTGTTCTGCAGTGCAATCTAACTTGACTTGCTATAAAGTTATAGAAACAAGTTGAGGAAAACGTAACTAAACAAAACATGTATAAAACAATATATTTATCCTGTCTTGAATGAAAAGGCCACATTTTGTAATCTCACTAAATAAATGCAATCTCTGACGAGAGACAGGCTCTCCTCCATCTTGCATTGCAAACACTACACTTGTCCGTTCAGTAGCGGGGCAAGACTCCGTGAAGATGACGTACGGTGTAGTGAAATACGTCACGATGTAAACAGGGCGCCGTAAACATGCGCCAATACAGAATATCCCATAAGTGTTCAATTGGATTGAGAATTGAGATCTGGTGACTGAGACACACACCCTTTAAACCCCCTATACTGCTTTGAGACCCCTCTTTCAAAGTCACTGAGAACTCTTCTTCTAGCCATGTTAGCCAAAATAATGGGCAACAGGGCATTTTTATACATGACCCTAAGCATGATGGGATGTTAATTGCTTAATTAATTCAGGAACCACACCTGTGTGGAAGCACCTGCTTCAATATACTTTGTATCCCTCATTTACTCAAGTGTTTCCTTTTATTTTGGCAATTACCTGTATTTGTCTATTGTCAGCCGATGGGTATTTATTGTCTTGCCCTGGTGACAATCTAATTTCCTCTCTGAGATTGACAAGCATGATCAGGAAATTCTATAGATTATCAACTGGGCCAGGCTGCAGATGAATTCTATTTGTCCAGCACCTTTTCCAGATCCAGACACTTTTAACATAACATAGAGCAGGTAATGGTGTTTCTCGTTCCTCTGTGGGGCAGGAGCGGGTGCAGCTCCTCCACAGGAGGATCCAGAGCCAACGTGCGTCTCTAGGTAAAGCCCTGCTGAGGTCTGTAGCCAGGAGCAGGGCAGACGGAGAGGGGACCAGATTCCTCCAGACACTCACAACCTGGTAAAATGAATGTCAATTTCACACAAATCTCCCATTCTTGAAGCCATTTCGCATTTTTCACCATATTAGTATTTTAACTAGTGCATTTTCTTTGCCCATGCAAATCCATAGTAGTCCAGGACTGTAACACATGACACATATTTGTACAGATAACTTTGACACATCACTAATGTTATTACAGCTAATGATGTGTTATTTAATCTAGCCTCCCAGGTGGGTCCTACCTGGCTGAAATTCTGGGGGTGTCCTCTGTCTCTTGCATGGCCTGTGGAAGGGGAGGGGAGGGACAGAGCGACCCCAGCATGGTCACATGCATCACCCCTCAGTGTAAAGGTACAGCAGCCGAACTCAGACCTTTAAGGTTGTCTTTGTTTGGGGATTTTTGTTTATAGGACCCCCTTGAAAAGTAGATCTGTTTCCTTTAAAAACTCTACAAGCTCATAAATGTTACCTGCCTTTCATGTACCGCTTTTCTTCGAGTGTCATAAAATCTTTCCTTTTTCCTTGTAAAATGAAATGGAGTTTGACCTTACTGTGTGTACAGTGAGGGAGTTGACTCTGTTAAACTGTTGAGTCACCCTAGAGGATAAGAAATCAGCTAACACCTTTGGTGAAGCACCACGAGGGGTGTTTCTCAAAACCCCTTTCAAAACTCTTTGAAACCGCTTAGGGATTACTTGTGTTTCAAATGTTAACCCAGATTTGCGAGCCATATTGTAACGGCCGTCGTTGAAGAGAGAAGGGGACCAAGGCGCAGCGGGTTGCGTGCTCATCATTATTTATATTAATTAAAGCGAAACCAAGACCGCCAGTTTCACAGGCTATCATAACAGCAGTGCAAAATACGACTACCCACAATGAGACAGGTGAAAACAAGCTCCCTAAGTATGACTCCCAATCAGGAACAAGGATGTACAGCTGTTCCTGATTGAGAGCCACACCAGGCCAACAAAGAAATACAAAACCTAGAAAACCCAGAAACCCAAAACAAGAACATACACCAAAAACCCCGGAACACATAAATACAATACCCCTCTACATACACATAACCCCCCGAACCATATAAAACAAATACCCTCTGCCACGTCCTGACCAAACTACCATAACCAATAACCCCTATACTGGTCAGGACGTGACACATATCTTTGATATTATTTTGTGACATAGCCCCTGGTCTTGATTTGTTTTATGTTCCCCTTGGCATCTGACATTTCTGTTCCATTCAACTGCTCCACTGTGGTTTGTTGCACTCTAACCCGTGTGCTGTTCTAACATTACACAGGGGTATACTGTAAGCAGTGCTTCCAGAGTATGGGCCAGGTGTGTGCAGTTTGCATGGGACCCCTGACCTTTCAGGAGGACTGTGAGGAAGAGCTGTGAGTCTTCCACAGGGACACATTACTCATGATGACCACCTGTTAGACTGTTAAACCAGTTAGACTCTAGCTGACCACTTAACTATCATGTTACACTTTGTTTGGTTACACTTAAGATACAGTAATATACTCACTTGCCCCAATTGCATTTTGTCACTAGAAACCACTTGTCACATAGTAACTAAACATATAACTAATGTGGAATAAAAATGAATGAATGAACTAGAATGTGCCCCTTAGTCGTACAGAATAGCAGTTGTGTGGTATGTTCCAGAGACTCCAGTGATGATGAGCAGCTGGGCCTGTGGACCGCTGCCCTGACTTCCCCCCACATCACCCACAGGGGCACCAGGAGACTGATGAAGAGGAGGATCTCCATGGCAACCCGGCGGCGGCCCTCAGAGAGCAGGGTGCAGCATGGGGCCTGCAGCAGTATAGGGCTGGTGGAAGGAGACAGTGGGGACAGTAGTGGTCATATCAGTCCCCCCAGTGACTCTGAACACAGGTAATGGAGATGTGACTCTTCATATTTATGATTATGATCACTACTGTCATTACCATCAGAATTAACATGATCTGACATTTAATTGAGCATTCATTCATTATCTCTGCCTGTCATCCCCAGTGAGCCAGATATGACTTACCAAGACTACTCAGAACAGGACCACTCTGAGCCTAGTGACGATGACTATAACCCCAACCCAACATTGTCCCTCTCGGCCATCTGTGTGAGCAGGGGGCTGGAGACCCAAGGGTGCGAGAGTGACACTTCAGACAGTGACGCCTCGTTTCACTCTGTCACCTCTGGCCGGATTGACCACTCTCAGTATGGATCCCTGAGAACGGTCACAGTCCACAGCCTTGACCACAACTCACAACCGCAACTTTCTCAGGGATGACCACCTTAACCAACCAGCTCCACTGACATTCAGAAGGAACTCATTGGGCTCGGCTCAGAACACTGCAGTCTGTGACAAAGAGGCAACAGATGCTAATAGGGATGAGCAAATTACTTTCTAAGTTATTTCAATTTCATTTGGTATTAAAAACCATGTTTTCCTTGTTATCAAAGCATTAGCCCATTTATTTTCCATATGTAAGTGCGATAGTAATAGGGGTACTTCATAGTGAACTAGTAGATGCATTTGAAGTGTTCTCCAAATCTAGAATGTAAATGAGCTTGTTTGGTTTTGGTTAAGTTCCCCTCATTTATGCCTTAGTGCCAGTGGAATGCACTGCATGAATCACCTGCACTCCAGCGCTTCATTTATAATCAAACTGATGATAACCTTAGATGCTGTAGGGTCAATGACCTTAAAGAGTTTTTTTGAAGGATGAATAGTACAAACTGATGTTGTGGATTGACCATTTTAGGACCATTTTAAGAGAATAAATACATTATTTAAGATTTACATTTTATAATGTTAGTCAAAGACTGTTTTGTGATATTCATATTTGTATGTCTCAGTGGAAAGTTGGAAACCGATAAGGACACTATGACTTTGTAAATGGGGTGGCAAACGCCCACAAAGTTGGAATTAAAAAGTACAATAAATAAGTAAACTGAATAACAACAAACACACGTCTCATGTTTCCACCCTCAGTTCGTTATACAGGCCGTGTTAAATGTCGGTGTTTCTCCTCCCCATTCCTTGTCTGATGCGGGGGGTGGAATCCAGTTTTTTTTTTTTTTGTGGGAGGATACGAGATTCCAGCCAGGATGGCAATGGAACGCTGACAAGAAAAGTTTAGTCCGTTACCTCTTGACTGGACAGACCAAAACGGACTCAATGGCGACGAAGGTATGATATATCACCTTGTGAGAGTTGTTTTCTTGCCATTAGTAATATTTAAGTCATTAATTATCTGTTTATTTTGATATCCATCATTTGTTATTCAAACGCACAGGAGACTCATCAAGTTATAAACTAGGGCGCCGGCTCTCACCTATAGGACTTTATTGTGTTATATTCTCCTGACATCAGCGCATGATGTACGATGAAGTGCTAACATGTTAAAGCGCAACAAATCGAAACCACTTTTGGGATTTAACCAGAGTATATCATTAGCCTACATTATGCTCACTGGCCTTGTGGATTTCATTTTTACACGGAATGCGCAATCTGGGTGCCTGTTATTTTGGAGCAGTTGAGTGCCCTGTGCCTCGACTGTCGGCGCAGAGTAATAGAAAGTACGGGGAATCAATCAGGTTCACGCATCCCTTCCTACGGAAACGTTGGAATGGAGTCCATTGCATGCACAGTTTCCATACGCTTTTTTGTTAAGGAGGAACGACTATAATTTTGCTTGGCTATTTGAATAATATCTGAATTTCTTGCATTGAAAATTGGTTTCCAGCCACCATTGACAGTAAAAGTAGACGCCTCACACATAGAATAGGTGCAGTACAGTGGGATTTAATGAGCCCAAAGTTCAGCGCATGGATATGCAATGTATGGCAAAAGGCTACCCGAGATGAATAGGAGTAACGTTCTGCAGCTTTGGCCAACACCCAGAAAGAAGGTAAATCTGTGAGAGCTGCCATTGCAGACAGACGGGGTTCTACAACGCTTGAGTGGGATTGTTAAATTAGTGAATGAATCAGTCAATTATTAGTTTAATAAAATTCTGCTGAAATACACACTAAGTGTACAAAACATTAGGAGCATCCCCTTTTGCTCTCAGAACAACCTCAATTCATCGGGGCATGGGCTCTATCTACACTGTCGAAAGCGTTCCAGAGGGATGCTGGCCATACTGACTCCAATTATTCCCACAGTTGTGTCAAGTTCGCTGGATGTCCTTTTGTGTGGTGGATCATTTTTGATGCACACGGGAAACTGTTAAGTGTGAAAAACCCAGCAGCATTGTAGTTCTTGGCACACTCAAGCCTGTACGCCTGGCACCTACTACATACCCTGTTCAAAGGCACTTAAATATTTTGAATTGCCTATTCACCCTCTAAATGGCACACATTCACAATCAATATCTCAAGGCTTTAAAATCCTTTTTTAACCTGTCTCCTCCCCTTAATATACACTAATTAAATTAGTTATAAAACCTCTACAGGATCGGTGTGTCCCCCACCCGAGATGGTTGAGCTAAAATGCGCTAATGTGATTATCAAGAATATGCATATCCTTGCTTCAGGTCCTGCGCTACAGGCAGTTAGATTTGGGTATGTCATTTTAGGTGAAAATTGAAAAAAGGGTCCGATCCTTAAGCCGTTTTAACAGGTGACATAAATAAGGGACCATAGCTTTCACCTGGTCAGTCTCATGGAAAGTGCACGTGTTCCTAATGTTTTGTAAACTCAGTGTATATGTCAACAAATTAAACACGTCAGAATCCTATACAATCCACCCTCAATTGAATTTTGGAATTGTAGCAATTCGTTCTGAATCTGAGATTCTGCAACAACAAAAAATTCCCCATGATGATGCAGATATTGTGGCAGGTAAATCAACATTTGCTGAAATATCAAATACATTAGGAAATGTCATAATCTGTCTGCTGTGTAATAGCGGTTTCATTAATTACAATTGGCGAATTCCATTCAAATGCTTCAAAAGTACAGGCCATTTTATCATAAGGGTGTGTCAAGCAACAAGCTTTAAACAATGTTCATGACTAGCCCTGAGGCTTAACACATCGTGGTATTGTTCTTGGGTAAACATTAGCCTAACAGTAGTGTGCGTGACGCATACATTTTTTACTACCAGGTGTGCACTGTGCAGGATACGGATCATAATGTGATTGCAAATGAGTAACTTACACTCATGATTATGTTGTGTTATGCATAGTACAATTTATCTGTCATACACTATTAAAAAAGTGGATACTCCCTTCATATCTGCTCTTAATCCTTGTGTGTTATTCTCTCTCACACACCACAAGTACTCAGATCTGGAATTGGCGTTGAACACCCTGGTGAGTCAGTTCCATGCTGCTGCAGCCAACAATGCCCACACACTAACCACAGAGGAGTTCCAGACCCTGGTCTCCACACAGCTACCCACCCTTGACAAGGTAATATGAACCCACACAGTAAAGTACAACTCTGTTCCAATATTTCCAATTTGTTCCTTCCTTCCTTGCGGTAATCACTGATCTGACATCACTAAATTCAGAAAATATGTGTAGTTTAACCCTGGTTTAAACCTGTCCTGCCATGTTATATACATTTTTATCCCAAGGAAACAATGAAGGAATAATTCATTTTAAGTATTGGGCCAGGGAGAGGTCCCTCCATTTTGCATGACAGATTCTTCCCTTCCATGGCAACCTCTGTAAACAAATAGAAGTGCAGTCCCAAAATTATCCCTTAGCAGTCTAATCTCTCCCATCTGGCTGTGTGTTGCCTCCCCCTTGTGGATCTGAGAAGATTGGAATTAGGTTGTGGCTCCACCTACTGTAGTTCAACTGTAGTTCAGCACGCTTACATCTATCCAGCCATTACTGATTCATGGAGGGTGAATTGATGGGGTGGGGTAGGGTTCAATAAGAGCGGTTTGGATGGCTCTCTTTAAATATGGACCATAAATTATGTTATATTTTTCAACACTTTTTTTTTTTCAATATATAATTTTTTTAAACATAACATACACGTACAAACGACAACATCACACAAACATCAACTACATCACACCTGCCCAGACCCACATGCTCACACCCCGATCTCCAGCGCCCGCATCACTCTCTGCCACATGGCCTCAAACTGTACCATTTTGTTTCTCTGTCACCCACAAACATTCAACATTGTGTTAACGACAAAGGATTGGTTGATTTACAGTTTAAGTGTACGTTTTTTTCAAGATGATTGACGAGAATAGTATTGTCCAACCCATTGGGTATCCCACTGCACCCTCATATGCCATGTCTTGAAATATGCAGCCAGACGGATTAAAAGTACATTTATATTGTAATACTTCTGACAGCCAACTTTCTAACTCCACCCATAACGTTTGGACTTTATAACTCTAACCTTTCTAATAGACAGCAGGAGATGAACAAGGCTTGAGCCAGCTGCTGCAGCAGATTGGAGTGAAGGATGGAAGGGGGGTCTCCTTTGAGAACTTTTGGAACTTAGTCCAGACACTGGCCACCATTCAATACGGCCAGAGGAGCCAGGAGAAGACAATCAAGTGTAGCTGCGTTCTACAGTGAGGAGCTGGTCAAACATTATCTTGGGAAACCTACCACTTAAGGGAACAGTTTACACCACCCAGAAAATCACACTTTAACCTGGGCCCCTCCCAACCACCCCATCCTAGTATTCTAACTCCCTAACTCCTCCCTGTCTGTTCACACCTGGTTGTTATGTGTCTGCGGGGGCTAATAAAGTTGTAGGCCTATTGGATGGTTAAATGAAAGGTTTACTTTATAGTCTTCTATTCCATCTGCAATTACCCAACATTATTATTTCAACTGCATCGTTATGTCAGTTCTTATGGATAATAGCATGCTATTTATGTTTTCATTATTTACATTGTTGTCACACTTATTAAAACCAACATGTCAAATGCTAAAATGACTAGAAATGAAACATAGTATGCATGTTATGTTCATGATAATTGTATTACTTGTTGAATAAAACGTTTAATTTTGTTACATGTTTTGTGTTATTTATGCTTTTTTTTCCTATCGTAAGTATAGGCTATAGGCTTATATCATGGACGCTACCAACTCTAGAATACACAACAACACTATACAGTCTACTCCTTTATGTAGGTCTGACTCCACCTACTGACTCTGGATCTGATAATATGTCAGAGAGTTTCTAAACACAGAGGTGCAACATTGCGAGACTTCAAAGAACGCGCAAACCAAGCAGACTAGGCCTAGACTTTGGGTTCGAGAAGTCAATGGCCGTGCTCAATAGGATCAAAACTGTAACGTATCATGGGTAAATGATGGAAAGTGTCACAATGTCATATTTTCGTCAAAAACTAATTTATGTGGAACCAGTACCTGACGGCTTGCACATGCGCAGTTCGGCGCAAGACCACCGTTAGACCAGATGACGTGATCCTGCGCATGAGTTCAGCTAGCCAACGTCGCCATGGACCTCGCCTACTGCAACCGTCGTGATCGGGAGAAGCAGTTTCTGGCTAGCTGGACTATCTTTGACTATGCTCAAACTTCTTCCGTTCCATATTTTTTTTCAGTCTGAAAGAATATCCGGAGGAGCTTTGCGCTGGTTGAGAACCTGCGCAAGGTAAATGCAAAAACATTTTAACGGCTTTTATTCTCATTTGCGTGCGAACGATCATCAATGGAGGTACGTCTCTCCTTAAATATGCATACATTATGATTATTAATAGTAATGCAAGGCTCGTTTTTCTCTCATAAAAAAATATTTATCCCGGAATGACTCTTCCACACAGATGTACCATGGCGGGCAAAGCGGCGGTGGCTTTCCGTTTGGGCCGGACGTAGTAAATGAATCGGGAACCTATGGAAATTGTGTCCTCTGTGGGTTAACTTTAAACCATGAGCGATATCCCCAACTTCTTCCCTGTTTGCACTCTATTTGTCAAGCATGCCTGCCCCCAGTCAATCCAGGGTTGCAGAAAGGTATGAAGCACTTTTGTTGAACACAACTGGGTTTAGTGAATTTACTGTATCGAGCTTTTGGAATAAGGACTGTTCTATCTGACATTTTGGTCAAAAATGAGTTATTCACATAGCCAGTTAGAGTTGCTCTTGACTTTAGATGGTGTCCTTCACAGAGTTGCTCTTTAGATGGTCTTCACAATTTACGACGGAAAAAAACATGAAGTTTTATCTTCACAAACAGCTTTGCCTGTTATATTTGGGTTATATTTGCAATTCAATCACACAATGCTGGGTTTCCAATACAATATTATGTAAAGTGATGTCATGAAAGAGGAAGACATCACAAAACAGTTCTGGTTCTATTTGCAATTCAATCACACAATTCTGCATTTCCAATAAAAAATGATGTAAAGTGATGCCGTGAAAGAGGAAGACATAACAAAACAGTTCTGAGCTACAAAACTATACATTTTGATAAAACCAATAGTTCCATGTCCTTGATTATTCATATCATGGGTTCTGATGCTCTTTTGCATTTATTTAGTTTTTTTTCAGCACTTTTGTTGAATAGTGCCTGGCCACTTCTGCTCTTTATGGCAAAAATAGTTAAATACAGCTACCTTGGAGCATGTTAAAGGCCCATTGGAGAGGCATCCCTGTTTTTATCTTGTTCTATATAGATATTGAAGGAGAATTTCACTGAAAATACAAACTTACCAGATTTCATGGATAACTAGTTTGCTTGCTCTGGGCATCGAAGACCAGACAGATATATCCGTTTACTCATCCAGAGCTAAGCTTTAGCCATCCTGCTAGTACTCCATTACATTTACATTTTAGTCATTTAGCAGACGCTCTTATCCAGAGCGACTTACAGTAGTGAGTGCATACATTTCATGCATTTTTTTTTTCCTTCTGTACTGGTCCCCCGTGGGAATCGAAACCACAACCCTGGCGTTGCAAACACCATGCTCTACCAACTGAGCCACACGGGACAAATCCATGGTGTATTTGTCATTTTGTGGTTTGGAGGATGGAGGGGATACTCTTTATTTAATGATTAAATGGCTTTACTTTTCTTTTGAAATTAAATGAATCTTATGATTCAGTATCAGAACCTTTTTACTCAACCCAGATCCACATATGAGAATGCTCAATATCTCATAACTAGACTTTTGGCAGATAGAACCTTATAATTCCAAAGTCACGGTATCATTATCTAGGGGAGAGACCAACGACTATTCAGAGACTCCCACAAGACAATCACAGTGTTTTAGACAGGAAACATTGAGAAGGGAAACGTTACAACATTACAACAATAGTCTATTTCTCTCTCTCTCCAGATCTCTCTCTCTCTCCAGCATGTCCGTCCTGTGACATGCCATTTAATATTCTGGAAGTCAAAGATAATCTCTTTATTAAGAACTCTTCCAACAATCTCTGGACTGGTAATGTCCAGGTGAGACACTTTGGGGGTTAATATGAATAACTCCATCAATAATATTAACTCAGTCAATGATTGTGCTGTTCCCATAGCCTGTGAATGCCTTTATATATTCTGTGTATTCCATCATCACGTCTGTGACTGCAGTGTACCTGTTGTGAGGGGTTCGTGGCGAGTGGCTGGTGTGTGGAGTGTGGAGAGGCGCTGTGTTCAGAGTGTGTATCTGCACACAGAAGAGTGAAGGTCACGAAGGACCACACTATACGGCTCCAACCCCCAACAGGTCTGCCCTATATACCCTCAATACCATGCTATTGAGCACTATGGCTGTTCTTTTCAGAGACTTCTACTCATGTAGAATTTGATTAAATTATCCACAGACATCTTTTCTGCTCAAATCTTTTTTCAAACATCATACCATCTTATGCAAACACCTTGTAATATTCAAGTTATATTTTATTATCTGGTCACTACAAACGCACATATGCACGCACACACACACACTCCCAAACATTGACTTAGAATTCGACTGAGCCAGTCACAGCCGTCAAACACTTGTTGATAATACCAGGACACTGAAATAGCATGTTCATATACTAGAATGTATCATATTTTTCTATTCCCCTGTAGGAGTCTCCGCTGCCACAGTGTTTTGTCCCACACACAAACATGAGCCAATCAAGCTCTTCTGTTTGACCTGCGATCAGCTGACCTGTCGAGACTGCCAACTAATGGATCACAGGAACCACAGGTAAGTTTCCTGGCATATTGTAAGTACAGTCACAGTATCATGGAAAGTTCAAATACTGTAGAAGAAGCATCCTTACCTACCTTGAAGTAATCGCTAAAACACAATTCGATAGGTAAAAAATAAGGTAAAGTCACGTGATTACTTCAAGGAAGAGAGGAGGACAAGATGGATTCTTTAAGCATTTGAACTGGGCCGAATTCTCTTCTCCTGTTCTCCTGAGTCTCCTCTTCCATTCTCATGCAGTTTCCAGTTCCTCCATGAGGCGATGGCTAGCCAGAAAGATCAGCTTCAGTCCCTGGTGCAGAGAGTGAGGCAGCAGAGAGTTGCAGTGAAGCAGAGCCTCCTGGACATGGACGGCAGGTAATAACTAGTCAATTACACTGGAATGAAATGACAATATTGGAACAGGAGTTTCTTGTCACAGGGCATGAACTTCATGTCACAGAAGTAAATCTTCTATCTGCTGTATTGTTTACAACTGCGTCCTCTGCATCTTAGTTGGAACAGAAACCTTCAGCTGAATATAGTAGGATGTTTTTGGTTCGTTTCTAAAGACTGCAGCTGCATATTGAAACTGTTAGTGTAAGCAAATACAGCTAAGATTGAGCATCTGTGCAGGTCTATTCAATTATATGGTTGTTTAGGGTTAAGGTTTACCTCCGGGCCCATGCCTTCAATACCTAGACAAAAGTGCTATATCCTACCCACAAATTTTGGATTGAGGCAATATTTTTAGCGGAATCTAGACAATAGATGTCATGAAATGTAGCTTGAATTAGACAAACTTTAATGTGGATGATCCACTAGACATTTTATTACATGGGACGTTCCACCAATTCGGTGCCTTTTGAGAAGTGTAACTTGATCAAAAAATGTTTGATTTCATCTAATTTTACTGTTCGGTCATAAACAGCATATGTTCAACTTCATAAAAAAACTAGTTAACCCAACTCAAGAGGTTAAATAAAAGAATATGACTATAGTAAGTCCCTATTAAGTTTCAAATAAATAACAGGGTTGACTGTAACAGGGTTGACAATTTCATCATAAATCCAATTGTGACAGGGGAATGGAAGCCTGTTGTGTGCAACAGGGAGGGGCAATTGAATGCAAGCTTAATTTTTTGTTGTTGAAATTAAAACATTTCTAGCCTGTCTATCCATGGGTAACAGGTTGACGTGTTATGCTCGTCCCACTCAGTTTTCCATCACAAAACACCAGAAAATTGCCAAAAAAAGAAGAACCAGCTCACCTGCTTTTACACTATAATTTGACAATTAAATGTTCAATGTTTCTTTTAAAAACAGATTTCAAAAGGAATTGTTTCTCCATATTAAAACGAGAGTACAGTAACATGGATGACCATAAAATGAGGGACAGACGTAGATTAATTTCTAATGACATGAAATAAATAATAATCTTCAGAAATGACTTTGTCAAGGCAACAAAATAACTAGGGCTTTACAATGATGGTGAGAACGTTGAGAAATTTCGGAGGTAAATAGGTTAAAATCTTCCTAGAAGTCACAGAGGGTTCACGGAGGGTGCACGGAGGGACATGTCAAAATGCAGAATTTTGGTACTTTAGTAAGTCTTTATTCATAATGAAAGTATGATTTATTTCATTCACCATGAGGTCTATATTAAAGGGTACTTCATTTAATATAACATGTTTTTGGTGCACAACTTCTACTTACAGTACCAGTCAAACGTTTGGACACACCTACTCATTCAAGGTTTTTCTTTATTTTTACACTTTTATACATTGTAGAATAATAGTGAAGACATCAACACTATGAAATAACACATATGGAATCATGTAGTAACCAAAAAAGTGTTAAACAAATCAAAATATATTTTATATTTAGATTCTTCAAAGTAGCCACCCGTTGCCTTGATGACAGCTTTGCAAACTCTTGGCATTCTCTCAAACAGTTTCACCTGAAATGCTTTTCCAACAGTCTTGAAGGAGTTCCCACATATGCTGAGCACTTGTTGGTTACTTTTCCTTCACTCTGCGGGCCAACTCATCCCAAACCATCTCAATTGGGTTGAGGTCGGGTGATTGTGGAGGCCAGGTCATCTGATCCATCACTCTCCTTGGTCAACTCGCCTTTACACAGCCTGGACGGTGTGTTGGGTGATTTCTTGTTGAAAAACAAATGATAGTCCCACTAAGCACAAACCAGATGGGATGGCGTATGCTGTGGTAGCCATGCTGGTTAAGTGTACCTTGAATTCTAAATAAATCATTGACAGTGTCACCCCCACACCATCACTCCTCCTCCTCCATGCTCCCCGTTGGGAACCACACATGCAGAGATCATCCGTTCACCTACTCTGCGTCTCACAAAGACACGGCGGTTGGAACCAAAAATCTGAAATTTGGACTCATCAGACCAAAGGACAGATTTCCACCTGGCTAATGCCCATTGATTGTGTTTCTTGGCCCAAGCAAGTCTCTTCTTATTATTGGTGTCCATTAGTAGTGGTTTCTTTGCAGCAATTCGACCATGAAGGCCTGATTCACGCAGTCTTCTCTGAACAGTTGATGTTGAGATGTGTCTCTTACTTGAACTCTGTGAAGCATTTATTTGGGCTAACATTTCTAAGGCTGGTAACTCTTAAGGAACATATCTTCTGCAGCAGAGGTAACACTGCGTCTTCCTTTCCTGTGGCAGTCCTCATGAGAGCCAGTTTCATCATAGCGCTTGATGGTTTTTGCAACTGCACTTGAAGATACTTTAAAAGTTCTTGACATTTTCTGGGTTGACTGACCTTCCTGTCTTAAAATAATGATTGACTGTTGTTTCTCTTTGCTTATTTGAGCTCTTCTTGACATAATATGGACTTGGTCTTTCACCAAATAGGGCAATCTTCTGTATACCACCCCTACCTTGTCACAACACAACTGATTGGCTCAAATGCATTAATAAGGAAAGAAATTCCACAAATTAACTTTTAAAAAGCCACACCTTTTAATTGAAATACATTCCAGGTGACTACCTCATGAAGCTGGTTCAGAGAATGCCAAGAGTGTGCAAAGCTGTCATCAGGGCAAAGGGTGGCTACTTTGAAGAATCTAAATATAAAATATATTTTGATTTGTTTAACACTTTTTTGGTTACTACATGATTCCATATGTGTTATTTCATAGTGTTGATGTCTTCACTATTATTCTACAATGTATAAAAGTGTAAAAAATAAAGAAAAACCTTGAATGAGTAGGTGTGTCCAAACGTTTGACTGGTTCTGTATATATCAAAGGAATACAAAAGGCATTAATTTTGTGGAAAGACCCACATGTTCTCTCCCACTCGCAGATTGCTAGACATAACACAACTCAAGTCAAAGCTGAGGGAGAGCCTGAAGAGAATGCTTTTTGCCACTGTTCAACTCTTGAAATCGAGAGCCACGTCGCTCTACAACAACATAGAGGTATTTCAGCTATCCAAGACTAACACAATCCATGAAAGCTAAAGAAAGTGTGTGTGTGCGTGTGTGTGTGTGTTCATGTGATTTTGCTCTCAGTTTGAGTCGATAAAATGCTTGCTCATGTCCACCCAGACTATGTGTAATGCCGAGGTGGCAGGGATCGAGACGAGACGGAGTGCACTAAGAAAACTGGGGCAGAGGCAGGACTATGTTGCTGACTTTGCTGAGAAAGCCCTGAAGGTGGAGGACTTCTTTGCCCTGCTCTCCTGCAAAGGGCAGGTACGAACCCACTTGTTCTGCCTGTACAAAGCTACTCACACATTTCCTTGTTTTTCTTTTGGCTTATATGAGAGTGCCTTATCCCCCATCTCCCCCAAAGACACTTCATTCTGAATTGAGTTGCGAATTTCTCTTTAATTGAAATTATTGAATTTGAATTGAACTTCAATTGGCCACACCCTACATGAAGCAGAATTTCAATTGAATTTGAATGAAAGGAAGTAGAATTGAATTCTATAAAATTCAATGAAATTCAAATGGCTTATTTTTTTCAACAAATCACCATAGAAATGTTTATTTTGACATAATGTATGGTTACCAATACCATGTAGCATAAGGTTGAACATTTTCATTTTTAAAACTCATTCTCCTAAAACCATTTAAAATAATTACAGTGGTCTGGAAATATTTTTAAGATCCTGTTGTGGGTTTTCTATAATAATTCATCATTCCCTTAATGTTTTTAGATATCAGAATACATTTCCCAGAATGCATCTGGTCAAAAACTGCAGTATGGAAGGGAATAATCTAACATCTCATGACAAAGAAAATGACATCTTTGAGTTATAATCAAACTAATATTTGAAATGGTATGTGTGTATTCTTTGCATTAATAAGTGGCATATCCTTTTTGATAAAATATTTGTCAAATTAATGATGCTTTCATGTCTTAGTTCAATTGGTTTGAATTATAGGTCAACCGATTAACCGGCATGGCCGATTTTAATTAGGGCCGATTTCAAGTTTTCATAACAATCGGTAATCAGCATTTTTGGATGCCAATTATGGCCGATTACATTGCAAACCAGGTGGCAGTCTGACCACCTGTTACGCGAGTACAGCAAGGAGCCAAGGTAAGTTGCTAGCTAGCATTAAACTTATCTTATAAAAAACAATACATTTTAACAACATCACTAGTTAACTACACATGGTTGATGATATTACTAGTTTAACTAGCTTGTCCTGCGTTGCATATAATCGATGCGGTGCCTATTAATTTATCATTTAATCACAGCCGACTTCGCCAAACGGGTGATTTAATTAACAAAAGCGCATTTGTGAAGAAAAACACAATCGTTGCACCAATAAACCTAACCATAAACATCAATGCCTTTCTTAAAATCAATACACAAGTATATATTTTTAAACCTGCATATTTAGTTAAAAGAAATTCATGTTAGCAGGCATTATTAACTAGGGAAATTGTGTCGCTTCACATGCGTTCAGTGCAAGCAGAGTCAGGGTATATGCAGCAGTTTGGGCCGTCTGGCTCGTTGCGAACTGTGTGAAGACCATTTCTTCCTAACAAAGGCCATAATTAATTTGCCAGAACTTTACATAATTATGACATAACATTGAAGGTTGTGCAATGTAACAGCAATATTTAGACTTAGGGTTGCCACCCGTTCTATAAAATACGGAACGGTTCCGTATTTCACTGAAAGAATAAACGTTTTGTTTTCGAAATGATAGTTTTCGGATTTGACCATATTAATTACCTAAGTTTCGTATTTCTGTGTGTTTATTATATTATAATTAAGTCTGTGATTTGATATTTGATAGAGCAGTCTGACTGAGTGGTGTTAGGCAGCAGCACGCTCATAAGCATTCATTCAAACAGCACTTTACTGCATTTGCCAGCAGCTCTTTGCAATGCTTGAAGCACAGCGCTGTTTATGATTTCAATCCTATCAACTCCCGAGATTAGGCTGGCAATACTAAAGTGCCTATAAGAACATCCAATAGTCAAAGGTATATGAAATACAAATGGTATAGAGAGAAATAGTTCTGGAATTCCTATAATAACTACAACCTAAAATGTTAAAAGGAACCACAATCTTTCATATGTTCTCATGTTCTGAGCAAGGAACTTAAACGTTAGCGTTTTTACATGGCACATATTGCACTTTTACTTTCTTCTCCAACACTGTGTTTTTGCATTATTTAAACCAAATTGAACATGTTTCATTATTTATTTGAGACTAAATTGATTTTATTTATGTATTATATTAAGTTAAAATAAAAGTGTTCATTCAGTATTGTTGTAATTGTCATTATTACAAATAATTATTTAAAAATAGTCCGATTTAATCAGTGTCTGCATTTTTTGGTCCTCCAATTATCTGTATCGGCGTTGAAAAATCATAATCAAATCAAATTTTATTTGTCACATACACATGGTTAGCAGACGTTAATGTGAGTGTAGTGAAATGCTTGTGCTTCTAGTTCCGACAATGCAGTAATATTCAACGAGTAATCTAACCTAACAATTTCACAACAATTACCTGAATAAGAATATGTACATAAAAAAAATATACGAATGAGTGATGGTATAGAACGGCATAGGCAAGCTGCAGTGGATGGTATAGAGTACAGTATATACATATGAGATGAGTAATGTAGGATATGTAAACATATAAAAGTGGCATTGTTTAAAGTGGCTAGTGATACATTACATCAAGATGGCAAGATACAGTAGATGTTATAGAGTACAGTATATACATATGAGATGAGTAATGTAGGGTATGTAAACATTATATGAAGTGGCATTGTTTAAAGTGGCTAGTGATACATTTATTACATACATTTTTCCATTATTAAAGTAGCTTGAGATGAGTCAGTATGTTGGCAGCAGACACTCAATGTTAGTGATGGCTATTTAACAGTCTGATGGCCTTGAGATAGAAGTTGTTTTTCAGTCTCTCGGTCCCCGCTTTGATGCACCTGTACTGACCTCGCCTTCTGGATGATAGCGGGGTGAACAGGCAGTGGCTCGGGTGGTTGCTGTCCTTGATGATCTTTTTGGTCTTCCTGTGACATCGGGTGGTGTAGGTGTCCTGGAGGGCAGGTAGTTTGCCCCCGGTGATGCGTTGTGCAGACCTCACTACCCTCTGGAGAGCCTTACGGTTGTGGGCGGAGCAGTTGCCGTATCAGGCGGTGATACAGCCCGACAGGATGCTCTCGATTGTGCATCTGTAGAAGTTTGTGAGTGTTTTTGGTGACAAGCCGAATTTCTTCAGCCTCCTGAGGTTGAAGAGGCGCTGCTGCGCCTTCTTCACCACGCTGTCTGTGTGGTTGGACCATTTCAGTTTGTCCGTGATGTGTACGCCGAGGAACTTATCGATCGACCTCTAGTTTGAATTAAACGTTACTTCCTTCAATTCAAATTCAATTCAAATGTTGCTTTAAGTGGGGTGTGGCCAATTCAAATTCAATTCAAATTTATTGTTCGAAATTGAATTTAATTCAGAAATTCCAAATTGACCCCAATCCTGCGTCACAAACATTACCACATTAACACACATGTGCAACCCTATGGACACATGCTCCTTCCTCTCACTCCACAGATTGGATCCCAGTTACAGCATCTCTTGACTCAGAGTACTGAGCCCCCGGGGACCATGCTTAAGTTGCAGCTGGTGATTACGGATGACTTCAAGAAACAAATAGCTTCCTTTGGTAAGTCAAGATACTCAATCTCCTATTCATGTAGGCTGTTGTCAGGTTAGGTTCCTTGTTCCCTGTCAATCATGGGCTTATTGGTGAAATCAGCAGTCAGACAATATCTTCTTTAAGTAAATCAATCAAACTTTTATTAATGCAATTGCAGACAGAAGTTAACAATGGAAACACAGCAAAGGGCTCAGCAAAGGGCTCAGCTGATTATATACCTGTGATCACTCCCTGGTGGTGTGATCACCTTCATCAATGCATATGTCCAATGAGTTGAGGTTACCTTAATGCAAATACCTAGAACAGTGCATTCTCTGAATTCAAAGTATTATCAGCATTTTCCACTGTCGCACGAGATGAAAGTGGCCAATCTAGACAGTGTTCACTTCTCAGCTCTTTATCTAGTTCCGGTCTCTTGCCTAGCCTGCGGGCATGTTCTTGCAACAACTAGGTCTTAACCACAATGACTAATATAGATATCTTATGCAAAGTATAGTGGCAGAGTTCAGACACACAGCAACAGTATAATAGTGAGACCTGCTATTATAAGGCCTGTAGCAAGCATATGAGTTTTAAGGTCCCCTTAATCAATATGGGGAGGGTCTTTGGTACCCTTCCCCTACACTCTGCTGGCTTGGATCTTAACAAAATTCTTAGATTAAATCAAGAAAAAAAGGTTTTAGCATTGATTGCCACATAACGATGTGGTAGTCCAGTATTGCCCATTTAGTGTTGTTAAAATAACATGCCAAAATGAACCCAAGGAATTTTGTCATTGGGAATGGGGACCCCAGGACAAATCAAAATCAAATCAAATGTATTTATATAGCCCTTCGTACATCAGCTGATATCTCAAAGTGCTGTACAGAAACCCAGCCTAAAACCCCAAACAGCAAGCAATGCATGTGAAAGAAGCACGGTGGCTAGGAAAAACTCCCTAGGAAAAACTTCCTAGAAAGGCCAAAAACCTAGGAAGAAACCTAGAGAGGAACCAGGCTATGAGGGGTGGCCAGTCCTCTTCTGGCTGTGCCGGGTGGATTTTATAACAGAACATGGTCAAGATGTTAAAATGTTCATAAATGACCAGCATGGTCAAATAATAATCATAGTAGTTGTCGAGGGTGCAACAAGCACGTCCGGTGAACAGGTCAGGGTTCCATAGCCGCAGGCAGAACAGTTGAAACTGGAGCAGCAGCACGGCCAGGTGGACTGGGGACAGCAAGGAGTCATCATGCCAGGTAGTCCTGAGGCATGGTCCTAGGGCTCAGGTCCTCCGAGAGAAAGAGAGAAAGAGAGAATTAGAGAGAGCATATTTAAATTCACACAGGACACCGGATAAGACAAGAGAAATACTCCAGATGTAACAGACTGACCCTAGCCCCCCAACACTTAAACTACTGCAGCATAAATACTGGAGGCTGAGACAGGAGGGATCAGAAGACACTGTGGCCCCATCCGATGACCCCCGGACAGGGCCAAACAGGCAGGATATAACCCCACCCACTTTGCCAAAGCACAGCCCCCACACCACTAGAGGGATGTCTCCAACCACCAACTTACCATCCTAAGACAAGGCCGAGTATAGCCCACAAAGGACACAAGCTTGAGACCGCCTGGTCTTGACCATCTCATTTATATCATTGCTCCTACGATAGTATTATTTTTCTTCCTTTTTTCCAGGTAAACTTTTGGGTGATATTGTTCCCTTTGCCCAATCACATGTTAGTCAAGACAACAACCCCCTGGAAAACCAAGAAAGACCCAGTGCTCCCTCTGGCCAGACCTCTTCCAGTGCTCCTAACATGCCCATCCATTCTGTTCCCCCTCCACATAACCCTGTCTTCCAGCCCCCACGCTCCTCTTACACTGCCCCATCCAACCCCCTCAGTCAGCCCTCAGCTTCCCAGCCCTCCACCTCCCGTGAGCCTCCTCCTTATCGCTCCCTGCCTGTCCACACCCCTTCAAGACTTCCATTGAGCCATCCTGTGACACCCCAGCCCTGCCCATCTACACTAGCCCCATCTCACCCCTCCATGAATATACATAATCCACCATTCTGTCTTCCCTCAAACCCTGCCCAGCCATCACTTGTTCCTGCACTTCATGCCCAGTCACCGTTGGTCCCCACAAACCATGCCCAGCCATCACTTGTTCCTGCACTTCATGTCCAGTCACCATTGGTCCCCACAAACCCTGCCCGGCTATCCCCTGTTCAGCCTCCAACCTCCCCATCTCTCCAACCACTGATCGAGGCCACACCTAGACTTTATGGTATGTTCAAGGCAACTCCTCCACCTGGACCTGGACGATCTCGGAGAGGTAAGGATGGAAAGTCCTGGACGTTCCACTCATACTCACCTGTAGAGAACTGCCACCCACCTTCTGGCTCCTCCTCTCCTGCAGCCGTAGCTCAGCATCAGAATAGGAACTTTCCAAAATCGCAGCTACTGTGGATCCTCCATCAGCCTCCCTCTGTAAACCCCATTCCTGTCCTCCCGGTGAAAGCCCTAGCAGACTCCCCCTGTGATAGAAGCCTGCCTCCTACTGGTCTCGCAGACCCTGACCCAAACTCTCAGGCCAGGGAGAACGAGCCCACCTCTACTGTCACTGAGTTGGAGACTGACACAAAGGCAGACAGTGCTATGGATTTGGAGGTCCCATCAGCCTGGGCTGATAGAAAGGCAGCTGCCTGCTCAGACAGTACTTCTTCAGATCTGCCGTTCACAGGGACTTTGTCTACTGAGAGGACCTCTAATCATCTCTCTTACAGTGTCTTAACCCACACCCACCACCCCAAAGACGAAACTGACACGGACCCTAACAGTAAACCCTATTCTGTGGGTAGGACCCATACTGCCCCCCACAACAATAAAAATATAGCTTATGACCAACAACAAGAGGACGCTAAGGCTATCAGGTCACTTCATCAGCGTGTGAATAACTGGAGAACTGAGCTGCCAACACGCATTAGAGTGCTACTGGAGGGCCCCTCTCCACTCCCCACCAGGACAGGTTTGGTGGTGGCCACTGAAATGCCAACCAGGCAACCCAACACCACCCAGCCACCGAGCTTGACCAATGGCAACAATGTTAACAACTCAAGGTCCTGGCAACCCAGGGTCTTGATGTTTCGGCTACCCATCTCCACCCCCACTCCTGGATGCGCTCTTCCTCAGTTCCTGCTTGTCCAAGGGGCCAGCAAAGATGAGATTATTCTGCAAGAGATTGCAGAAGACCACCAGGTAAGCACGTTGCTGCACTACATGTTTTGTTCTTGATTTAAAGTCTGGGTTAAGGTTAGTGATAAAGCACTTTACTTTCCTTTTTAGCTTAGCAAGATGATGATGATCTATCCCCTCTGCTATTGTTGCAGTCCCATGGCGATGACATCACACCACCAGAGTCAGACAGCCTCCTCTGGACCAAGGCCCTGTCCTCCCCAGAGAGTCCCCCACTGCTCCAGTATGTGACCTGTGCGGCCTGTCACACTGTTGGCGGTTCGCTATTCTGTGTAGAGTGTGGGAGGGGCTACCACCAAGATTGTCATATCCCACCCATTGGTCCTTCCTTCTGGTAATCTCCCTAAAGATTTACAGTAGTAGTTTCTGTGTAAAGTTCCAGTTTGGTGGAGTTGATATGGAGGGAATACTCTAGTCTGAGTTCCTTGTGTTAAAGCTGTGTGCTGTCTGTTTCCCTCTCTGGTAGGGAGGAATGGAAGTGTTCACTTTGTCAGGACCTGGCCGACACCATAGACCCCTACAGTGATGACAGGCACAGGACTATGTGCCTCAGCCTAGCAGACCAGCGGGTAAAATTCACCCGTTGTGCATTTGAGTCGGATAGCATTTAAATTGACCTTTTGGACCTGCAACTTCTTAGATTCAATGCTGGCATTAACCAGATCTTGTTATTTTCTTTGCTAACAGAAATGTGAGCATCTCCTACTCTTTCTAAGGTGTGAGAATGACAGAAACATCCTTTGCAGCACGGCTGAGGTGTGTATGAAAATATATATTAAAAACATGTTATTTTTTTATGATTACGCTGTCCTGACCAAAATGGCTTATTGTAACTCAATGGCATTAGTGATATTTGTAAATAATCTTATCTGTTGCTATTATTTAGCACATTTATAATGAGAGCTCTCATACTTTTGTCTCTTCAGCCCACCTCAGATTCAATATGTCTTGACTCCATACATGGAAGGCTGCTACAACATCGATCATCCCCTTACCGTACCCCCTCCGAATTTGTCTCTGACGTCTGGGTCCTTTTCGACACCATGTTGATGAACTCAAAGGTTGTCACATCTTCTAAGATGTAATTTATATAGTCAAAAAATCACTACTGAAAGCATTTGCTAAACTACCAAATTACCTGAGAATTTACAGACAAAAATACCAGGCAAATGACATTGAATGTGTATTTTTTATTATCTCAAAGGACCAGGAGTTGGTTGTCAAGCTACGGGGCAGCTTTCAGAGGAAGTTAGGGGAAGTGTTTGGGACAGCTCTCCACCCTTCCCTCCTCAGCCACCCTAACAGAAGCTGGACTGAGACGGGGGAACCTGAGGAACCAACGGCTGCAGAGTCTCTGAAGAGGATGAGGGAGTTGCTGAATATGACCAAAGTGCCAAAAGCTAAGAAACGTCACTCCCAGGTCAGAGTTGCAACAGATGAAAATGAAACTAATATGAAAAAAATGAAAAAAGATGCAGACTGAATAATGGCCATTTGAAGTGGAGACTCAGAAATGCTATGTTGTTAGTCAATTATATACAACTGACATTGTACTTTTTTCATTAAATTAAATACAAAAGTGATTGTGTGTGACTTTGTTTTTGCACATTTGTAACAACGATGCAATATACTATGCATTACTGTAGCCTTTGTACTGTACGCTAGTAAACTCAGCAAAAAAAGAAACGTCCTCTCACTGTCAACTGCGTTTATTTTCAGCAAACTTAACATGTGTAAGTATTTGCATGAACATAACAAGATTCAACAACTGAGACATAAACTGAACAAGTTCCACAGACATGTGACTAACAAATTGAATAATGAGTCCCTGAACAAAGGGGGGTCAAAATCAAAAGTAACAGTCAGTACCTGGTGTGGGGGAGGAGGATGTCTTCCCTGTAACGCACAGCGTTGAGATTGCCTGCAATGACAACAAGCTCAGTCCGATGATGCTGTGACACACCGCCCCAGACCATGATGGACCCTCCACCTCCAAATCGATCCCGCTCCAGAGTACAGGCCTCTGTGTAACGCTCATTCCTTCGACGATAAACGCAAATCCGACCATCACCCCTAGTGAGACAAAACCGCGACTCATCAGTGAAGAGCCCTTTTGCCAGTCCTGCCTGGTCCAGCGACGTTGGGTCTGTGCCCATAGGCGACGTTGTTGCTGGTGATGTCTGGTGAGGACCTGCCTTACAACAGGCCTACAAGCCCTCAGTCCAGCCTCTCTCAGCCTATTGCGGACAGTCTGAGCACTGATGGAGGGATTATGCGTTCCTGCTGTAACTCGGGCAGTTGTTGTTGCCATCCTGTACCTGTTCCGCAAGTGTGATGTTCAGATGTACCGATCCTGTGCAGGTGTTACACGTGGTCTGCCACTGCGAGGACGATCAAATCAAATGTATTTATATAGCCCTTCTTACATCAGCGGATATCACAAAGTGCTGTACAGAAACCCAGCCTAAAACCCCAAACAGCAAGCAATGCAGGTGTAGAAGCACGGTGGCTAGGAAAAACTCCCTAGAAAGGCCAGAACCTAGGAAGAAACCTAGAGAGGAACCAGGCTATGAGGGGTGGCCAGTCCTCTTCTGGCTGTGCCGGGTGGAGATTATAACAGCAGTCTGCGCTGTCTTAGGGTCTCACAGTACGGACATTGCAATTAATTGCCCTGGCCACATCTTCAGTCCTCATGCCTACTTGCAGCATGTCTAAGGCATGTTCACACAGATGAGCAGGGACCCTGGGAATCTTTATTTTTGTGTTTTTCAGAGTCAGTAGAAAGGCCTCTTTAGTGTCCTACGTTTTCATAACTGTGACCTTAATTGCCTACCATCTGTAAGCTGTTAGTGTCTTAACGACCATTCCACAGGTGCATGTTCATTAATTGTTTATGGTTCATTGAACAAGCTTGGGAAACTGTTTAAACCCTTTACAATGAAGATCTGTGAATTTATTTGCATTTTTACAAATTATCTTTGAAAGACAGGGTCCTGAAAAGGGGACGTTTCTTTTTTCTGAGTTTATATAAAATATTCTATGTATGCCTGTGTTTCGAACGTACTTAAATTGGCCTAGATGAAAGGTGCACTGCATGAGAATAAGGCAGCCAAAGATTAAACCAGTGGTCTTGGCGATGCTGATACAACGCCACCAGATGGCGCCTGAGTAAAAGCACACTGATCAGGGGTGAACAACTTCTGGCTGTCCTCGAGGGCTGCGTTCTTGATGGTTTTTGATTTTCCCTTAACTGATAAATTAAAATCACTGATTCCCCAGGGTGTGTACTATCTGTCAATGGTGTGTGCAGTGCACACATTTGCCCTCCCAAAGTTAAAGCAGTCTAAAATTATCAAAATGTTTATAAAATGATTTGGTTAGTGATTCATATTTCTTTGACATGTTCATATTTTCAGTAGGTTTGTGTAGAGGGGATTTACCAATAGATCAAAGTAATGAAAAATGTTGAATGAAAGATTTAAACCAACCTGAAAAAGTTATTTCAATTATCACAAGAATTTCATGATCACATAACAGCCCTATCAAATGAATCAGAGTTGTGACCCAGCCCACTTAAACAGGCTATCTTCTCATTGGTTCATAAATGGCTCCACCTATCCTCCAGCTCTGCAAACTGTATATATTTATTGTCACTGTACAGTACCCTATATTAAAACAGGGTAATTAAAAGAGCATTTTGAAGCATAATCCATTCCAAATGGTTGTCCAAGTCAAACCTAGCTCGCATCACTGCAGCAAGACAATTGAGGGAACTCAGCAAAAAGTGGAAGCTAATATCTTATTACTTGGGGCTGAAAATGTAGGGAAATCAGGTAAGAATGTGTTCTTGTCTTTGTGTTTAATATGCACCTTGCAATGTTCACAGAGAGGTATTTTCAACAGTTAACGAGTTATCATGTGCTTTGCCATCCTTCACTCAACGGGCATTCAATGTGAAGCATGAGCAGGAATCTGGAGTATCTGATCTAACGGAAGGCCTACCTACCAACTGCATATTAGGGAATTTATTTCCAGTGACAATGTACACTCAAAGTTTGTACAAGCCATTAAAATACATTTTGATTTAACTGTACACAACTTTTTGTCTTTTCCAGCGCTCACCGTCCGATTTATTACCAGAAGATTTATTGGCGAGTACGGTGAAATAGGTTAGCCTGCCAAATGAGTACATACATATTGTGCGCAATGCTGACTATTTAATACATTATGATGTTTTTGATTTAATTCATATGTGTCTCCGTCAGAATCAATTTACAGTCATATTGACACAGTTGACGGGAGGGAAATATCCTTCAACATATGGGACTCGCTCTACCCACAGGTAAACACTCTTGGACTACCCAAATGTCGCCATTTATCATTACGCATTTGCCATTGGCAAATGTTTGTCATCTAGCCATAGTGACCACTCATATGTCATGTTTTTATGTGTTTTTAGGACAGTGCAATAACTGAGTCGATAAGTGAGAAACAGCTTCAATGGGCAGACGGCGTGATACTGGTATACAGCATATGCGACCGCTCCAGCTTCAAGGTAGTGCGTCAACAAGTGCAGCGCATCCGCCACGCCAGTAGGAAGATGTCTGCAACAGCGCCCATCATCATTGTTGGAAACAAACGCGATTTGCAGCACCGACGGACAGTCTCAAGTGAGGAGGGCCGACTCCTCACAGCGATATCCGCAGCTGAAACATACCACGGTGTTTTGCTTGTGTTCCATGGACTGATAGATCTAATCAAAGAGTCGAGAGCTCTGCGGAAAGGTGCCGCGGGTATTAAAAGTATAGTGAGAAGCATGTCAACTGTATTCGGGAAGAAACGTGCAGAGTAATCTACCACAGGATAGGCTACATTATGCGCAATGGGATTTGGATAGTCAGAACATGTAGGTATGCTACGCGGTTGGCCAATGCAGGCTTTGAGGCGCAATTGAGAAAAATGGTCTATGGCAGGTTGTAGTCCAACAGCAGGTGCGTTCTAACAACTTCAACAGGTTTTGATAGGGAACTTAATTGGGACGTTTTTAAGAGAGGAGAAATTGGTTCTCTTGTAGAGTTACACAAAAGTTTGAATTGCAGATGGAAGCAGTCAATCAATAATTTATTCTACTTTTTGAAGTTGAAAAGTAGGTATACAGTACGGTAGATAAACTATATGAGAAATCATGTGCGCTTCCATCCTTCACTCAATATGTATTCAATGTGAAGCATGAGCAGGAATGTGGAGTAGCTGACCTCTGACAATACTGTTGATCTGATGGAAGTCCTACCCATTGCCAATTGTTAGGGAATTTATTTTCAGTGACAATGTACACTCAAAGTTTGTAAAATGTTGAAGGCTTGATGTGTGTATAATCAGCAATGCAAAACAGCAAACAATTACATTTCAGTATTATACTTTATCTGAAAACGAACAACTTTAAACTTAGTAATTCTATGTTTCAAGTTCTAGCAGACTTGATGCTTATATGTGCTGTGCACACGTTTGTTGAGAATTGTAAATAAATAAATGAATATATTGAAATGTGGATAAAACTATTTCATTTCTGTGTAATAAATCTTGGGGAAAAGTTATATGTTGTAATTTTAATGTTTGTACAATGCATGAAACCGGAATGGGTTAATCTGGGAAAGTACATGTATGAGCTGAATACTGTACTGTAGATGGGGAAATGACACTTTATTTCACTCTTCATAACCTCAATACATTTCACATCAGCAATACAAATGTTATTTATTTATTGAATACAACCAATGTTATGTTGATGTATACTGTAGGACAATCTAAATGTGTCATGTATTATATGTTATGAAATATTAAATGTTATGAAATTGCAATAAAGACACATTTTCTACTGTCTATTCGATGCTCATTCCTCAACACATTCAACTTCCTTCCATCATCCATATTTAGGCCAATCAATCCAGACTTTACCTTTAATCATGACAAGCTTTGTTTCTCACGGCTACTTTGGGAAACAGAAAACAGAATGCGACATCAGGTTAGCACGTCATTTAAGAATAGTTAGGTCTAATATATAATGGGGTACAAGGTGTATAATGTCACATGATGCTCAGGAAACCAAAACAAATTTGGGTTGGTGTCTGTACATGAAGTAGAGCGGCTGAATCTTTCAGTCACATACATTGACACATTTTGTATTACAATGGATTTATCACAGATTATGTCTGCTGAACTATGGTCCTCCTATGTGTACCCACAAACTAAAATCAACTAATAAGTCTTACACCTGGGCCTTCAAAGGGGCCCCATTTCTAGGACACTGGTGACTTCTTAGTGCTCTGTGGCCTCCACCGCGGGTATTTCGGCCTCTTCTATATCGGCCTTTTCTGAGTGCCCAGGGTTCAGGTACTGCAGAATGGGGTCTAGGAGGACCTCGACAGCCCAGGAACGGCGATGCACGGCGTTGGTGTCTAACTCCTCCAGGTTGTCCTGCATCTGGCTGCCCTGGAGGACATTGTGTGGGTTGTCCGGGGTTAGCCGGGGGGCTGGAGCATTGCCTCCACTGGATGAGCTCCTGCGGGAGCGGATTGACAGGCTTTTGTGTCTGAGTGGGCTGCTGTCTCCTTCATCAGAGTAATACTCAGGGGTCTCCACCTCAGGCACAACAGCACTGGACGAGCTCCTGCGGGAGCGGGGAGACAAGCTCTGGCGTCTGGGTGGGCTCTCATCACTTAACTGTGCATTCTTCTCTGTGGTCTCCACCTCGGGTATTACGATCTCGTCTGAGGATGGTTCGGAGCTCAGGTACTGGAGGATGGGGCCAAGGAGGACCTCGGCAGCAAAGGATCGGCGGTGCAAAGCACTGGTAGAAGAGACCTCCAGGATGTCGAACTCCACAGAGAGAGGCTGGTCATTCGTCATCTGGCTGCCCTGGTGGACGTTGGATGGGTTGCCAGCACTTGATGAGCTTCTGCGGGATTGGACAGACAGGCTCTTGCATCTGGGTGGGCTCTCGTCTCTGACTTCTGTGTTCTCGGTGTTGTCCACCTCGGGTACAACAGGATCCTCTAAGGGTGGCTCAGAGCTAATGTACTGGAGGATGGAACCTTGGAGGACCTCGGCAGCCGAGGAGGGGCGACGCACGGTGCTGGTAGAAGGAAGCTCTAGGGGGTCCAGCTCCAGAGAGAGAGGCTGGTCGTCTGGCTTCTGGCTGCCCTGGCGAGAGAGAGGTTGGTCGTCTGGCTTCTGGCTGCCCCGGCGAGAGAGGGGCTGGACATCCGGGTTACCAGCACTTGATGAGCTTCTGTGAGCGCCAGCAGACAGGCTGTTGCGTCTGGATGGGCTCACGTCTCTTGCATCTGAGTAGTACTCAGTGCTCTCGCCCTCGAGTGCAACGGCCTCATCTGAGACTTTCTCAGGACTCTGGTCCTCAGTGGTCTCCACCTCGGGTGCAACGGCACTGTACGAGCTCCAGCGGGAGCGAGCAGACAGGCTCTTGGGTCTTGGTGGGCTCTCGTCTCTGGCTTCTGTTTGGCTCTCTGTGGTCTCCACCTTGGTAATAATAGTCTCGTCTGAGGGTGGCTCAGAGCTCAGGTACTGGAGGATGGGGCCAAGGAGGACCTCGGCAGCCAAGGATTGGCGGCGCAAAGCACTGGTAGAAGAGACCTCCAGGATGTCGAACTCCACAGAGAGAGGCTGGTCATTCCGCATCTGGCTGCCCTGGCAGACGTTGGATGGGTTGCCAGCACTTGTTGAGCTTCTGCGGGAGCGGACAGACAGGCTCTTGTATCTGGGTGGGCTCTCATCTCTAGCTTCTGTGTGGATCTCGGTGGTCACCACCTCGGGTACAACAGGCTCATCTGAGGGTGGCTCAGAGCTAATGTACTGGAGGATGGAACCTAGGAGGACCTCGGAAGCTGAGGAAGGGTGCAGCACGGTGGTTGTAGAAGGGACCTGCAGGGGGTCTAGCTCCAGAGAGAGAGGCTGATCGTCTGGCTTCTGGCTGCCCCAGCGAGAGAGAAGCTGGTCATCTGGCTTCTGGCTGCCCCGGTTAGAGAGAGGCTGGTCATCCGGGTTGCCAGCATTTGATGAGCTTCTGCTGGAGCGGGCAGAGAGGCTCTTGCGTCTGGATGGGCTCTCGTCTCTTGCGTCTGAGTAGTACTCAGTGCTCTCCACCTCGAAAGCAATGACCTCATCTGAGACTTGCTCAGGTCTCAGGCCCTCAATGGTCTCCACCTCGGGTGCAACAACACTGGACGAGCTCAGACGAGACCGGGCAGACAGGCTCTTGCATCTAGGTGGGCTCATGTCTCTTGCATCTGAGTAGTACTCAGTGCTCTCCCCCTCAAGTGCAACGGCCTCATCTGAGACTTTCTCAGGACTCTGGTCCTCAGTGGTCTCCACCTCGGGTGCAACGGCACTGTACGAGCTCCAGCGGGAGCGAGCAGACAGGCTCTTGGGTCTTGGTGGGCTCTCGTCTCTGGCTTCTGTTTGGTTCTCTGTGGTCTCCACCTTGGTAATAATAGTCTCGTCTGAGGGTGGCTCAGAGCTCAGGTACTGGAGGATGGGGCCAAGGAGGACCTCAGCAGCCAAGGAGTGGCGGCGCAAAGCACTGGTAGAAGAGACCTCCAGGTTGTCGAACTCCACAGAGAGAGGCTGGTCATTCCGCATCTGGCTGCCCTGGCAGACATTGGATGGGTTGCCAGCACTTGTTGAGCTTCTGCGGGAGCAGACAGACAGGCTCTTGTATCTGGGTGGGCTCTCGTCTCTGGCTTCTGTGTGGATCTCGGTGGTCACCACCTTGGGTACAACAGGCTCATCTGAGGGTGGCTCAGAGCTAATGTACTGGAGGATGGAACCTAGGAGGACCTCGGAAGCTGAGGAGAGGTGAAGCACGGTGGTTGTAGAAGGGACCTGCAAGGGGTCTAGCTCCAGAGAGAGAGGCTGATTGTCTGGCTTCTGGCTGCCCCACCGAGAAAGAGGCTGGTCATCTGGCTTCTGGCTGCCCCGGTTAGAGAGAGGCTGGTCATCCGGGTTGCCAGCATTTGATGAGCTTCTGCGGGAGTGGGCAGACAGGCTCTTGCGTCTGGATGGGCTCTCGTCTCTTGCGTCTGAGTAGTACTCAGTGCTCTCCACCTCGAAATAAATGACCTCATCTGAGACTTGCTCAGGTCTCAGGCCCTCAATGGTCTCCACCTCGGGTGCAACAACACTGGATGAACTCCGACGGGACCGGGCAGACAGGCTCTTGCATCTGGGTGGGCTCATGTCTCTTGCATCTGAGTAGGACTCAGTGCTCTCCCCCTCGAGTGCAACGGCCTGATCTGAGACTTTCTCAGGACTCTGGTCCTCAGTGGTCTCCACCTCGGGTGCAGCGGCACTGTACGAGCGCCAGCGGGAGCGAGCAGACAGGCTCTTGGGTCTTGGTGGGCTCTCGTCTCTGGCTTTTGTGTAGTTCTCTGTGGTCTCCTCCTCGGGTTTAATGGTCTCATCTGAGCGTGGCTCAGAGCTCAAGTACTGGAGGATGGAGCCAAGGAGGACCTCGGCAGCCGAGGAGGGGCGATGCACGGTGCTGGTCGAAGGAAGCTCCAGGGGGTCCAGTTCCAAAGAGAAAGGTTGGTCGGCCTGTTTCTGGCTGCCCCGGCGAGAGAGAGACTGGTCATCCGGGTTGCCAGCACTTGATGAGCTTCTTTGTGAGCGGGCAGACAGGCTCTGGTGTCTGGGTAGGCTCTCGTCTCTTGTGTCTGCATGGAACTTGGTGGTCTCCACCTCAGGTATAACAGTCTCATCTGACAGTTGCTCAGGGCTCAGGTACTGAATGATGGGGGCTAAGAGGAACTCGATGGCTGAGGAGCGGCGACACACAGTGCTGTCCAGCTCCACAAAGAGAGGCTGGTCTTCCTGCTTCTGGCTGCCCCGGCGAGAGAGAGGTTGGTCGTCAGGCTTCTGGCTGCCCTGGCGAGAAAGAGGCTGGTCATCAGGCTTCTGGCTGCCCTGGCGAGAGAGAGACTGGTCATCGTCATTGGCTGGGTTGGCCGGGGCTGGGCCGGGGACTGGGCTGGGGTCTGGGGGATTGATGCCGCTGGATGAGCCCCTGCGTACTGAAGACCGACGACACGCAGCAATGGTGGAAGGGAGATCCTGGTTCTTGAGCTCCAGAGAAAGAGTCTGGTCATCCTGCTTCTGGCTACCACGGCTGCCGTTGGGCGATTTGGCTGAGGCTGGACTGGGGGCACTGGTTGAGCCCGTTTGGGAGCGGGCATACGAGCTCTTGCGTTTGTGTGGGCGGCCGTCCATGGCTTTGAGAAAGAGGCTACTGTCAGAACTGCGGCAAGTGGTGTCAGAGGACATGGATTCCTGCTGGTTGAGGAAGCCCTCCACATCCTGATCACTTGGCTGCTGGAGCTGAGACAGAGACAGAGATAGAGAAAGAAAGAGAGACAGAGAAAGAAAGAGAGACAGAGAGACAGAGAGACAGAGAGAGAAAGAGAGACAGAGAAAGAAAGAGAGACAGAGACAGAGACAGAGACAAAGAAAGAGAGAGAGAAAAAGACAGAGAGAGAAAGCGACCGAGATAAAAGGTGGGGGTACACAGGGGATTAAGACTATTGGGAATATACATAGAGAGAGACATATAAGGGCAAATAAAGGAGCGATTAGACGAGGGGAGTTGATACAATGAGGAAGGTTAAATAACCTAGTAAGGAAGGGTGCAACTAAAATCTAGAATGCTCACCATGTTGTAGAGAGGGGTGTTGTTGACCAGCAGCTGCAGTAGGATCTTGCCCAGCTGCTGCAGGTCGGCCACCACAAGCTGCACCTGAGCAGGCAGTCCCAGCAGCTGATTGATGGGTCCCAGTTCAGCCAGGACCCGGACCTGGGCCTTCAGCTGGTCCAGGGCCAGCCTCCTCATGGCCTCCAGACGCAACACCTGGGACACGTAGAACAGCTGTAGCATCTGGAGCATAGAGCCCACCACCTCCAGCAGCCTGCTCAGGCCCATCTGATGATACAATGATAAGGCACTTAGCTGAAGACTTACAAACTTATAATGGCAGTTATATGAATTGAATCAGTCTTTGGGGAAATTGTTGAAGGACCCTTTAAATCATTTTCTCGACACTATTTGTGAAGTTGAAAAAACAAACATGACAAACTGACAGCTACTGTAAAACTGGTCATTATCCCATAAAAAACAATCAATGTCCATCCACTGCCAAGAGGATGTCATCTGACCTGGAGGACACTTGAATATGACCACTGTTGAAATGCCTCATTCTTTATACGTCTGTTCTCTTCTGTATTATAAGATCTGACATATCCCATCACTTGGCTCGATGTGGGTGCGAAAAAATGCCTGGCAGCGTATCTTGTTTACCCGCAGCAGTAACGTGGAACTAAACTCAGCAAAACGTCCCTTTTTCTGGACCCTGTCTTTCAAAGATAATAATCGTAAATATCCAAACATCTTCACAGATCTTCATTGTAAAGGGTTTTAACACTGTTCCCCATGCTTGTTCAATGAACCATAAACAATTAATGAACATGCACCTGTGGAACGGTCGTTAAGACACTAACAGCTTGCAGACGATAGGCAATTAAGGTCACAGTTATGAAAACTTAAGACACTAAAGAGGCCTTTCTACTGACTCTGAAAAATACCAAAAGAAAGATGCCCAGGTTCCCTGCTCATCTGCATGAACGTGCCTTAGGCATACTGCAAGGAGGCATGAGGACTGCAGATGTGGCCAGGGCAGTAAATTGCAATGTCCGTACTTTGAGACACCCAAGACAGCGCTACAGGGAGACAGGACGGGCAGCTGATCGTCCTTGCAGTGGCAGACCATGTGTAACAACACCTGCACAGGATTGGTACATCCGAACATCACACCTGCGGGACAGCTACAGGATGGCAAGCCCGGATCTCAATCTCATTGAGCACGTCTGGGACAGGTTGGATCGGAGGGTGAGGGCTAGGGCCTTGGTGGAAGAGTGGGGTAACATCGTACAGCAAGAACTGGCAAATCTGGTGCAGTCCATGAGGAGGAGATGCACTGCAGTACTTAATGCAGCTGGTGGCCACACCAGATACTGACTGTTACTTTTGATTTTGACCCCCCTTTGTTCAGGGACACATTATTCAATTTCTGTTAGTCACATGTCTGTGGAACTTGTTCAGTTTATGTCTCAGTTGTTGAATCTTGTTATGTTCATACACATATTTACACATGTTAAGTTTGCTGAAAATGAACGCAGTTGACTGTGAGAGAACGTTTCTTTTTCAGCTGAGTTTAGAAGCAGATCAAATCACACCATCCTCCAGGCTTTTATACATGTGAGCTTGTGGTATGGATCAACAGCTCCAGATAGGCAAACACGTTTTACCAAGTCTCTAGAACTAGGCCAAAAGTCCCCCAGTTTTGGTGGGGAAGACAAAAAGAGGTGGAAGAGGTATTTGGGTCAGCTAAGTGACACGCAATCCCCTTCTGTTTCTGCTGTGTGAAACCAAACAAAGGATTCTGGTGAGGGGGCAGGACACTGGCCCACAGTAGCCTGGGGACAGACTCAGGGCAAACGTAACAATGCAGCATGGTACCCGCTGCCAAATTTCATCGATGTAGGACATCTGAGGACACCACCACACACACACACACACACACACACACACACACACACACACACACACACACACACACACACACACACACACACACACACACACACACACACACACACACACACAAACGCTCTCTCACACACACACACGTTTCTCTCCCAGTGCCTCAGTCTCTATGGGAGAGTGTGCAGGAGCATTAATGAGGGTGTTTGTCTGATGAGGCCGACCCTCATTGGTGGGCTTTCAGCACCAGCCTATTCTCCTCTCTCTCCAGCCAGCAGCCTGCAGCAGCAGTTAGGGTCATTTAGCACCAATTACCCCTGAATCAAATTCTGGGAAAAATGTGGCTCAGGTCGTTCCTTCACAGCACATTACATGAGGTTCAAGCAAAGAGACTGCTGGAAACCCTATAGTTGTAAGGTTGTTTTTTTTTGTTGAAATTGCTTTGACACTTTACCAAACTGTAAAATTCTAATCCTTACAAATGTGATGTGGTTTATTACAATGTGCTGTAAAAAAGAGAAATAAAGGAAAAAAATACAATCTCTCTATGAAAGTTCATTCAACAGTTCCTAGTGTTACTGTTTATTATTATATTTTTCTATTCAGTAACTACTTTGACAGCTTCACTATAAACCCAATTTGAGTTCAGAGAACCGTAAACCTAAAAATGAATGTGTTATAAAACAATCCATTGAAATTCTAGTAGTTATTCTTCTCAATGTTCATCCTCTTTCCTAAAATCCTCCTTGAGGTGACCCATATAGTGACCCTGTTATTGAAAATATCCCCCAATTTCAACTGACCTAAACCCAGTTTTAGCTTCATAAAACAACAAGTCTCACAATGAATTCATTTCTAAACATACCACCATACTGTTTTTTGTTAGTTTCCACAACTCTTGCTTTCAGAGAGCTGTGTATGTTTACAGTCTGTGTCACGTCCTGACCAGTAAAGAGGTTATTTGTTATTGTAGTTTGGTCAGGACGTGGCAGGGGGTGTTTGTTTAATGTGTTTCGGGGTTTGTTGGGCAATTTTCTATGTTAGTCTATTTCTATGTCTGTGTCTAGTTTATCTATTTCTATGCTTAGTTTATTGGTTTGACCTTCAATTGGAGGCAGCTGTTTCTCGTTGCCTCTAATTGAAGGTCCTATTTAGTAGGGGTGTTTTTTCATGGGTTTTTGTGGGTAGTTATTCCTGGTATAGTGTTGTGCCTTACAGGACTGTTAGCGTCTTCGTCATTGTTTGTTATTTTGTTTTTCTGTGTTCACGTTTTCTTATCAATAAATAAGAAGATGAGTTTACACATTCCCGCTGCGCCTTCATCCCATCTTTACGACGATCGTGACAGTCTGTGTCTTATCGGTCCATCAAAGTCTTGCCCCCCAGCTCTCGGATCTCCTCATCGCTCTGTGTGTTTGTCTGTCTGGGTTTATGCTGCAGGGGCAGTGGTAGGCTCAAAACCTCACGTAGGCCAAATCCCACAGGGACCATTCTCAGGACGGGAGGTAGCTTAGTGGTTAGAGCGTTGGGCCAGTAACCGAAAGGTTTCTGGATCGAATCCCTGAGCTGACAAGGTAAAAATCTGTTGTTCTCCTAATGAACTCGGCAGTTAACCCACTTTTCCCTGTTAGGCTGTCATTGTTAATAGGAATTTGTTCTTGTCTCATAATCTCTCTGTCCCTTCCTTCTGTCCTAAGCCATAAAGTCTGCTATAGCCCCAGGAGATTTGAGTCTGTTACATCTTAATGATGGATCTATGTGCTCAGAAATCTGTGCCTGGGTAAGGGTAATACTGAGCCCCAGCCCTCTGCCCATGTAGACAGGAAATGCAGGGAGTGCCCTAGAGCCTTCACAGAGAGCACTGACCATGTCTCTGGGCACGTAGCCTGCTTCTATTTACCCCAAACCCAATAAAGGCAGACAGAGACAGCAGAGGATGTTGTGGTGACTAGACAGCCTCCCGAGGGACCAAGCATCAAGTGATTACAGAGGAGGTCAACAAAGAGCAGCTGAGGTGCTGCCTGAAAATGCTCTGTTTTATTCATCCATTTAAAGTTATTTTGTTGTTTTGTTATTTTATTATTACATTGTTATTATCATTATGTTACACTTTTAGTATAAATTATTATGTTGTCTGAATGTTAGACTATTTTAACGGTACATCTAAATGTCTTTAATACCTTGTTTGATTTTGTGCTGTACCCTGATTGAGTAAGGAGGAGGCGGTATAGTCTATCATGATGGATGAGATGTCTGACAGATATGAGGAATAGATGGGTGTGTGGAGGAAAACGAGAAGGAAGAGAAAGGTGTAAAATAAACACAGGAGAGTGAGACACGGACGGTGGCTAAGGATAGGTTGTTTAGATGAATGAGAGTGGAGAGTGTGAGAAAGGACGAAGAGGAGAGAGCAGATTGACCTGGGCTAGGATGTGATTAAGTGTAAAGCAAGAGGCCTGTAGTTGAGACTACAGGGGACGAAAGCAGACAAAGGTTTGTTTTAGGGACACAACCATAGAGAGGGTTCTAGGTGATTCTCACCCTGTCGGTAGCATCCTGCAGCATCCCCATGGCCCGCTCCAGCCTGTTTCTGAGCTTCAGCAGGCGGTGGTACAGCTGCAGGCTCAGACAGAGCAGGAGGCCTCGGAACCGCGTCCTCAACCCAGGCTCATCCTCCCCATCTTCGTCCTCATACTGCTGTGTCCTCCTCTCCCACTCCAGGCCTGGGGAACACACAGAGGCAAGTCAAAAGACAAATATGGCGTGGTCAACTCAACAGAAAGATGTAGATGTGTCTTTGTTGCCAAAACCTGCCCTCGTAACTGTAGTGTCCAATATTTGAAGCTGACTGGACATAGCCGTATAGACAGAGCGAGGTGTTAGTACTTCCCACCGGGCACACACTGGTTGAATCAACGTTGTTTACACGTCATTTCAATGAAATGACGAATGTGGAGTAGACGTTGAATTGACGTCTGTGCCCAGTGGGTTACTAGTAGTTTGGTTGTATTTGCACGGTAGGCTGTGTCATTTCTTTCACACAGACGTCACAACTCCTATCACCCCTTCCAAACACCTCTTCCCACACACACAGAGCGTTATCAGTGTGACACACTGTCTGATAAAAACAGTCTATGCACTCTACAATTACACACCATCATCTAAAAACATGCTTGATTGTTTACAAGTTGACGAATGATGAAAGGAAATTGAATTTCCAAGCACACTTTATATTTCAAGTGAGGATATGAGTCAGTATGATTTGATAATGTACTGCAATATTACCAAGACAACAGTGCATCACATCAATCTGGTTTTCATGTTGATTTGATCTCCTTTACAGACCGCAGGATATCAATTATACTCTATTTTAATGAGTTATTTATTATATTTTTCCTATGATTAAAATATTTACAAAACAACACAATAGAAAGATTTGAAAATACGTTTTTATTCTCAAGTCTGTTGTTATGGATATCATTGTGTATTAGAACAGCCTCAAAGCAAATTAGTAGGGACATTATCAACCACTTGAAGAGCATTAACGCCCCCCTGTGGTAAAGTTCAGAAAGACGCAATAGGATGACCATTCAGATTGTGGTGTACACTGTATACTGTAACCTGACTTTAGACCAAAGACCTCATAAAGCATTCATGAATACACTTAAGCGGAAAGACAGCCTCCCAATCCACCATTCGGCAAAGACTGTGTAAAGTGCACTAGCCCCTCCACTACCCTCCACCCAAACTCACGCAGTGTAGCCGTCAGGGGCATGTACTTGGCCATGGCCTCCTCTGAGCGTGTGAGGATGTCGTCCAGGCCCAAGGTGGCCATCTGACCCAGCTGTGACTCCTGCAGAGCCAGGAGGTAGTACCAGGTGGCATCGGTCAGCTTGTCCCAGCGCCCCTGCATCCCGTCCAGCTCGTCATTCACACGCAGCTGCACGTCATCCAGGGCCAGGAAAAAGGCATCCTTCAGGCTACCCAATACCTGTGTGGAGGATGGGGGGTGGAGGAGAGGAGGGTTGAAGGGAATAGGGTGATAAAGAAGTAGCAGGGTGTTGAGATAATGAAAGAAGTGAAAGATGGCGAGTGAAGAAAAAGGGGGAGGTGGGAGTGGTAGAATAGTTGTAGATGATAAGGCAGAAAGAAAGGGAGAGAGACAATTTGTAATTTAGAAAAGGGGAGAAATAATCAGTCAGAGCAATAGTAGGATATTATAAATGGAATCCATCCAACATGACTGATGGTCAGTAGCAGTATCCTTCCACATAGTCTAACGTCATTAAAACTCAATGTCAATGTCAACTATTGAAACTCTGGTAATGCATCTAATAGACTATAAAGTGGTGTGAAAGGTCAGTTAATGCTGGAACAATCAGAATGTGTCTACTATAACAGACCAGTCAGTCAGGCTCACACACTGCATCATCACCCACTGGGCCAGGCAGAACAGAAACAGAGAGAGAAGACACCCACCTCCTCTGTAGACTGGTGCAGGACGGGAAAGTTCTTTTCCAGCTGGTCCAAGCCCATACAAGCATAGTTATTGACGACCTCAACTGCAATATGGAGGAGGGAAGCAATGGTGAGGGATGAGAACCAAAAGCTATTTGATGGCAGCGGTGGCATTCATGTTAAAGTTATTTACATTTGACATTTTATATTTGATGGCAGATGAGAGTTATAAGGCAATAGGGTAGAATCAATCAGTAAAGTTTTCAGTATTCAGTGGACTTACTCTGGGGCTCCAGACTAAGTAGGAGGGGGGTGGCACGGAGAATGGCAGCCTGGGACACATTACGCACCCCAATCTCAGCCACGCCCCCCACCACACCCAGGAGCGGGTAACGGCCCTTTACGTCCGTGTAAACTGAAACAACAGATTTCAGGGCAGAGTCGAAGAGCGGCAGACTAGCCAGCCGTTGCACGGCGTTGGCCTGGAGAAAGGAGGAGAGCCAAGAGAACAATTTACTCCCTTGGAATCAAACGTTTAACCCCTGGTTATTGTTTTTATATATTTTCCAGCCCACCTCAATGTGATGATTATTTGTGTACGACATGTCTTTTTCACCAATCCTGTAAAACAGAATATGTAGAAAGAGTGAATTACCTTAGTGACTGTCAGGCAAACACCTCATAGGGACACAGGGAGCAAAGCAGAATACCCCAAGCGCTCTTTCCCACATCTGTTCCATAATGACTTCCTTATCTTGAATCTAACATCCTGCTTACATGGTAATGTCAGCTGCTAGGGTGCCACAATGATAACAGCTGTTCTATGCTCCTAGCATGGAAATCTAGTTATCCCTTCAGTGGGTGCTGACCATACCCAAGGAGGATGACAGTGAACAATGGGAGTCATGAAAGGGAATGAACTGTTCAGAAGTGCTGTAATGAAGAAACAATTTCAAACCATTCTGTAATTAATTTAAGCAACAATAAGGAACTCAATAAATATTTACATAAACCAGAGGTCATCCATCCTTACATCAAAGTTTCAGTATGATCAAATATTACACCACAGCCTAGTGGTATTGACCAGAAACATGAACACAGAAAGCAGTTCTGCTCAGACTATCAAATTTAAAGGAATGTATTGAAAGACAAGACAATTATATGCTTGGAATAAGATCAAGTAAGCAGAGCTTTGGATATAATTACTGTCAATTATATATATAAAAACTACATGCCAACATAGGCTACCACTAACACCTTGTTGTAGCCCAGGCTAATGACTCCATCTGCCTCAAGATTGACCAACTAGGTAGCCTCGCCTAGGCAAATAAGAAAACATTTCTTGAAGGCTGATAAAAACAATGGAATAACATTCTTACCTCAGAAAAGTGTAGTTTTAAAGATTTGAAGTATAATACGAAATTTAACAAACTCTTCTCCAAGTTTTAATGCAGGTCTGGCTTGCACAACTTTCAATTCGGCCTATCAACTCCCGAGCTTCCAGAGCTGTTCAGCACCAAATAAGTATCGCTGCTGAAGTGCGCAGGTTATGACATCTTTGCAATTTGGAAAGGATGATCATGTGATTGAACTGCGAATCACAGTATAGCTCTCAGCAATTAGAGGAGCATATCAAATTGACAGATATGTTGCTTCTGCATTGATATTTCATGCATTAGGCTTTACTCCACCAGAAAAGCAGCCTCTGGATGTATTTTTGTTGTTGTTGCTTGTTTATAGCCTTGTACAGTTTGTTAAGTGCCAGCTTGTTATTTTTCTTGTTCTGTGGTGAAATGTCTACAACAGTCACGATAACAGCTGAAAACTCCCTCCGGAGGTAGAAGGGTCAGCATTTGAACATCAGGTATTCCAAGACGGCTGAACAGGATTCTAAAGCCTGAGCGCTCAGTCTAAATTAAAGCAATGGTCTACTACTTAGCCCTTCAAAAACTGTACTAGAAACGTAATGTTGAAGTAGGGGCTTTTAATGTCCTATCTTTTGCAACAGTCACTGAATAAATACATTTGACATGCATAAGTGATTTGATTTCCAAAGCATCATTGGAAACACCATACACCGGTTCAACCAGAAAACATGACAAGGCCTACAGGCACAAGATTGAGTCAACTTTCTGTGACTACTGAAATTATTTAGAGATGAAGTTGCTCAAGGTCTTAAGAGGGCTTGACCTTGACATAGTAGATGATGTTACCACTTTTGAAAAGTTTTTAAAAGTATCTGAAAGCTTACTACAAACTTATTAGTCATCTAGGTAGACTAATACATTGATTAGTGTCTAGCTAAACATGGCCAACTATAGCTATGCCGCTTAACTCCATGACTTAGGGGTCCTGGTAGGTAGGCTAACATAACGTGGGCTCCTGAGTGGCGCAGCGGTCTAAGGCACTCCATCTCAGTGCTTGAGGTGTCACTACAAACACCTTGGTTTGATTCCAGGCTGTATCACAACCAGCTGTGATTGGGAGTCCCATATGGCAGCGCACAATTGGCCCAGTGTTGTCTGGGTTTGGCTGGGGTAAGCCGTCATTGTAAATAAGAATTTGTTCTTAACTGACTTGCCTAGTTTAATAAAGGTTAAGTAACAAAATAAAAAACAGCACCATCAATGTACACAGAGCCCCACTTGAGGAGGCTATTAAAGTTGGTCAGCTCTAATGACTCAATTATGTGAACCAGTTTAGAAATGACGTGTGAGGAAATGGGAAAAACAACCCAAGAACCTTTCCGGGTAACTAATATCTGGACATCTCCAAATTTTAACAGAGGATACATTGTGTGAAACCTACATTCTTTACATGTTCTTAGTTACCTACCCAAAGCTAATTTAATTGAAATGCCACAGATATGGTTAAACAGAGTTTCACTGACATTAACAGCTTCTACCCACAAGCCATAAGACTACTGAACAGTTCATCAAATGGCTACCCTGACTATTTGCATTGACCCCCTTGTTTTATCCTTATCTATTATTATTTGTTGCAATGATACAGGATTTTGTCCTCTTGCACAGAATCGATGTACACTCACTGGACTCTAACCACACACCCACACATTACCACACACCCACACATTACCACACACCCACACATTCTACACTGACACTCCAACACACACACACAACACAAGACACACACACACACATGCATATTGACGCAACAGACACACACACACACACACACACACACACACACACACACACACACACACACACACACACACACACACACACACACACACACACACACACACACACACACACACACACACACACATTCCTTCACACTCTTCACTCATGCTGCCGCTACTCTCTGTTTATTATCTATGCATAGTCACTTTACCCCTACCTACATGTACATATTGCCTTAATTACCTCAACTACACCGTAACCCTGCACATTGACTCGGTACCGGTACCCCTTCTACATAGCCTTGTTATTGTTATTTTTATTGTGTTACTATTTTTCCTTCAGTTTATTTAACAAGTTTTTCTTACTTAATTTTTAAATACTCTGCATTGTTGGTTAAGGGCTTGTAAGGAAGCATTTTAGGGGTACACCTGTTGTATTCGGCGCATGTGACAAAAACAATTGGATTTGATTTGATTAGGCCTAACTACTTGACCTTGACAAAGAAGGCCTACTGTGGTAAAACTTTTTTTATTTTCAACACTATTACTGTCATTTTCCCCGATCTCATCCATTATAGAGCAAAGGAGGCATCTTTATTGAACTTAATTCCCACATTCAAGAACATTTTCATGTTTTCTTTCTAATAAAACAATCCTATCACAGTTGAAGGCTGATTCTTAGTTTAGATGGAGAGATGCTAGCTTAAGGCAATGGTTATTCACATAATACACTTTCTCTTATTTCAAGCCAAATCTTACATTTAGATCATTTCAATTTCCAAGGAGTTGAAATCACTTGACATGAATGGACTTCTGTATAGTGGAAGTTCCCAGAAACCCTGCTGAATTTCTCTGATGACTCCATGGCAAATCTGACCATAATTCTATTCTCCTGATTCCTGCTTACAAGCAAAAATGAAAGCAGGAAGCAGCAGCGACTCTGTCAATAAAAAAGTGATTAGATGAAGCAGATGCTAAGCTATAGAACTGTTTTGCTAGCACAGACTGGAATATGCTCCGGGATTCTTCTGATGGCATTGAGTAGTACACCACATCAGTCACTGGTTTCATCAATAAGTGCATCGATGACGTCGTCCCCACAGTGACTGTACGTACATACCCCAACCAGAACCATGGATTACAGGCAACATCCACACTGAGCTAAAGGGTAGAGCTACCGCTTTCAAGGAGCGGGACTCTAACCCGGAAGCTTATAATAAATCCCGTTATGCCCTCCAACGAACCATCAAACAGGCAAAGTTTCAATACAAGACTAAGATTGAATCGTACTACACCGGCTCCGACACTCGTCAGATGTGGCAGGGCTTGCAAACTATTACAGACTACAAAGGGAAGCACAGCCGAGAGCTGCCCAGTGACACGAGCCTACCAGACAAGCTAAATTACTTCTATGCTCGCTTCGAGGCAAGTAACACTGAAACATGCATGAGAACATCAGCTGTTCCGGACAACTGTGTGATATCGTTCTCCGCAGCCGATGTGAGTAAGACCTTTAAACAGGTCAACATTCACAAGGCTGCAAGGCCAGACGGATTACCAGGACGTGTACTCCGAGCATGCGCTGACCAACTGGCAAGGGTCTTCACTGACATTTTCAACCTCTCCGTGTCTGAGTCTGTAATACCAACATGTTTCAAGCAGACCACCATAGTCCCTATGCCTAAGAACACTAAGGTAACCTGCCTAAATTACTTTCCCGACCCGTAGCACTCACGCCTGTAGCCATGAAGTGCTTTGAAAGGCTGGTCATGGCTCACATCAACACCATTATCCCAGAAACCCTAGACCCACTCCAAATTGCATACCACCCCAACAGATTCAGAGATGATGCAATCTCTATTGCACTCCACACTGCCCTTACACACCTGGACAAAAGGAACACCTATGTGAGAATGCTATTCATTGACTACAGCTCAACGTTCAACACCATAGTGCTCTCAAAGCTCATCACTAAGCTAAGGACCCTGGGACTAAACACTAAACACAGGTGGTAAGGGTAGGTAACAACACATCCGCCACGCTGATCCTCAACATGGGGGCCCCTCAGGGATGCGTGCCCTGTTCACTCATAACTGCAAGGCATTTCTCATCTCTGGCTTTACTCATCTCATATGTATATACTGTATTTTATACTATTCTATGGTATATTAGTCACTTAATAATGTTTACAAATCTTGCATTACTCATCTCATATGTGTATACTGTACTCCATACTATTCTACAGTATCTTAGTCACTTAATGTTTACATATCTGGCATTCCTCATCTCATATGTGTATATTGTTTTCTATACTATTCTACGGTATCTCATTCACTTAATAATGTTTACATATTTTGCATTACTCATCTCATATGTACAGTTGAAGTCGGAAGTTTACATACACCTTAGCCAAATACATTTAAACTCAGTTTTTCACAATTCCTGACATTTAATCCTAGTAAAAATGAATTATCTTAGATTAGTTAGAATCACCACTTTATTTTAAGAATGTGAAATGTCAGAATAATAGTAGTGAGAATTATTTATTTCAGCTATTATTTCTTTCATCACATTCCCAGTGGGTCAGAAGTTTACATACACTCAATTAGTATTTGGTAGCATTGCCTTTAAATTGTTTAACTTGGGTCAAACATTTTGGGTAGCCTTCCACAAGCTTCCCACAATAAGTTGGGTGAATTTTGGCCCATTCCTCCTGACAGAGCTGGTGTAACTGAATCAGTTTGTAGGCCTCCTTGCTCGCACACGCTTTTCAGTTCTGCCAACACATTTTCTATAGGATTGAGGTCAGGGCTTTGTGATGGCCACTCCAATACCTTGACTTTGTTGTCCTTAAGCCATTTTGCCACAACTTTGGAAGTATGCTTGGGGTCATTGTCCATTTGGAAGACCCATTTGCGACCAAGCTTTAACTTCCTGACTGATGTCTTAAGGTTGCTTCAATATATCCAGATAATTTTCCTACCTCATGATGCCATCTATTTTGTGAAGTGCACCAGACCCTCCTGTAGCAAAGCACCCCCACAACATGATGCTGCCATCCCCGTGCTTCACGGTTGGGATGGTGTTCTTTGGCTTGCAAGCCTCCACCTTTTTCCTCCAAACAATAACGATGGTCATTGTGGCCAAACATTACTATTTTTGTTTCGTCAGAACAGAGGACATTTCTCCAAAAAGTACGATCTTTGTCCCCATGTGCAGTTGCAAACCATAGTCTGGCTTTTTTATGGCGGTTTTGGAGCAGTGGCTTCTTCCTTGCTGAGCGGCCTTTCAGGTTATGTCGATATAGGACTCGTTTGACTGTGGATACAGATAATTTTGTACCTGTTTCCTCTTGCATCTTCACAAGGTCCTTTGCTGTTGTTCTGGGATTGATTTGCACTTTTCGCACCAAAGTACTTTCATGTCTAGGTGACAGAACGCGTCTCCTTCCTGAGCGGTATGACGGCTTCGTGGACCCATGGTGTTTATACTTGTGTACAATTATTTGTACAGATGAATGTGGTACCTTCAGGCGTTTTGAAATTGCTCCCAAGGATGAACAAGACTTGTGGAGGTCTACCATTTTTTTCTGCGGTCTTGGCTGATTTCTTTGGATTTTCCCATGATGACAAGCAAAGAGGCACTGAGTTTGAAGGTAGGCCTTGAAATACATCCACAGGTACACCTCCAAATGACTCAAATGATGTCAATTAGCCTATCAGAAGCTTCTAAAGCCATGACATAATTTTCTGGAATTTTCCAAGCTGTTTAAAGGCACAGTCAACATAGTGTATGTAAACTTCTGACCCACTGGAATTGTGATACAGTAAATTATAAGTGAAATAATCTGTCTGTAAACAATTGTTGGAAAAATGACTTGTGTTATGCACAAAGTAGACGTCCTAACCGACTTGCCAAAACTATAGTTTGTTAACAAGAACTTTGTGGAGTGGTTGAAACACGAGTTTTAATGACTCCAACCTAAGTCTATGTAAACTTCCGACTTCAACTGGATGTCATTGTAAATACATTGAAGAATGACTACCACTTATGTCTTAGGTCAGTTTGTAATACCTTGTGAATTGAATTGAAGTATAGTGGCTGATGCCCTCCTAGCCACCCCGTCCAAATCTCCACCAAATAACCAATAACCAGAGCGTCTGCTAAATGACGAAAATGTAAAAATGTAAGCCATAAAGGACAACAAGGAATACAAATAAATGGCCTAGCGTCGTCCAGGTTTGGCCGGGGTAGGCCGTCACTGTAAATAAGAATTTGTCTTGAACTGACTTGCCTAGGTACAGTAAATAAAGGTTAAATAAAAACATTTAAAAAAATAGAAAATGACTTGACATCCTCTTCAATCTGTCCAGAACTCTTATTCATTTTACAGCAGGTTTTCAAGTCACAAAAATATATACAAATACACTGCTCAAAAAAATAAAGGGAACACTTAAACAACACTATGTAACTCCAAGTCAATCACACTTCTGTGAAATCAAACTGTCCACTTAGGAAGCAACACTGATTGACAATAAATTTCACATGCTGTTGTGCCAATGGAATAGACAACAGGTGGAAATTATAGGCAATTAGCAAGACACCCCCAATAAAGGAGTGGTTCTGCAGGTGGGGACCACAGACCACTTCTCAGTTCCTATGCTTCCTGGCTGATGTTTTGGTCACTTTTGAATGCTGGCGGTGCTTTCACTCTAGTGGTAGCATGAGACGGAGTCTACAACCCACACAAGTGGCTCAGGTAGTGCAGCTCATCCAGGATGGCACATCAATGCGAGCTGTGGCAAGGTTTGCTGTGTCTGTCAGCGTAGTGTCCAGAGCATGGAGGCGCTACCAGGAGACAGGCCAGTACATCAGGAGACGTGGAGGAGGCCGTAGGAGGCCGTAGGAGGCCGTAGGAGGGCAACAACCCAGCAGCAGGACCGCTACCTCCGCCTTTGTGCAAGGAGGAGCAGGAGAAGCACTGCCAGAGCCCTGCAAAATGACCTCCAGCAGGCCACAAATGTGCATGTGTCTGCTCAAACGGTCAGAAACAGACTCCATGAGGGTGGTATGAGGGCCCGACGTCCACAGGTTGGGGTTGTGCTTACAGCCCAACACCGTGCAGGACGTTTGGCATTTGCCAGAGAACACCAAGATTGGCAAATTCGCCACTGGCAAATGTATCCCTCTCCCCTCTCCCTCCCAGTTTTCCTCCACCTTTACCCCACCCAAGCCACGTGTGTCCCAATCTCCCATCTTTGCCCACTCTTGCCCGCCCAAGCTAAGCTTGTCCCTATCTCCCATCTTTACTCAACCAAGCCAAGCTTGTCCCAACCTTCCATCTTTTCCCACACTCCCTTCCTCTCAGAGACACTCACACCCATCTATCCATCTACAAACTAATCCATTCTCACAGAACATATACTCACTCTATGCATCCACACACCCATTCTCTCCTGCCCTCCTACACATATTCATATTTACCATCCCTTACACTCCCATTCATGCACACGCACGCACGCACGCACGCACACACACACACACACACACACACACACACACACACACACACACACACACACACACACACACACACACACACACACACACACACACACACACACACACACACACACACACACACACACACACACACACACACACACACAGAGACACATAGAAGAGTTATTGACATACGTGCTATATTTCCAGCCAGGTCACCCGTGATACAAGTCAGTGTTCGACGTCCATCCATGTCTGAGGGCATCATGAGATGACGTGGAAACCTGCCACTAGGGGCAACAGTGAGCGCTGTTACCTTCAAGTAGGTTTCTGTTTTGCTAGCGTGTTGTCGACGGGGATGGTGGATGGGTGTAAGTATCTGCCTTTGATTTCAAAGGTTTCAAGTTTGAATCCAGCATATAAAATTATTTTGGTTTTAAGCCTATCCCAAACCTTAACCCTTACCTTACCCATTCAGAGTTTATGCCTAACTTTAAGATTTCAGAGTTAATGCCTAAACTTAACCCTAACCGGAAAAATGCCTGAACTTAATCTTGAACACTTCAAAATTTGACGTTTGAGAAACATGGATGAATGTATAATTCTGACATAAGACTGTGAGACACATTGGCATCGTCTACTTCTATTGTTACTTCATAGAAAATAACATTTACTTGGGGAAAGTAGAGTATACAGTAGATTGTATTGGAGAGAGGGGGAAATAATATTGTCTCAATTTACGATTAACTGGTATCAGGCATCACTGTATTTAGCCTAGTGTGTTTATCACTTTTTCCATCGTCGTCCTCTCTTCAGTATGGGGGGCTCTCCTCTTTTCAACTAGAAAGGTTTCTTGCAGTTTGACTAGGGCTTCATCGGCGCTTGTGAATTCCATCCTATGCGTTTCCTTCCATACCCACAGCACTGCTGGGAATCGGAGCTGAGACTTGATCCCCTTTTCCTCCAATGATTGTCTGATCGGAATGTATTCCTTGTGTTTTATTCTCAGCCTAGCATACAGGTCCTGGGTGAATTGAATGGATTGGCCGTGGATTTTGATCTCCTTTCCCCCTTGTGCCATCAGAATGTTGATTTTGGTCTGATAGTTCAACAGTTTGAAGATTACCATGAGAGGGCATTTACATTTACATTTGAGTCATTTAGCAGACGCTCTTATCCAGAGCGACTTACAGTAGTGAATGCATACATTTCATACATTTAATATCATGCATTTTTTTTGTTTAATATTTTAATTTTATTTTTATTTTTTAAAGTATTATTATTTATTTATTTTTTGTACTGGCCCCCCGTGGGAATCAAACCCACAACCCTGGCGTTGCAAACACCATGCTCTACCAACTGAGCCACAGGGAACCTATTTAGCATGCTTCTGTTTCACAGTGATCCTATGGCATCCTTCCAGATTGTCTGGTGATATACCCATGCAAGTTTCTCTGATATCAGTTTGACCACTTAGCTGGAAAGGTCTCCTTTATCCTCATCTTCCGGTAAGGACAATATTCTCATGTTGTTTTGGTTATCTTGCTGGTCCAATTAATCTTCTAAAGTTTGAAACTTTGTTTCCAAAAGAAACATTTTGTTGTGTTGTTTGCTCTTGCGCACGCCTTGTTTGTGCATGTCTGACACGATAGCCTCTACTTTTATTGTAGCAGTTTGTTTGTTTTGGTGAAGTGAGCATTGAGATCATTTTAGCTATGTTTTCCTGGATATCCTTTAACTGTTCATTACTCTAGTTTGCATCTGCTAGTTGCTCCTTGTCTTTTCCTCTGGGGGCTTGTTGGATTTGTGTCACGGCGGCGCTTTACCAACTGATTGGTTCGCTGTTGTACATAACTGACCGCTCATTCTCTCCTAGTTGCTTGGGGATACTGTATGTTGATTTATTAATTTAGAGGCTTAATTTAAAAACTTTGTTGTCTGGTTTCTACATATAACCACAGTTTTTTTCTCCTTTTTTTCTCCCCAATTGGTAGTTACAGTCCTGTCCCATCGCTGCAACTCCCGTATGGACTCAAACAAGATTAAAAGAAAATCCATGCGTGATATGGAAAACTAACTTAATCACCCCCAAAAATAATTGTACATTGAAAGAAACGAAATAAAAAGACCACTTCTTCCTTCCTTCAAATCTCCATATCTCCCTTCTCAGGCTCTAGGGCCTGAGAGGGTGGTACGGCTTGTGACAATACTCCATGCAACTCCTCCACAGAGAAATCTTTCAGTCCCAAGAACCACTCCTTTCTCATCCACACTGAAATCAATTTTCCTGGACCTCCTCTCCATCTTGGCAGTGCCATTAATCACCATAGCTACACTACCTGACCAAAAATATGTGGGCACCTGCTCGTCGAACATCTCATTCCAAAGTCATGGGCATTAATATGGAGTTGGTCGCCCCTTTACTGCTATAACAGCCTCCACTCTTCTGGGAAGGCTTTCCACTAGATGTTGGAACATTGCTGCGGGGACCTGCTTCCATTCAGTCACAAGAGCATTAGGCACTGATGTTGGGCGATTAGGCCTGACTCGCAGTCGGCGTTCCATTTCATCTCAAAGGTGTTCGATGGGCTTGAGGTCAGGGGTCAAGTTCTTCCTCACCAATCTCAACAAATCATTTCTGTATGGACTTCACTTTGTGCACGGGGTCATTGTCATGCTGAAACGGGAAATGGCCTTCCCTAAACTGTTGCCACAAAGATGGAAGCACAGAATCGTCTAGAATGTCATTGTATGTTGTAGCATTAAGATTTCCCTTCACTGGAACAAAGGGGTCTGGACCGAACCATAAAAACAGCCACAGACCATTATTCCTCCTCCACCAAACTTTTTCAGATGGCACTATGCTTGGGGCAGGTAGTATTCTTTTGGCATCCGTCGAACCCAGATTTTTCCGTCAGACTGCCAGATGGTGAAGCGTGATTCATCACTCCAGAAAACGCATTACCACTGCTCCAGAGTCCAATGGCAACTAGCTTTACACCACTCCAGCCGAAACTTGGCATTACGAATGCTGATCTTAGGCTTGGGTATGGCTGCTCAGCCATGGAAATCCATTTCATGAAGCTCTCGACGAACAGTTCTTGTGCTGTTGCTTCGAGAGGCAGTTCGGAACTTGGTAGTGAGTGCAACACACTCCAACACTTGGTGGTCCCATTCTGAGAGCTTGTGAGGCCTACCACTTCGCAGCTGAGACATACTGACTTGTTGGAAAGGTGGCCACGTTGAAAGTCACTGAGCTCTTCAGGAAGGCCATTCTCCTGCCAATGTTTGTCTATGGAAATTGAATGGCTGTGTGTTCGATTTTATACACCTGTCAGCAACGGGTGTGGCTGAAATAGCCGAATCCACTCATTTGAAGGGGTGTCCACATACAGTCTGCAGTGAAGGCCTATCCACCACTATGGACTCTTCAGGAGCACCATTCGAACCCTTTTAACATCCGCTGCATATGAAATGCTCTGGACAGCCCTGACTTTGGCCACCTCATTCTCATTCTCTTTTACCCTTGTCGGGCATTCCAAAGACGTGGCTTCATGATTCCAACCACAATTGCAACTTGTCACATTTTTATCCCTTTTAAAACACATGATCTTTTCCACAACTTGGACATATTGGCTTCTCCCTTCTACAAACAGTTGAAACATGTCCAAAAGCTTTACAGTGATCATTGGTCTTGGGATAAATGCTCTGAATCTGTAGTTGATATACCCCAACTGCTCTTGAGTAGCAAGAGACTCCATATCAAAAAACAAAAGAACAGAGACTCTTCACTTTTTCACCACACAATTCATCTGACGTGCATCAATCACTCCAGGAATATTTTTAATCTCTTCAACATTGACTTCCCTCGAGACACACACGACACGTCAAACTTCTCAAATCGGGTGAGACGCAACACACGTTCCTTCTGATCCTCAGAAGTACAAAAAATCGAAACAAGCCCGCCTCTCGTGATCCTCACAACCTTAACTTTACCCAGTACTCTCTCCACCAGTTTGGATATCGTAAATGGATTCTTCAAGATTGGTAATCTGATCAGCTGCTCCTCATTAACAAACAATGCTCCTACAAGATAATGTCAATTTTTTGGGATAATATTCCAATTCTCCTTGAGTCTACTGCCATTAGATTCACAATCCACATCAGCATCTGCTTCTGCCATCTTTCCTCCAATCAGGTGATCCACCCCATGCCTCCTACCGGTACCGAATCTCTGTTGTAACGGAACATTTTCCCGCACAGCAGTGTATTCAAGTTTTAAAAAGGCTTCTTATCAGGAATTAAGGTAAGACCCAAGTGCAGACTGTGTGAAGTAACAATATTTATTGTAACAGGGGCAGGCAAATGACAGGTCAAGGCAGGTAGGGGTTGATAATCCAGAGCAGAGGCCAAGGTACAGGACGGCAGGCAGGCTCAGGTCAGCAGAGGTCAAGGTACAGGACGGCAGGCAGGCTCAGGTCAGCAGAGGCCAAGGTACAGGACGGCAGGCAGGCTCAGGTCAGCAGAGGTCAAGGTACAGGACGGCAGGCAGGCTCAGGTCAGCAGAGGTCAAGGTACAGGACGGCAGGCATGCTCAGGTCAGCAGAGGTCAAGGTACAGGACGGCAGGCAGGCTCAGGTCAGCAGAGGTCAAGGTACAGGACGGCAGGCAGGCTCAGGTCAGCAGAGGCCAAGGTACAGGACGGCAGGCAGGCAGGCTCAGGTCAGCAGAGGTCAAGGTACAGGACGGCAGGCAGGCTCAGGTCAGCAGAGGTCAAGGTACAGGACGGCAGGCAGGCTCAGGTCAGCAGAGGTCAAGGTACAGGACGGCAGGCAGGCTCAGGTCAGCAGAGGTCAAGGTACAGGACGGCAGGCAGGCTCAGGTCAGCAGAGGTCAGTAATCCAGAGATGGAGCAACGGTACAGGACGGCAGGCAGGCTCAGAGACAGGCAGTAGTCAAAACCCAGGAGGACGAGAAAAAGAGAGACTAGGGAAAACCAGACGCTGAGAGAAACCACTGGTAGGCTTGAACAAACAAGATGAACTGGCAACAGACAGACAGAAAACACAGGTATAAATACACAGGGGATAATGGGGCGACACCTGGAGGGGGGTGGAGACAAGCACAAGGACAGGTTAAACAGATCAGGGTGTAACACTTCTTAAATTTGTAATTTCCACTTTAAAATTTCAGACTTGATTTGCACTAATGAAAAATGTTATAACCCCTACAAAAATGTCCATTAGTTATAATCCACATAACAATTCACATCTTGTTTCTACATGATTCTTTTGTTGTTAAATTTGACCTTGATGTCTACTTCTATGATTATTGAAGTTATCCTTGTTGCTACTCTATTACAGTTGTATGAATATTGTTGCTTGTTTTTTGTTGTTGTTTGTAACAGTTCAAATGAAAAATCGTTACGGACCAATGATCAACACTTTTATTCCACTGATCTATGTATGTGACCCCTTCTTCAATTACACAGACGACTAGTGTTACTTCAGTCACAGGACTTAGAACTAGATTACACCAGAAGAGGGTGTTGATTGTTATGATATTTTCAATATTTTCATGTTGCATATTGTGCTTAATGTAGCTCAGTTATGAGGAGTGTGTGAGTGTGTGTACATGCTTACAAGCCCGTGTGCACGCATGCCTCCATGCATGTGTGTCAAGATTCTGGTGAAGTAAGCTGTTTTTAAAAAAATTAGCTGCAAACACTGGAGTATAACTTTTTATTTGCACGTTGAATGACTGTTAATGAAAAAAACACACAAGTTAGCATCCGCGTAATATACTCAGCATATAGGAAAATTAAAGTTTTAGACACTGATTGCATTACTGGCAAGTATTTCATTACATAGTTTAACTCCATGTATTTGGACAGAAGATACCTTGAAATAATAATTTGTACCAGTCCACGATCAGTCATTATTACAGTTTGTTTACATTACGTTTCATATTTTATTCCAAATTGGTTAACAAGGGTATTTCAACAAAGGAAAGAACTACACTGAAGGTCAAAGGTGGGGAGACGAGGTGAAGTAAGCCCCTTTTATACCTTGTTCTAACTTGCGTCCTTTGTCCTGATCTTGTCCACATTCTGATTGTGCCCACATTTTTAGACAGGTGTTGACAATCAAAAGACACATTGTGATCTGATTGTGATCTTATTGTGTCTGGACATCTTACAAGTGTAGACAGATCTGTACAGAGAAACCATTTAAATCATCATTACTCCGGTCTCTAAAATCAGTTTTCGCTGATTACATCAATATGTGTCTTACAGTAAATACATATACAAATATTATAGCTGTGAAATTATTTGCATAAAGGAAGGGACCAGGAACTCTGGTCACAATGCAGACACAGTGGACGGATAACAGACTCATTTTAATACCATGTGTAGACACACTTCTGGAAAGGTGGGCACAATCAGAATGTAGACAAGATCAGGACAAAGGACCCATGTTAGCGCCAGGTATAAACGGGGCTATAGACAGTCAAAATGGTGGGGGTTCTGATCACAGGACTTTGCTGCTATAAGCAAACAAGGCAGCTTATATGTATTGCAACACAATTTTATGCCTTCCCCTTGCCCTGTCAAGACACAAACCTGTAGTCTTAAGTATTTTCACCTTGGCTTCACTGAGATTACTGTCCTCCCAGAGTTTTGTACAGTCAATTTGCCAGACTGCACTGCAGTAAATGTTACACAGTGTGATGTAAAGCCATTGCAGCTAGACTTACAGCTCCCCATGTCTCCACTGAGTAGGCCTACAGCACAGGTGTCAAACTCATTCCACAGAGGGCTGAGTGTCTGCAGGTTTTTGCTCCTCCCTTGTACTTGATTGATGAATTATGGTCACTAATTAGTAAGGAACTCTCCACAGCTTGTTGTCTAGGGCTTCATTGAAAAGAAAAAAGAAAAACCTGCAGACACTAGGCCCTCCATAGAATGAGTTTGACACCCCTGGCCTACGGGGTACAATGATGACAGAGCATCACAGTCATACAGCCAAATCCTCACAGAGTGTGATAGGTGTTATGATGGGTTCACTAATCTGTCAAATACTGTGGCTTCTCTCATTATGAGGAATGAAGCATTAAAAAGAATTTGAGATATTAGTGATCCAAATAAAAAGACAAAGAAAGAAGGTGCAAAGATGAGTTAAAGAGAGGAGACAGGGGAGAACGAAGGAGATTGAGGAAATAAGGGACTGTAAAGAGAGAGAGCTAGAAAGAAAGTGCGAAGGAGATTGAGAGAGAGTGAGAGAGCGAGAGAAAAAGAGGAGGAAGAGAGGATGGAGTGGTTGGTGACAATGGACGCGTGGGGGTTTGCCCACCTGTGTCTCGTCCTTCTGGTCAAAAGCCTAGCCAAGCCAGAAGCTAGCAGTAGCCACCCCACTGCCATGTCCTGCTCTGAACCCCATCACCACTTATATTGTTCTAAACAGTGCACCTGGGCTCTGCAGTCTCCACACACACACACACACAGAGTATCACCAACAACATACAGGAGCTTCAACCTGTGAGGCTATTCACTATAGAAAATTGTTGCCTTCAAGATATAAAGTACTGTTCTTTTATACAATATATTCTTGAAATTAGCCAAATGAAAGAGGCAAAAACACACGAAGGGCTCGATTCAATCCGTATCGCTCAAGTTCAGTGCTATTGAAATGTAAAGGCAATGTAAAGGCAATGTTCCCAAGTTCGCGAAGACTGCATTCACGGTAAACGCTGCATATGTCAGCTCAATAAAAAATTACGTTTACATTTCAAGCTCGCTATAGCGCAGAACTTCGGTGATTCGGATTGAATCGAGTCCTAAAAGATGAGTATGTCAGCAAAGGCAAAAATAGTGGAACATACTGTATAAACCTTTTGGAAACCACACAGCAAAACATGACCCTTTACAACTCTTCATGTCAAAACCATTTTTCACAATAATATCAGTGACTTTCAAAAAACATCTTCTGGCACTACAAGCTCCTAACTAGCATGTGTTATTACCTGGTTATTACAGTACTAAGACTAACCTCCTGCAGTGATATTTCAGTATATTCGCTTATACTGTGGTGAATGCTTTTTTTAATGCCACAGTATGAGAAGATGTCATATTTCTTGTGATCACATGTATCCATGTAATAATGTTTTGGTTGTTTATTACGTTCATATTTTCAGACCGAATTAGTTCTAAAAATGGACCCAAAATAAATATATTTGCAGATGGTTTTCATGTTAGATACAGAGCTTGTCATCAAATATGGTAATGCCACTAAACGACAACAGTTAGGCCCCAAAACATTTCATGGGGTAGAAATTTCTAGCTGTCCTATTTGTTGCTACCTTCAGAGAAACTCAACAGACAGTCGGTTGCATGAGATTTTCTCATTTTAAGAGAGAGAAAAAAATTCTCACTATCAATATAAGCAATACTTCTGTTTCCTTACTACATTTGATTTGATGATATTTCTGTTTAATTCAGACATGCAATGAAATGAAGTACAATAATGTCAAGGGGAGGATTTTGAAGTCTGACAATTCTTTTTTTTTAAGCATTTGCATGTATCCCGTCATCTAAACTTCATACAACATGGCCAGACAATAATTCATAACAGCCTTCAATGTGTGATCCTGGTCAGATTTTGGTTAACAAACAACTTTTTTATTTTCATTACTCTTAACCAAATGCGGAGACTGAGTGTCTCTATAATTCTGTAGTGGTGTGGGTTATATATGTGTATGTTTATCTGTATGCATGTTTGTTACTTTGATTCGATCCTGTAATTGAACCTTAACCACTGTAAAGTCCACTGTACAAGTCCCACCAGGAATGTTGTTCCATTTTTTTGTTGGTATTATTCACAAGAGAAAGTATGGCATGAGGAAAAGCCACTCTCTCGGCAAGAAGTCCCTCTCTTCCCCTCCTCCACCTCCCCCTATACACAGGTAGAACTATATGCATTAGGTGTTGTGAGGAGCTAGTATTCACTGAGGTTGTGCCACTTTGAGATCTGCCGACGGGGGTTTTCGCAGACCTCCCGCCAGTGGGCGGCGCCAGAGGGACAGGGGCTGTGCAGGCCGAGGGGCAGACGCCCCACCACCTCGTTCTTAGTGGTACGGTCAAAGTCGACCACCACAAACTCCACGGAGATCTCAGGGAGCAGCTCGGGGGGCACGTCGTAGATGAAGGACTCGTTGAAGACGGGGTTTAGCGTGCACTTCTTCACGTGCGTCTTTTTCTTGGCGATGCGCTTGCGTCCGTAGAACACATTGACCTTCACATATGGGTCTAAGGGAGAGAAGGAGATTTTGGAATATTGTCATATGTAAAGGGAACATCTACACAAGCTCCGCATTTTTTAATTGTCCACAGGAACACAGGCACACACTGACATACACAGTGGTTGAACTCACTTCCGGACAGGCCAGAGATGTCCATCTTGGGCAGGTGTTTGGCCTTCAGCACCACCACACTGAGGCGGTGGGAGACAGGCTGGTAGGACAGAGACACCAACAGCTCCCCACGGCTCTCGCACTGCAGGAAGAGACAGACACATAGAGGATTTAACTATTGATTCATTCAAAAGGAACAATCATCAAACCCACCTACTCAGCCTTTAAGACACAATACATTTACATATTTACATTTAAGTCATTTAGCAGACGCTCTTATTCAGAGCGACTTACAAAATGGTGCATTCACCTTATGATATCCAGTGGAACAACCACTTTACAATAGTGCATCTACATCTTTTAAGGGGGGGGGGGGGTTAGAAGGATTACTTTATCCTATCCTAGGTATTCCTTAAAGAGGTGGGGTTTCAGGTGTCTCCGGAAGGTGGTGATTGACTCCGCTGTCCTGGCGTCGTGAGGGAGCTTGTTCCACCATTGGGGTGCCAGAGCAGCGAACAGCCATAATCGTACAGTCATAGATTAAAATAATAATTGGGCACCAACTGCCAAGACAATAAAACTCAGCAGTCTTTGGGATTATCTATTTGCCAACCTTGTTCTACATGCACAATTATAAACTGGGTGGTTCAAGCCCTGAATGCTGATTGGCTGTATGACAAAACATTTATTTTTACTGCTCTAATTTCGTTGTTAACCAGTTTATTATAGCAATAAGTTTGTGGTATTTGTGGTTTGTGGTATACGGCCATTATACCTCGGCTAAGGGCTGCATCCAGGCACATTGTGTCTTGCCTAAGAACAGCCCTTAGCCGTGGTATATTGGCCATATACCACACCCACTCAGGCCTTATTGCTTACAGTGAGGGAAAAAGTATTTAATCCCCTGCTGATTTGGTACGTTTGCCCACTGACAAAGAAATGGTCAGTCTATCATTTTAATGGTAGGTTTATTTGAACAGTGAGAGACAGAATAACAGAATAAATCAATTTATAACATTTTTGAAATGCGTTTCTCCGGATTTTTTTGTTGTTATTCTGTCTCTCACTGTTCAAATAAACCTACCATTAAAATTATAGACTGATCATTTCTTTGTTAGTGGGCAAACGTACAAAATCAGCAGGGGATCAAATACTTTTTTCCCTGATTGTAAATATACCATACATATCTGCATGTGGAAACAGACTAGTGTGATTCTTTTAGTGTTTATGTGAGAAACAGCACAACATATACAGTATAGCGGTTTGTATAATCTAGGTGTTCTGCGTAGTAAGAGAAAGGAAATTAAACATTGAATCAGATAAACTGTGAAAATAATCTGTCATGCCGGGCCTTTACACTCTATATCCATATAAATCAGATATTGGTACTGTATATATTAATAGTTAATAGACAGTAAGTTGACATGATGTATGATGCTACAGACCAGCACACACATGCACTTTCTCATATTCACTGACTTGCAATTGATTTCATATTATTCCAACCCATCACTAAAAGGGCATTTTCTTATCTAATGATTATAAAATGAGGATTTGCTGAGAAAAATCCCTAGGTGAGTGTCCTGGTGATTTGTATGCTTATGATGGATTATTTCAATAAGCAAGAAGATGACATTGCTTTGATGAAGGTTGTTTGACCGAAAGCTTAGCCACACAAATGTGCCCTGACGCCACTTCAGTGAGCCAAAGTTCTCTTCTCATTCTAGTGTAGTTTTAATACACCTGCAACTTAGTATCCTAGTCAGGTATGAGGTCGATTCCCATGCATGGTGTATCGACTTCCCCCATGCTACTGCAATACCTTGCCCTCCACAATGTGTACTGAGGAACACCACCCGTTTTTACAATCAGACGTCTTCTTTCAATGAGGAAGTAATAACTCCTGCATTGTATCCATACAAAACATATCAATCCCTTCTTATATCGAACAGCAGATGGGTTATACACAATGGCCACACAGTGAGGACTAGTGCCACAGGTACATGTAGGAACAAAAAACAAAACAAGTTCTTGGTGAGTCCGAGTTGGGTACACACTCACATGCACACGTGTGGCTGTGATGATGAAGGGAGCCTGATGGATGGCTGGCTGCATTGAGAGATTACATGGAGGTGTTTTTTTCGTCTCCTCAGTTTGGCTGCAGTTAAGACTTGAATGGGGACCGAATCAATAGAGACACATTGACCTTCCTGTCAGACAATCGCCTCTGTGTACTGCACTGCGCTCAATTCCATGTGTGTATGTGTGTGTGTGTATATGTGTGAGCCGGGCCCCTACTTTTAAGAATGATTGATATGTCGGAATTGTCTGTTCATGCTTTTAAACATGTCTAGGTCGCCCCCCCCCCCCCCTTCCTCACCTGCATGTTCCTCTTGCTGATTTGCTGGGTGATGTGCACCCGCCCCGTGCTGGGTTCCAACTCTGTCAGCGGGACCACCACCTCCCCTATGACATCATCTCGGGCAAAGCGGTCGAAGCTGAGCACCAGGAAGTGCAGTGTGAGCTCGGGCAGCGAGCTGTAGGCCACGCCATAGAACGTGAACGTCTCGTCAAACACCGGCTCCAGCGTCTTCCTCAGGACCCTGGTCTTCACCCGGTGCTTCTTCTCAGGGAGGATGGTCATCTTCACGTAGGGGTCGGAGCTGTTCCCCTGTTCGTCTACTGCAGGCAGGCCATGGGCTCCAACGATGGTCACCACCAAGGCCTTCTTGGGGAAGTTGTAGTCTAAAGCCAGGCTGAGGGAGCCCAGGCTGGTTTCAGGCTCTGATTCTGGGTCGGAGGATGCGGGGGTGAAAGGTGAAACGGTCTTGCTGCTGTTCTCGCTACTGGTAGCTGAGCTATCCAGGCAGCAGTAGTCGGCCCTGACGGGCAGTGCCCGCTCCATTCTGGGCTGGCCAGCAGGGGGCACCAGGTGGCTCATCTGGAGATGGGTAGGCGCATCCAGGATGTTGTTCTCAGCATCCACCAGGACCATCCCACGGCCACCACCCCTCTCTCTGTCTCTCTCCCCCTGCCACCCAGCACGCCTGGCCACCCGTACTATCCTCTTGCTGCTGCTGAGGGACTCTGGGTAGATACTGATGCCCTTCAGCATGTGGATGAACTTGTAGGGCGGGTATTCAGCCGAGTCACAGTACTGATTGCCATGGGGCTTGTAGCGGCCCATCACCCGGAGGTTGCGACGCTGGCAGAAGGACCACAGGAGAACCAGGATCACCACGGCAACCACCAGCGCCGCTGCACCGATAAAACCAGCCAGCACCGGTGACATGTCTAAAAGAGAGGGGAAGATAGAATGAGTTAACACCTTTGCACAGTCTAGACTGGGATGTGTTTGCAATGTCTGGTGTAGGAAATATTCATACTGGAGTCTCTAAATAAAGTAGATAGTCAAACTGTCGGTTGCATTTAGTTCAGCCATGAACTGGAACTGACTCAGATTAAAGAAATTCAACTCTTTCAGCTGCACCAAGTGATGCAGCACTGAACATCAAATAGGAAATCATGTAACTGCCCTCCAGTGGCTCATTATTGTCAGGTAGGTTAAATAATGTAAGTCGTGTGACCACACCACCCAGGGTGAGTGACTCCACTGTGACTCAATACTGTGACTGTGCCATACAGCAGGAGTGACTTCACTGCAGTGTCACAGAGCACAAGGCAAGGTGTGAGTGGGAAAGACATGAGCAATATGGACGCCATTCAACCAGGTATCACCAGGCTGCTAAAATGTCAGCCCCCCCACACCCACAAACACACACACACACACACACACACACACACACACACACACACACACACACACACACACACACACACACACACACACACACACACACACACACACACACACATACATGCACTGCATGCAAATGCAACTATGTCTGTCTGACTCTGCTCCTAGCCCTCCAGAGTCAGGCTAGGAGCAGTCTGTAGAAACACACACAGCCAGGTCAGGCTACATACACACACGCACATACACAAAGACACACAGACTTGTACAACTAACCTTGTGGGGACACACAATTCAGTCCCATTCAAAATCCTATTTTCCCTAACCCGAACCCTTAACCTAACCTTAACCCTAACCCTAAAACAAAAACCTAACCTTAACCCTAGCTCCTAACCCTAACCCTAAAACTAACCCTAGCTCCTAACCCTAAACCTAATTCTAACCATAACACTAATTCTAACCTTAACCCTAAACCCCCTAGAAATATAATTTGACCTTGTGGGGACCAACAAAATGTCCCCAGTTGATAAAACATGTTTTAGTGTTAATTTACTATAGTTTAACACATCCACACACACAGTCCACCTCTTTATTTAAGTCATTAGTCATTTGCCTCCCTTAATTGATCCCAGTGACGGTGTGCTTTATCTAGCAGACAGACCGTGTTCCAGGACTGGTCATTACACCAGACTAGGGCGTGTATCGTCTGTCTCAATGTGTCTGGGAGGTATAGTCCCATACCCTGTCTCTGTGTGTCTGTGTATGTGCGAGGGGTGAGGGTCTAAGTGTCTGTGCACATGCAGGTACGCATGAATCTATGTGTGAATGTGTGTGTGAGCCCCCACTCACTCATTTGCTGCTGGGGTTAATGTGAGACTGTGACTATGTGCTGTGCACACATGGTAAGGCTGACTGTGCTGATCCCAGCTGTAATGGGACTCAGTGGACAGAGCCTGCTGCAGCGGGGCGGGAGGGCCGGGAGAGGGCCCTTTGTTTGGCCAAGCCCCTGAAAAGAGACGCATTGTTGCCTTCCCCCCCCCTTCACCCCCCCCCCCCCACCCCCCACCCCCCCCCACCCCCCCCTTCATTTCCCTAGCTGCGCTGGCCTTCTGAGCATGTCACCATACTCCAATTGGTAAACTTGTCAGTCTATACAGTGAATGTGCATGAGCATGCACATATGTGACGCACGAGGCACACATGCATGCACACACTCTATCTTTCACCCTCTATACCTCAGCTATTGAACTATATTTATATTACGTCTGTTTTTCTCTATCTCTCTCCCGTCTCCATTTTCATCTGTCTTTGTCTGTCTCTCCTCTCCCTTCAACTGTCTGTCTTTCAACAAAAATACCGTGCCCTTCCTTCCTGTTGTTGTTCATTGGCATTCTGGGTAGGGATACCGGGAGGATGATGTCAGATTTTGGAAGGAGCTTAATGCCAGCTGAGCCCGTTGCCCTGGAAACATACCCCAGGGGATGGCAGTAGTGAGCTCTCAAATCTTCTGCTTCAGTGGGTCCAGGCATTGTCCACAAAATGTGTTAAGTAAAAGCATAAATTGAGTGTGCCGATTAACAGAACCAAAAATACACCCTACATTTTTTTACTAATTAGACACAATGCCAATCTCCTCAGTTCAGTTTTTGTTTCTGTGGGTAACTTTAAAGATATTTTTTTCTGTGGGTTCCATCTGTTAGCCTTCTGCATAACCCATTTCAGATCCTTCATCAAGAAATCAGGTTGATTTGCAAGGAATTATGAAATTATATCTAACCATAGATTACAGATCAGACCACACTACTGTGAAGGTAGTTTGACATTCCAAATATGAACAGCACACACATGCCGAGTTCAAGACATCCTTTTGTATAAATATGCACAGCTACTGTCAGTGGCATCATGCCTATAGGGGACACAAAGTCATGTGCCCCCTAAGATTTGTCATGTTTTAAAATGAATTTGATCATAATTATTTATAAAAAGATATGTCAGCGGTACTTTGTGCAGGGGGCACACTGACTGGACCAGGCAAAGTGTACCCCTCTACCTATTCTCCCCTAGTAAGTGGTTCCTTCCAAGGTGCAAAGAGCAAAGAGATGCCTCGGCAGGACGATAGGTATCGTCAGGAGAGAGTGTAGAGTGACACACACAGCGTTTGATTTGATTTTAGCCATTTCCAGTGCCTGACCCTTCCACTTTGTTTGATAAACTGAGTAATGGGGCTGGGGAAATGTAACCACTGTGAAATTCATAGACAGAGCTATGCATGCAAAGATTGACAGACATTTTGATTGTTCTTTTCAAAACTCAAATGACAATAAATTGATACATAATTGATTACAATTGCTTTAATTATTGGGTTATGATACAATATACCAGTGTGGCAGTTGTACTAAACTTCTAAGGCAAAACGGTTCTTAAAGAATCAATGTGCATCCTTAATTAAAATGACAATTGAACAGGTAAAGAGATATGCTTAGATAATTTATGCAGAAAAATAGACATAGTTTTGACATATAATTAGTCATAATGACTATGGCTCTAGATTGCAAGAAAAAGCTGTTTCTGGTGTTTAAAGAATGCAAAATTATCCAACTTCTGACCACTGCCTGTCTTTCTTTCTGCCTGGCACCGGTTGGTACAGCATAAACCCCATCATCCACCAGCCTGGGAAACAGTGCTGAGTGACCATGGAGCACTGAGAGACAATCTGTCTGCATTGGCAACATGTCTTATTGTATACTGCCTGTGAGCATAAGATTCAGTTGATTTGCAGAACTCAGATTGTGATGTGGACCAGATGTGTCTTAATCCTGATGAGTGACCCAGATTAGATCATTGGCTGTAATCTGGGTTTCTGGGGCATGTTGGGCTGAATTGCAGATATCCAACTCCAGTACTCTCTTGTTTCTTTGCTGCCATGAAATGTTCTGCTGCATCCAGCAGGCTCAGGGCCAACATTATGTTTGCAATAACACATCTCTAACACTCAAGCCTTGATTGCACAACTGTTTATCTTGAGCCTGTTTGAGATGAGGCCAAGTGCTTGTTGTAATGAGGTTCTTCAAGCAGTTCAATGTCTAGATGCTCTTGATGGTTTAATCTTAAATCAACCAAGAAATGTGACAATGCATTTATTAACAAAAGCCTCCTCTTCCACATGGACATTAATCAACTCCAATAAGTTACAGGCCCATTCCTGACAGTGTTAATATGCTTATTGGTTTATATTTTATTGGTTTTTAGGGTTTAGAACAATCCGTTTTGTTACTGCACTTGGGTTGTCCTATTCTTCTGATATAATATCCATAACCCTCCCCATTCTCCATCACCTATTCATGTCACTTGCTGAGAGGATCTGGCACTGTTTTGGTCACCAACATCCCTTGCCTTCAGAGCACTACACTTCTTATTATGGCAATGTGGCATTAAACTACTGTTCAGGGATCTTAATTTAAAGCTCGAGGTCTGATCCAATGAAAATATGTCAATTTGGCCAAGCTCCTAGTTCCGGGATCCTTGCTTTAACAAAAACAAAGGAACGGGGGCTGGCGATGCTTATGCAGGAATAGACATCACGTCATCCTATCCACCCCATCGTACGCGCACATTGAAGATCACCGGGAGAAGTGACAATGTTGCGAATGGGCCGCAGTACTCAATACATTTTGATAGAATAGGCCTACAATTATTATGTTGTTGGACCAAATTACTCACTGATTGAAAACAAATAATTTCATAATAGCAAATACTGTAATAATAGGCATCCACTGGGCACACACTGGTTGAATCAACGTTGTTTCCACGTCATTTCAATGAAATTAAATTGAACCAACGTGGAATAGACGTTGAATTGATTGACGTCTGTGCCTAGTAATGTTACTATCTCTGTTGAATAGGCCTGTGTAATCAGTTTCGTTCAATTTCCAAATTACATTCGATGCTATTTACATTAACATAGGCCATGGTAATGAATAAATGTCAAATGTACAATTTGGCAATCTTTGGCGGTAGTAATAAAGTTAATCATGCTATTTGGGTGTGTTCACTCTCATATGGCCTTATTTCTAAAACGAATGGGCATTATTTTAACATTTTGCGTAATGTAAATACCAGACATCATATAACGTTAACATCTGACGACACAATAAGCAAAATGCTAAATAATTCCGAAAAATGTCTGCTACTTACCATATGCAGGTCGTAATTCTGTAATCTCAGCCATTTTGAGAATTAACGCAGGATGCTTTACTGGCCGTCCAGATAAAAAAGGTAAATGAAAGAATATAAAGATGGTTTGTCCCTATTTTATATCCATAGAGAATGAGTAACGATACTTCAACCAAATATTCCAGTAAATGAGCTCACAGGTTAATAAATAATGATTGTCTTCCTCTTTTCATATGGCCGCCTCTATACGCCAAACTCAATGATGCTATTATATCTCGGATGCTGCGTGGGGCTCGAGACTGGTACTCACGGACTCGCAGGAGGGTTTAGACCCGCCCCCGGGTGGCGTCAGAATGTCATTTTCTTCTTGTATGATACAGTGTATGTATGTAAATGAGCAATTACTGGTGGATGGGTAAAACACTTTCATTCAAATAGCTGCTTGGCAACGTTACACAATAGGTCTAAGCACCATACAGATTTTTATAAAAACTGTTTAATTCTTGGCAAACTTTGGAATAGTTATAACATACATACAGCATTTGGAAAGCACATCATTTGACATAAAAAAAACCCCACTAAAACAACCATTATAAAGCTATGTTCAAGACTAATGCAAATATAGTATATTTTGGTCAATTCTAACTCAATAATAAATCATATTGATATCTACTAGAAACCGAAACAAGCTGACTACAGACAGCTGAAAGTATACTGTAAAAAACAATGACTGCTGCTAATATTATCATTTACAAGGAGAATACATAACAAATAATTTAATATTATAGATATGTTCTCATCTTTAACCCTCACATGATTACCATTAGGAGCTTGAAGAGAAGCAGAGACCCTCATGTGTGTTTTATAAGTGTGCCAAATTAGACATAAATAAACATATAAAACAATACATTTGTTTTATAAATCACTATATTCTGGATATATCATTTTGTTGAAGTAAACCAGTCACAGGCCCTACATCAACATGGATGGACTGCAAATGCACGTAGTACCCAGAAAGTTCACAAGGTGTCCTACTGGACACATTTAATACAGCCAATGAAGTCATCCTGTATGACATGTACAGCATGAGGCTATTTGTTTTCTCACTTTACTAACACACAATCTTAAGTTGCAGTAGATACATCACTTTGGCTGACAAGAGGAGCATTGAAGCAGGAATGTACTGAGAAAACCAACAAATGAAGGCCATTGTTTTCTGTGGGGTTTGTAATCTTTTGTTAGTACTTTAAAATTAAGGCACCAATTTAATGAATTAATTACCGATTCTTTAATCAGGCCTAGAAGTACTTTAGTTAAAGGCATATCTTGACATACATCAACACAAATACATACTTTGGTTGAACAAAGCCAGGACACAAAACAAAGATAGGCACATTCAGCAAAGGTTTTATGGCCATAAAATAGCAGTGAAAAATCTTTCACTTTCTGACAACTTTGGTCTGTTTATCTGAATGAAGAAAACGTTACAAATACTGTGTAGAACCTTCCATCAATAAATATAATCAATGAGATTCTTGATATTCCATTTCTTGTTTTTGGTAGCTATACTGAACACAAATATAAAAGCAACATGCAACAATTTCAAAGATTTTTCTGAGCCACAGTTCATATAAGGAAATCAGTCAATTGAAATAAATTAATTAGACCCTAATCTATGGATTTCACATGACTGGACAGGGGAGCAGCCTAGGGTGGGCCAAGGAGCACATAGGTCCACCCACTTCGGAGCCAGGCTCAACCAATGGGAAGCCAGACCCAGACAATCAGAATTCGTTTTTTCCCACAAAAGGGCTTTATTACAGACAGAAATACCCCACTCCCAGAATATCCCGCAGGTGAAGAAGCCGGATGTGGAGGTCCTGGGCTGGCGTGGTTACATGAGAACTGTGGTTGTGAGGCTGGTTGGACGTACCGCCAAATTCTCGAAAACGACATTGGAGGTTGCTTATGGCAGAGAATTGAATTCTCTGGCAACAGCTCTGGTGGACATTCCTGCAGTTATCATGAAAATTGCACGCTCCCTCAAAACTTGAGACATCTGTGGCATTGTGTTGTGTGACGAAACTGCACATTTTAGAGTGTCCTTTCATTGTACTCAGCACAAGGTGCACCTGTGTAATGATCATGCTGTCCAATCAGCTTCTTGATATACCACACCTCTTAGGTGGATAGATTATCTTGACAAAGGCCAAAATGCCCACCAACATGAATGTAAACAAATTTGTGCACAAAATTTGAGAAAAATAAGCTTTTTGTGCGTATGGAAAATGTCAGGGTTTTCATGAAACACCGGACCAACACTTTACATGTTGCGTTTTATATTTTTGTTCAGTATAAATATAACTGAGTCACATGATGCAGGTTAATGACAAATACTGATAAGAGAAAAGGTTGATGGAGATTGTGGTGACTATTATTTCAATTTCTCCCTGAAGAACAAAAGACCCTACTGAAGGCAGTTAAAGGACAGCAGCATTCTCCAGATGCAATATACATGTCTGAGTCTGCTGCCCTGTAATAAAGGCATCATTCTAACACTGCTTAAGTGAGAATCCACTGCAGCACATGTGCTATTATTCTGACTTTCTGAACAATTGCCAAAGTGTTTTATCCAGGCAGGTTACCAGGTCATTGGCGGTGCGAGGCCAGTTTCCATTGTTGTGACACAGTCCACCCCTTACAGTCTCTACCACTACTAAAAAGCATTGATGCCTTTAGTGCAAGTTCCAGTCTCTGTGAAAAGATTGGCTGTTGAGCAAGTACATTTTGCAGTCTAAACTGCTTCAGGAAAATCAGGCGATTCAAACAGGAAAATATATAAAAGCATTAAAATACCTTTTCGATAGAAGTTCGATACAAGTTTCTATTAAAGTCTACAGTCTTTGTTTCAGGTGCTGAGGAAAAGGGTATCCAATCCAAAACGTACTGTAGTGTTCATGAAGGTTATCATCCAAACCAAGCAACTGAGACACCGCCACCTCTCTCTCACACACACCCACACACACACTGCTTAGTTGACATGTCCATGTCCTCCTAGGTCAGCCAGAGGCATAGTGTGCAGCACCTCATCCAGCAGCTGCAGGGCACGGTGCAGGTGGACCTCCACCCAGCAGGGGGTGTGCTTGATGCTCTGCCGGGGGTAGTCGGGCCCCCAGCCCTTCACAAAGCTGAGCCGCAGGATACACAGCCGCCGCAGGTCGTCCACACCTATCCCGGCTGCTGCCGACAGACCTGGGAGAAGAGAGATTTACTGAGTGATTAAGAGAGCGAGAGAGGGAAAAAAGAAAGAGAGAGCAAGAGAGAAAGAAAGAGAGTGAGAGAGAAGGACAGAAGCACTCACTGACTGCCGGGGCGATTCCCCCCACACTGCCAGGCCCTGGGATGTTGCCTGCCACTGCTGCAGCCTGTGCTGCTGCTGCAGCCTGGGCCGTGGCTGCCTGCTGCTGCATCTGCCTGTGGCACTGACGCAGGTCAAACACCTTCATGTAGGCCCCAGGGTAGATCTTGTGAACTGCGTCTCCCGGGGCTCGCCCCGCCTCCCGGTCCAGGTAGTAGCTCTGTACGAACACTGCATGGTCGCTAAGGCAACGCATCCACACATCCCCCTCACCACGACACTCCAACTGCACCCCCTTCCCAATGTGCAACCTGTGAAATGGAGATGGGAGTTCACACTAGTGAAGAGAAAATCCCAGACACTGGGGATTGTATTTATTTCTATACAGGCGATAAATACGTTTTCCCTGTGTATTCTGCACCCCAACAAAGTTCTCCAATAGCTAGCGGTTAGGCATGGTGGGTATATTAGGGGCACGCTGACAGACCTGGCTCTCTCGCTGGCGTCGGTGCGGTGCACGTTGCTGAGCTGGCCCAGACAGAAGCGGTCACCCCCCGAGGGGTCCACGTATCCGTCCACTGTCACCACGGGGCAGTTAGCCAGGACCTTGAACATCTCCCCAACCTGGATGTCCATCTCAAAGTAGGAGATGGAGCACCAGAACTCTGGACCTGGCAACACACACAGCATGAAATATAATATGAAACATTGCAAAATGGCTGCCATGTGTCCCTCATGTGGGTACTGTACATTGGTGGTGGATGGGGTGAGATGCCCAACACCATGTGTGTGGGTAAGTGTGTGTGAGTGGGTAAACGTTGTGTGTGTACCTGGATGGTTGGAGACTGGCTGAGGAAAGGCGGGTGCGCTGTGATGTTGCTGAGACCCTTTTAAGAGAAATTAATTAGCAAATATGACAACGCTACCATATAAATATAGTAACAGTCCTGCATTTCTGACAGAAAGATTGATTGACAGGTGATTGACATACAGAAATGGTTGGGGTGGTGCAGTGGTGGTTGCTGGTGGCTACGCCCATTCTGCTGGGGTCCTACAGGAGTATAGGAGGCCGTGCTGGTGCCTGTCCAGGTCGCTGGAAGATTGTGAAGGAAGAGAACAAACAGAGTTGAAACTGACACCATGGAATTGACACCATCTCTGTGACACTGCCAACCTGGTTCGTTAGTAACTCACTGTGATAGGAGCTCTGTGTCTGTGTGTGTTTGGAGCTGCTGCTGTAGTCACTCTGGCTGTGAGGGGTAGGGGGCTGGGGGGGTGGTCCGTGTGTGGGGGTGGTGGGGGGCGGCGTCTGGGGCATGCCCTGGATCTGGGGAGAGGCGATCTGAAGCAGGCCCTCGCCGTGGCCCCCAGACATGGGCCCCATCATGGAGCTGCTCACTGGAGAAGGGAGATGGGGGAAGGGGAACAAAGGATGGACATTGTAAGGGATAGAGTTAGACATGAAAGCAAAAGAGTCTAGTTCTTCTCAGCTGAATTGCTTGTACGGTAGTACTTCTTATTACCAAGTTCAGTTTTAGTCTATCTCACCTGGCGGAGAGAGGGGCATGCTGGGGTAGAGGTTGACGGAGGATGGGGCGCGGGGCAGCTCGGGGGGCATCTGCAGAGGGGGGAGGGGCTGGTTGTAGTGCTCGGGCTGGGGGGGCATCCTGGAGGGGAGGTCCATCTCATAACAGTCATGAATGTACTCCTCTTTGATCAGCCGACCTGGAGGACCTTGTAATGAAGGGAGGGGGGAGAAAGAGAGAGAGACAGAGTGGGAGGGAGAGAGAGAGAGGGATGGAGAGGGAGAGAAACAGAGAAAGAGAGAAACAGAAAGCAAGAGAGAGAGAGAGATAGAGATAGACAGAGACAGGCAGAAATCAGGCATGAGTCATGTCATGTTATTATTGTCACACCCTGATCTCTTTCAGCTGTCTTTATGATTGTCTCCACCCCCTTCCAGGTGTCACCCATCTTCCCCATTATCCCCTGTGTATTTATACCTGTGTTCTCCGTTTGTCTGTTGCCAGTTTGTCTTGTTTGTCAAGTCAACCAGCGTTTTTGTTTTTGCTTCTTCTCCTGCTTTTCCCAGTTTCTCTTTTTCTCGCCCTCCTGGCTTTGACCCTTGCCTGTCCTGACTCTGGGCCCGCCTGCCTGACCACTCTGCCTGACCCTGACCCTGAATGTGGACCTGTACCTTTGCCCCACCTCTGGTTTATTGACCTCTGCCTACCCTGACCCTGCCTGCCATTCGGTACCGTTGCCTCACCTCTGGTTTATTGACCTCTGCCTACCCTGACCCTGCCTGCCATTCGGTACCGTTGCTTCACCTCTGGTTTACTGACCCCTGCCTGCCTTGACCTGTCTATTGCCTGCCCCTGTTGAATTATTAAACCATTGTTAATTCGACATTGTCTGCATGTGGGTCTTACCTTCATACCTGATAATTATAATATTTTCGATTCATGAATGGATACATTTTGAATAAATTCGGGAATTTACTGTAATTTAGATCAAGTTGATGGATCCTATTTATTGTGGCCTCTATCTGGGAGTGATTTTTGCCCTGCCATGCAGCCTGTGACACCTTGTTGCAATTTGATTGAGGTGTCCTACTTGTAGTGTAGACTAGCTCAGACAGGTATGAATCTGGCTGGTTTGGAAGCTCTGCATTCCATATTTTTCATCAGATTGCCAAGAGCACATCTACAGTATATTTGTATCAAAACAGTAGTATTGCCTGTGCACTTTGGGAAATGCGATAAAAACAGATTGGTTAGAATGACTCGCTATTGCTTATTACCATTTTGATGATGTTTGATGATGCTAAAAATAGTGTTTTCCTCCTCACCTGCATTTTGAATGCTGAGACCAACTTGAGGAGAGGGACAGAAAGGGAAACAAAGTTAGAAACAGCATGGTAGTTCTGAAAAAGCCTGTGACCCAAAGAGCCTGTTAACAACTTCATATTCCCCTTCCCCATTTGTGCTTCTATTTCATTAGAGGAAGTGAAATTGTGAACAGACGCACCAATGCCTGGCGATACCACTCTCTCGTAGTGGTAGGGGTTGACACACACGTTGTCATACTTGAGGTCAAAGGCGAACTGGCAGAACTTGACATGCTTCAGTTCATTCTTGTGGAGGTCTGGCCAGCGCCAGAGCCTAGCGTAGATCACATGGGGGAACCCTTTCCTCCCAGCTACCTGGATCGAGAGAGAATGGAGAATGAGGGCATGGAGGTAATTCCTTTCCAACATCCATCCAGGAATTTTAGGGTGATTATTTACAATAGGATGGTGAGTCTCAGAAAGGGAATGGGGGACAGTATGGAGGCTTTGACGGGGTTGGAATTTGAGCATGGAGGGAGTGTAACTGTGGGGAATCTAAGTGGAGGGGAAAAGGGGAAAGAAACGGAGAGAAAAGATGGGAGAGGGAGAATGAGAATGAGAAGGAGGAGAGCAAGAGGGAGCTGGTAGACAGGGAGTGGTCGAGGAAACAGGTCATGAATGGAAATTTACATCAACGTTAAACACACTCACATACACACACACTCTCTCCAGGCACACACTCTGGATGGGGAGGAATAGCCTTGGAGCCATTAAAACATCTCAGACTGAGATGAATAGCACAAATAGTGACTATCTGAGTATTTGCTATTGAGGAAGAGTGTGAGTGTGACAAAAGAGGGAGCTGGTATAGGGTTAACTCAACAAGCTGAGCTGGAGAGGAATGACATTGTCTCACCTTTGCTCTGTGTGTGTGTGTGTGTGTGTGTGTGTGTGTGTGTGTGTGTGTGTGTGTGTGTGTGTGTGTGTGTGTGTGTGTGTGTGTGTGTGTGTGTGTGTGTGTGTGTGTGTGTGTGTGTGTGTGTGTGTGTGTGACAGACAGAGATAAGTATTTTGGGATCAACATACCCTTTCTCCACTAACATAAAGAGAAAGCAAAAATGGACTCCATAAACTTTTACCTTTTCTTTTTTATTATTCTTTCTTCTTGAAAACCAAAGTGACCTTCCTCAGACAAAGAGTCAGAGCTGGCAGAGTGCCAGCCCAATTCCAGCCAGCAGACTGACAAACACACACACAGCCTATAGTCCTGAACAGAGAATAATACAGTACATTCTCATATCTAGTTCTCACACCACATTAATACGTGTCACTAACATCCATATATCCACAGGCAATCTCAAATGTAGAAACTGTTGATGTAAGTCAAAACCTGCATTCAATAATAAACACTTTTCTCTCTCTCGCTCTCTCTCTCTCTCTCATAATCACAATCTCACACACACACACAAAATATTGTGGTATGTCTGAGATTACAAATATAGTTCCACAAATTTTAACACTGAAAAACTCCAGACACAAACACACACGCACATACGCACACACACACCAGAGACAGACAGGCTTAACATAACCCTGCCCCTTTCCTGTGTCTCAGACAAAACAACCCGCGCTACCCCTCCAGCACTCCCTCCCTCTCTCTCCCACACAAGAGCTGGGGGAGGGGAACTCCCTCTGTCTCCTTCTCTCTCATTCCCTTGCTCTCTCTGTAAGCAACTTGTGGGTTACACTTCTACATATTCAATAGTATGTTCATTCTCTAGAAGTTAGCCTATAGGGAGACCTAAACTCCTTGAATGTTTTCTCCTGTTCCTCCTCCCTGAAGTGTGTAAGTAACCCACGTGTTGAATGATTCACTTGTTGAGTTCGAATCTCATCACGGACAACTTAGCTAATTAGTAACTTTTCAACTACTTACTACTTTTTTTCTACTTTTTAACTACTTAGCACATAAGCTAACCCTTCCCCTAACCTTAACCCTTTTAGCTAATCCTTCCCCTAACCCTTTTATCTAACCCTTCCCCTAACCTTAACCCTTTTAGCTAACCCTTCCCCTAACCCTTTTAGCTAATCCTTCCCCTAACCCTTTTAGCTAACCCTAACCCTTTAAGCTAATCCTTCCCCTAACCCTTTTAGCTAACCCTACCCCTAATCCTTTTAGCTAATCCTTCCCCTAACCCTTTTAGCTAACCCTTCCTCTAACCCTTTTGCCTAATCCTTCCCCTAAACCTTTTAGCTAACCCTGCCCCTAACCCTTTTAGCTAATCCTTCCCCTAACCCTTTTAGCTAATCCTTCCCCTAACCCTTTTAGCTAACCCTAACCCTTTTAGCTAATCCTTCCCCTAACCCTTTTAGCTAACCCTACCCCTAATCCTTTTAGCTAATCCTTCCCCTAACCCTTTTAGCTAACCCTTCCTCTAACCCTTTTGCCTAATCCTTCTACCTAAACCTTTTAGCTAACCCTACCCCTAATCCTTTTAGCTAATCCTTCCCCTAACCCTTTTAGCTAACCCTTCCTCTAACCCTTTTGCCTAATCCTTCCCCTAAACCTTTTAGCTAACCCTGCCCCTAACCCTTTTAGCTAATCCTTCCCCTAACCCTTTTAGCTAATCCTTCCCCTAACCCTTTTAGCTAACCCTAACCCTAACCCTTTTAGCTAATCCTTCCCCTAACCCTTTTAGCTAACCCTACCCCTAATCCTTTTAGCTAATCCTTCCCCTAACCCTTTTAGCTAACCCTTCCTCTAACCCTTTTGCCTAATCCTTCTACCTAAACCTTTTAGCTAACCCTGCCCCTAACCCTTTTAGCTAATCCTTCCCCTAACTCTTTTAGCTAACCCTTCCTCTAACCCTTTTAGCTAACCCTTCCCCTAACCCTTTTAGCTAACCCTTCCCCTAACCCCTTTAGCTAACCCTTCCCCTAACCTTAACCCTTTTAGCTAACTCTTCCCCTAAACTTAAACCTAACTCTAACAGCCACATGGCTAGAATTCGTAACATATCATAAGTTTAGAAAATTCATAACATATTGTATGTTTTGCAAATTCACAACATATAATACGAATTGTAATTCGTAAAATATCATACGGAATGGGTGATAGACATCCACAAATGAATATACACCATACGAAACGTAACATATCATACTAAATGAAGTGTCTCAGATTTATGTACAGAATAATATGAAATGCTCTGACACCAGGTTGCACACACATGGTATGGGCTTAAAAAAAGGAAGACACCTGTACCATGTCAGATATAGAGTTGAAATGTATTCAAGTTTGATTTTGCGTCACAATATTACACTTTATATACATCACAGAAGACTGAAATATGACAAAACCGTTTGACATAGAAACACCGGATTTTTGCCCAAGCAAGCGTGTCTTTGTGAAATGCCAACGGTGCACTGAGCGTATAACAAGATTTTAAGTTTTCAAAGCCTTTTACATTTAATTCTTCTTGTGTCATGATAACTTTGCTTTTTGCGACCAGCAGAAACAACTTTGAAGACAACGACCTCAAAATGTAAAATCCTCAAAAGTTGTTACGAGAAACATGCACCGCTATGTCAACAAAGCTCAGTGCTTATTATTGGATGTATTAGGTTACTGTTAATGAAATGTTAAAGAAAGACCCCACTGAACGATTCAAAACATGAATAATCATATTTGTCTTGGTAAAATGAATTTTATAACATAAGGAAGTGAATTTCATCACCAAAGAGTGGGTGGACACCCTAAATTATATGAGCTGGCTAGCCAGATCGATAGCTAGCTAGCTAAATTAGCTAGCTAACAAGCTAGCAACAAACCAAAACATTGTCAGGAAGCTGCTTTTAGTTGCCTGGCTTGCTAGATTTACATATCCTAAATACATTTTTTAACAAATGTTTTTTTGGGGGCAAAACATAAGAGCAGGTAACGTTGCTGCATGCAGACTGACGTTTTGTTTATACTTTTTCATAATGAAAAGGACAAGTTTGATGTCTGAGAACAACAATAGAATGTTCATGATTTAACGCGAGCCAAAACCGGTAAGATGAAAAGGGACATTTACTGAGGGGTTGGCGGGACTTTTAAACATACACTATGTATACAAAAGTATGTGGACACCCCTTCAAATTAGTGTTTGGCTATTTCAGCCACACCCGTTGCTTACAGGTGTATAAAATCACACAGCCATAGACAAACATTGGCAGTAGAATGGCCTTACTGAAGAGCTCAGTGACTTTCAACGTGGTCAGTTTGTCAAATGTCTGCCCTGCTAGAGCTGCAACTGTAAGTGCTGTTATTGAGAAGTGGAAACGTCTAGGAGCAACAACGGCTCAGCTGATGCACAGTGCCAACTGTAAAGTTTGGTGGAGGAGGAATAATGGTCTGGGGCTGTTTTTCATGGTTCGGGCTAGGCCCCTTAGTTCCAGTGAAGGGTAATATTAACTCTACAGCATACGTCCTTGTATGCTGTAGAATTAATATTACCCTTCACTGGAAATAAGGGGCCTAGCCCGAACCATGAAAAACAGCCCCAGACCATTATTCCTCCTCCTCTAGACAGTTCTGTGCTTCCAACTTTGTGGCAACAGTTTGGGGAAGGCCCTTACCTGTTTCAGCATGACAATGCCCCCGTGCACAAAGCAAGGTCCATACAGAAATGGTTTGCAGAGATCGGTGTGGAAGAACTTCACTGGCCTGCACAGAGCCCTGACCATAAACCCTGTCGAACACCTTTGGGATGAATTGGAACACCGACTGCGAGCCAGGCCTAATCGCCCAACATCAGTGCCTGACTTCACTAATGCTCTTGAGGCTGAATGGAAGCAAGTCCCCATAGCAATGTTCCAGTGGGAAAGCCTTCCCAGAAGAGTAGAGGCTCTTATAGCAGCGAAGGGGGAACCAACTCCATTTTAATGTCCATGATTTTGGAATGAGATGTTCGACAAGCAGATGTCCACCTACTTTTGGTCATGTAGTGTATTACCGCAATCATGACTGGCTGAAATAAAAGTATAGGCTTTGTTGCTGGCAGTACCTGAAAGGTGTATTAGTCAGTCATCAAAAGCGACCAGCTATTGGTCACTGAGTTGACAGCGTCTTTGTGCCATACCACCAATAACAATTCATCAGTGAATAATTAATTAATGAGATCCACTGATTTCATAAACAGTCCCTCTATAATCAGTGATACCATACCGGCCTAGGCCTCATTCAACCCAACATAACAGTAGCCTACCTGCAGGCGTCCATCAAGCGTCCTTTGGATGGTGACACACTTGCTGGGGTGAACTCCGTTGGTGGTGATGGCGGTGATGAGCGAGTCCAGCTCATCCTTCTTCTCCTTCAGCTTCTTTACCAGGCTCTCTATGGCACGCTTGGCAAAGCCCTCATTCTCACCGCCCTGTCGGTGGCACATGAGGCTGTGCACGATGCTCAGGCAGGCATCGTTGCTGTTGGGGGGGTTCACTGACATCTCCCTGGGTTGAGGGGGGTTGAGAGGAGGTGAGAGACCACTATGGTGAAGCAACCGAATGCAATTTATTTATTTGATCATTGTTTGATCACTGACACAACACTGAAGTCTGGACCTGAGATGGTACTTCAGATCAAGGTTCAAGTCATAGGCTATCGGCAACCAAGGTCCCTATAACAATCCAATAACAACTTTACCAGTATTAACAACACAAAATGTATGGGACTTTTACAAAGCAGAAGATACAAAGCAGGCCATGTAAACACAGAATTGAGTTGGCCAAAATAACTTTATCCTTAAATTGGTATTTACTACTTATTTGAAAATACATTACATGAACCTAAAGAAAATTGACATTCTTATGATCCATCTGAAGTGTAGGGCGGCAGGTAGCCTAGCAGTTAAGAGCGTAGGGCCAGTAACCAAACGGTCACTGGATTGAATCCCCGAGCCGACCAGGTGAAACATCTGTCGATGTTCCCTTGAGCAAGGCACTTAACCCTAATTGCTCTTGTAAGTCACTCTGGATAAGAGAGTCTGCTAAATGATGTAAATGTAGGTGACTGAGTGTGTTGTTTACAAACATCCCTCCATGTGTGTCATGAAGTTGAGCTTGTTTTGCTTTGCACAACTAGTCTGAAAAAAACAATAATGCAGAAAATGTGTGATTTCCTAAAGTAGGCTATATAACAATCCACTTTGATAACGATAATACAACTGTAATAAACTATAATAAACATAAACGCTCCACTCAAGAAATTCTAAGAGCATTTAGGAGGTCAAAAGTAATTTGTTTACATGTTTACAAAAGCATGTAGACCTACTGGGGAAAAACACATAATCACCTCTACAAGCAAAGCAACGTTATGTGTAGGCTACATGTTGGCTACAGTGTACACAGTACTTTGACAGAGGATAGACACATTGACTTGAGAGTAGTTGGATGGGGGGGTGGCTCTGTCTTGGCTGTCTGTCTCACTAACTGTAGGCTATAGGTCTGTCAACATTCCATGTGACTCAGATTGGTTTGGTCAGCTAAAAAATCCCTATGGGAATAATCAATACCAAAATGTAGTTTACTTACAAATCAACAGGAGAACTGGACAAATATGTAGAGGGAGCTCTGAAGCAGTATTCCAAATGTATTTCTACCTTTACCCCTCTCTCTGTGGAGCTGTCTGTCTCGACTGTTGTCAGTCTATCACCCTCTCTCTCTCCCTTCGTTCATCCTGCTGCTCCCTCGGCTCTTCTCTAGTTTGCTTGCAATAACAAAAGGGGGGAGAGAGAGAACATCGTACGCGTGAGTTGTCTCGGGCAAAAAGTCGAGCCAATCGCTGCGCCCGTTTCAGTCCAGACGGTGGGGCTCTCCGCCAACTATGACGCTGCTCTCTTACAGCTCACAGCCAGCCACCGGGGGCTGATGTCTGTCTGGGTTGCTTGTTGATTGACAGGTCTGTGCGGCTGTTTTTTTTTTTTTTTTAAGTGGCGCCGGTGAGATTACCCCGCCCATTCTCGCTCCCCTCTCCTCCCACCAACTCCAGTGGATCTCCTCTCTGTGTAGAAAAAACGGAGTGCCTGTGTGACCAAACTCTGGACGCCGTTTCCCGATAGCTAAACAACCGTGTGTAGAATTAAGTTTTTAACGAACACTGCGGATTGCGGCACATAACAAACGAAGTGTCTAACTAAAACTACTGATTGCAGCACCCAAATAAAAAAACGCAGTTACACTGGACAAACATAGGTACAAGGTAAGGATTAACGAATGGACATTTTTCAAGTATCGACTGATAGTGACTCGATGGTACTCTCCGCCAACACTAATCGCAATTATTAAGATTAAAATCATTTTATCGGTAAATTATGCAACTGAAATTTGACTTCCGTTTTTAACCCAACCACTCCAAAAAGACACACATAATTTATTAAGGTTTCAAATTTTTCCAGTTGCTGGCTCGCCTTTCTAACCGCTAGGCTACCTGCCCAACAAACCCATATGGTTTTCTTAGCTACCCAGTGGTGGTACAGGGACAGTACTCTTGTGAATTTCAATGGTGTTGTCTGTCCATCAAAGCATGCGGTGTGGTCCTGAATCCTCTACCTGATTCCAGGTTACAAAGGATTTGTCATTGATGCTGGAGGGCAACTGTCAGATAGCAGTATAGGCATATGTCGTAAGTATGGACCCATCACCTCGAGGTGTTTGTTTTCTGTATATTAATGTCTCTGCATCTTATGGTCTGTTGCTGCTCTCTAGTGGCTAGTCCGGGCAGTACTACGGAGATCGCGCGTGTGTGTGTGTTCTCTGATCAAATTGCGATGTAAAAATGTATGTTTCTTAGGTCTGAATCACATTTGTATGTAATGGAAAGACTGAAAACCAGCGGACACTCAAGCCTAGAGTAGTTGACTTTGCTAACAGCCTGTTTAGCTGCTTGGGGCAGACTGCACTAACAGCTGAGTAAGGTTGAGTGAGTGTCATGAGGTGTGGCCTTACGCTTGTCGATTAGTTGGCAACGGTCTTATGGGGGGTGATAAGTGCCAGAATTTAACCTAGACAACCGTACCACCATGTGAACGCCATTGAACGTCTGACTGACATGACATGATACCAATGCCTTACTAACGTATACGTGTTAATGAAAGTCATAAGATGCATAGTTTATATTTATATTAATTAAATATCAACCATAAATGTTAGAAAAGTAAAAATTTTCCTGTGCAAGCCGACATTCCAATGTAGCCACCTTGAGCTATAGTGTAGCCTACGGCTTGTGTATTTCCTGTCATCGCTAATGGCCTAGAAAAAGTCTGTCTTTCCCTCAACACCTCATGGAATGGTATGTTATCTTATCTCGCTGTATACAGATCTAAATGTTGTTAGCCAATCACAGACCCGTTCCCAGTGTCAGACAACCAATAAGAGTTTTGTCAGTGGCTTTTAGTCAAATAGAGGAGTTTATAGGCTTTCCCAGAAGGTCCGTGCTATTCGGGTTCCTTGGGATGTCCCTACCTCAATCAAGTATAAATGTAAAATAGTTAAGTTTAGTGTTAGTTAACCTGTTATGGCTAGGGGGCAGTATTTTCACAGCCGGATAAAAAACGTACCCGATTTAATCTGATTATTACTCCTGCCCAGAAACTAGAATATGCATATAATTATTAGCTTTGGATAGAAAACACTCCAAAGTTTCTAAAACTGTTTGAATGGTGTCTGTGAGTATAACAGAACTCATTTGGCAGGCCAAAACCTGAGAAGATTCCATGCAGGAAGTGCCCTGTCTGACAATTTCTTGCCCTTCTTGATTATCTCTATCCATTACAGAGGATCTCTGCTGTTACGTGACACTTCCTACGGCTCCCATGGGCTCTCAGAAGGCGGCAAAAAGCTGAATCGTGGCTTTGCAGGCTCTGGTTGAAAAAAAGTAGCGCGTTTGGGTAGTGGCTGGTTACAGTACTGTGAGACTCAGGCTCGTGCCCGCGTCGACCCCATGCTTTGTTTTCTTTCGTCTGTTTACCTAAATGCAGATTCCCGGTCGGAATATTATTGCTTTTTTACGAGAAAAATTGCATAAAAATTGATTTTAAACAGCGGTTGACATGCTTCGAAGTACGGTAATGGAATATTTAGAAATCTTTTGTCACGAATTGCGCCATGCTCGTGACCCTTATTTACACTTCGGATAGTGTCTTGAACGCACGAACAAAACGCCGCTATTTGGATATAACGATGGATTATTTTGAACCAAACCAACATTTGTTATTGAAGTAGCAGTCCTGGGAGTGCATTCTGACGAAGAACACCAAAGGTAATCAAACTTTTGTAATAGTAAATCGGAGTTTGGTCAGGGCTAAACTTGGTCGGTGTCTAAATGGCTAGCCGTGATGGCTGGGCTATCTACTGAGAATATTGCAAAATGTGCTTTCACCGAAAGCTATTTTAAAATCGGACATATCGAGTGCATAGAGGAGTTCTGTATCTATAATTCTTAAAATAATTGTTATGTTTTTTGTGAACGTTTATCGTGAGTAATTTAGTAAATTCACCGGATGTTTGCGGGGGTATGCTAGTTCTGAACGTCACATGCTAATGTAAAAAAGCTGGTTTTTGATATAAATATGAACTTGATTGAACAAAACATGCATGCATTGTATAACATAATGTCCTAGGGTTGTCATCTGATGAAGATCATCAAAGGTTAGTGCTGCATTTAGCTGTGGTTTTGTTTTTTGTGACATTATATGCTAGCTTGAAAAATGGGTGTCTGATTATTTCTGGCTGGGTACTCTGCTGACATAATCTAATGTTTTGCTTTCGCTGTAAAGCCTTTTTGAAATCGGACAGTGTGGTTAGATTAACGAGAGTCTTGTCTTTAAAATGCTGTAAAATAGTCATATGTTTGAAAAATGGAAGTTTTCGGATTTTAGAGGAGTTTGTATTTCGCTGCACGCCCATCATTGGATATTGGAGCAGGTGTTCCGCTAGCGGAACGTCTAGATGTAAGAGGTTAAGGGTTATAGTTCAGGGTTCAATTTAGGGACGTAACAAAGAATCTGGATAGCTGGAATCTGGATAGCTGGATATCTGGATAGAATCTGGATAGCAGTGACTGTTCATAGAGTGAGAGATGGGCATGATATTTGAGAGCTCGGTGGCGACGCAGACATAAAAAAAATTTAAGCGGCAGATGCGATTTTCGAGAGTGTCTGCCCCAGATATTTTCATCGTCTCTAAGGAAACTAATTACCAAAATGTCCTTGATCCGATTGAGGAGTAAGTACCCAATATTTAAGTTTTGATATCGTTAGGAAATATTTAGTCCTACTGTGTTGATAATAACGTTTTGTTGATAACGAGTTGTACGAAAGACTATTGAGAGTAAATATTAGTTCATCATAGGAGAGCTGTAGCTCCGCCCACCGGTGATGTGGAGCAGAGCATGCTAGGCGATCTCTAACTAAGGAGAAGGAAGTAACTAGAGAAAGTACACAAGCCAAGTGATAAGTTCCAGCCATCTTCTGTGATTACCTTTAGTTAGCATTTTTTGTTTTAGCCAAGGCCAGTGTGCGTACTTCAAAAATGTGAGTTCATATTTCTTACTATTCATGTATTGTGGACACACTCCACTTTGTTATGGTAATTAGCGTTTTTACCGCGAGCTAGCAACTGTAAGCTTGCTAACCCTGTTATTTCTGTTATCTCATTTCAGACATTTAGAATTTCAGTGTATAGTATAATGTCCATCAGTGTCTAGTCTAATATGCGCTGTGGTTGTATGGATGTATACTGTGTCACGCCCTGATCTGTTTCACCTATCCTTGTGCTTGTCTCCACCCCCCTTCCCCACTTATCCCCTGGGTATTTATACCTATGTTTTCTGTCTGTCTGTGCCAGTTCGTCTTGTTTGTTCAAGTCAACCAGCGTTTTGTCTCAGCTCCTGCTTTTCCCCAGTCTCTCTTTTTCTCGTCCCTCTGGTTTTGACCCTTGCCTGTCCTGACTCTGAGCCTGCCTGCCGTCCTGTGCCTTTGCACCCTCTCCACTACTGTCCCGTCAATGTAGAAAGGGGGCTGCTCCCTCTGCTGTTTCCTGAAGTTCATGATCATCTCCTTTGTTTTGTTGACATTGATTGTGAGGTTATTTTCCTGACGCCACACTCCGAGGGCCTTCACCTCCCTGTAGGCTGTCTCGTCGTTGTTGTCGTCTGGAAACTTGATGATTGAGTTGGAGGCGTGCATGGCCACGCAGTCGTGGGTGAACAGGGAGTACAGGAGAGGGCTGAAAACGCACCCTTGTGGGGACCCAGTGTTGAGGATCAGCGGGGTGGAGATGTTGTTACCTACCCTCACCACCTGGGGGCGGCCCGTCAGGAAGTCCAGGACCCAGTTGCACAGGGCGGGGTCGAGACCCAGGGTCTCGAGCTTAATGACGAGTTTGGAGGGTACTATGGTATTAAATGCTGAGCTGTAATCGATGAATAGCATTCTTACATAGGTATTCTTCTTATCCAGATGGGTTAGGGCAGTGTGCAGTGTGATGGCGATTGCGTCGTCACTGGACCTATTGGGGCGGTAAGCAAATTGGAGTGGGTCTAGGGTGTCAGGTAGGCTGGAGGTGATATGGTCCTTGACTAGTCTCTCAAAGCACTTCATGATGACGGAAGTGAGCGCTACAGGGTGGTAGTCATTTAGCTCAGTTGCCTTAGCTTTCTTGGGAACAGGAACAATGGTGGCCCTCTTGAAGCATGTAGGAACAGCAGACTGGGATAAGGATTGATTGAATATATCCGTAAACACACCAACCAGCTGGTCTGCGCATGCTCTGAGGATGCGGCCGGGGATGCCGTCTGGGCCTGCAGCCTTGCGAGGGTTAACACGTTTAAATGTTTTACTCACGTTGGCTGCAGTGAAGGAGAGCCCGCGGGTTTTGGTACTTCATTCAGTGAATACTGAATGTCTTGCTATCTCTGGGAGTATGATAATGAAGGCTTTTCAGCTGTTGAATTATGGCAATGTCAAACTAATTTCTAAATCCATCTTTCTTTTAGTCAAGAAGTGATGAGCAAGAGCAACCAATCAGCATCACTGCAACTGTTCTACCCACCACCCACACTGATCTCCCTCCACAAGCAACCACATCCTCTTCTTCTGTTCAACTAATTTGCCACCACACTGAAAATGACTGTACATATACCCCTGTGCCCATCTCAGTGTAACATGATCCATCCAAGGCCTTAGCTGGACACCTAAAATGTGAGAAATGTAAACAAGATGCTACAGTTGTGCGCGTGTGTGTGTGCGTGTGTGGATGGATGGATGGATGGATGGAGTTCCAAGAAAAGACATGAGAAGATGGCAGAGATAGTGAATGGGATACTACAGTCACCCCTGGTGGAGGTTCTTGGAACAATGCGATTTAAGTCTGAGCAGAGGTTGACGAAAACCTTCAAAGGTGGTGGTGCTATGTTGCGTGTTATCTTGAAAACCAGGCAGATGTTTGAGTACAGAATTAAATGGTGTAAACTTAACAGGATAAACTTGTTGGGTACACTCTTTGAGAAGGGTTCCAACAGGGTTCTTTGGCTGTCACCAAAGGAGAACCCTTTTTGGTTCCATGTAGAACCCTCTGTGGAATGGAGCGCAAAAGGGTTCTACCTAGGCACAGAAGGTGTTCTACCTGGAACCAAAAAGGGTTCTCCTATGGGGACAGCGAAATAATCCTTTTAGGTTGTAGATAGTGTAGGCCTATATTGCAGTGGTGGTTCTGTGGTTTTCTGTTTAAAAAAAAAGGTTAATTGGTGGTGGGGTGTTTATTTTTTATTTCTACCGGGACAGTGCACATGAATCAACGTTTCAGTAAAAGTGCGGGTGATAGCCAGCCGGCTAATTTTCAACCGCAGTCCCTGGGCAGGTTATTAAAAACAGTTACAATAACAGTACAGACAATCAATGAGCAGTGAGCACACGCAGAGCAACATAGGACAAGCAACACGTAGCATGCAGACAGAGCAATAGCACAAGAAGCAACAAAACAAAATACATAAAAGCAACAAAGTGTTTCCACATCTCACAAGCTACAGACAACATGGAAAGCGACAATACACAGCTAGGGATTATGTTCACAAGTCTGATTGGCCTTTAGCCATGTCTTCATGTTTTTTGTGAAGGTGTGATAGGTGGTGCAGTTGTGTGTGTCCGATGGCAGTGTGTTCCAGACATGGGAAGCTCTCACAGAGAAAGCAGATTGACTAAAGGTGCTTTTCCTTAAGGGAACTATACAGTCACCTCTCATGGCAGACCTTGTGGATCTGCTGCCATGGGTTTGGGTTTTCTGTTTAACAGAAGTACTGAGCGGAGGGAGCCCGGCCATTTAGGATCTTGAATACAAGACCTGCGGCGATTTTATTTTATTTTTTATTTTTATTTTTCCAACCCAGGAGCTCATGCTATCTGAGGATGTAACAGTGATGATGGCTATTGGGCTTCCTATCAAGCACTTTGAGAGCCTGCTTGTAGACAGACCGAATGGGTTTTAATGTTGAACAGCAAGCTTGAGCACAACTAGTCAAGCAGTATGTTAAGTGGGGGAGTATCATAGATTTGAAGTACAGTTTTGCTACCTCTGTAATCAAACATTTTCGCATAAATTGGATTTTAGATAGGTTGAATTTGGTTATTTGAGTTACCTTTTTCACCTGCTTTTTTAAGAGAGGTTAGAATCAAGTATGATGCCAAGGTACTTAAAATCGGATACCACCTAGAGCTTCTCCCCTGACATATAGACATCTGGCTCAGTAGCATCAGTTGCCCTCTTTGTGAAGAACATGCAAACTGTTTTTTTTTTTCACATTGAGATGCAAACATGAGTCACTGAGCCACTTTGTAACCTGGACCATTACAGTAGTGAGTTATTGTGCAGCTTGATGTTTGCTTTTTGCATGCACATATATCACTGTATCATCTGCATACATTTGAACTTCAAATGTATCTGAAACACTGGGTAATGCCTTCAAGGTATGATTTCATCCATTTCAAGGCATAGGGGAAAAAGTTGAACTTGGACGATTTTGTGATGAGAACCTCATGGTTAACCATATTAAAAGCTTTCCTTAGGTCTAGAATTACAGCCCCAATAACTCCCCCTTTGTCCATCTTGGACTTCACATTTTCCAGAAGAAAGCAGTTGGCCGTTTCTGTGGAGTGTTTTTCTCTGAAGCCAAACTGCATGGAGTGTAATGTGAAGGGGCTGTTGTTGAGGTGGGCTTTCAGTTGCTCTGCTACACACTTTTTTCAGCAACTTTCGACACCACAGGTAGTATACAAATGGGCCTGTAATTACTCACGTCAGCAGGGTCACCTGATTTAAAGATGACTGCTATTATGGCCGACTTCCAGACCCTTGGAAACACCCCCTGACCAATAGATGTGTTGGTGACCTTAGTAATGGGGCCATTGAGTGACTCTTTGTAGTTTTTAAGAAAGGTAGAGTCCAGCCCAAACACATCTTTGGCTTTAGAGTTCTTTAGTGAGCTAATCACCTTGTTCACCTCTGACTCAGAAATCTCCCTTATGATGAAGACAGGTTGAGTGTCATTCACTAGCACTGAGCCCAAGAAACCAGTAGAGGGGTTCTGTGTCAGTACCATGAGAGAGTCAACAAAGTAGAAATTGAAGGCTATTGCTATTTTGACTGCATCCTGTGTTAGATTGTCATTCACCATGATTTCTAGTCTTTTTGCAGTGTTACTATGGTATTTCCCTGTTAACTTTTTTTAGATTCTCCCAGATCAATTTAGAATTTCCCTTTGCTTCACCAATTATGTTGATAAAAAAGCTTGCCTTGGTCTGTCGGATTTCATGCTCCAATTTGGACTTTAGGGCTGTTTTTAGAACATGATCTCGTTCTTTCATCAGTTTCCAGATTTCTCCATTTAGCCAAGGAGGAGTGCTCTTTTGGCCAGGTTTGGATTTATTGTAGTCTGGATTATGGATAGAAAAACCTGACTGTCAGCTTCCACATCTGTATAGGACAAGAGATCATTCCAGTTAATTCCCTTAATTGCATTTTCAAAATAATTTAATTCACTCTTAGGTATTCTGAGCTGATCAGGCTTTCTAACAGTAGAGAGGTTAAAACTGTTCTTGGAATGCTTTCTGGCTATAAGTGTCAGATTATGATCAGACAGCCCATTAACCATATTGAATGATTTAGTCACTCTCTCTGGTTTATTACTGAACACCAAATCAATCTGTTTTAGAACAACAAGTCATCTTGGTCGGCCCTTTAACTAGCTGTGTAAGGTCAAAGGTATTAGTGATCCGTTTGAGGGTTTTCCTACAAGACTTGTCTTCATAATTAATATTAAAATATCCCATTAAGATGACCTCTTTCCCAAAATCACATTCCCTAAGCATGTTATTAAACTGATCAAAAAACACTTTTGGTGGAAGGTGGTCTATATATTCCAATAAGGGTAAAAGACATTTGGGGAGTCAGTGTAACGTTCTAGTTCATTATCACATGACCACTCAATTTGTTTACATTGGATATGTTCTTTAATGTAAATCATCAGATCCCCTCCTCTTCCTTCAATTCTGTCTCTCCTGAAAACACTGTAGCCAGGCAAGAGAGAATAAAGTAGATGGCACGGGTCAGAAGTTTGATTTATGACACTATGTCCGGATGACGTGTGCATGCCCATATTTGGGCATCCGGTCAGGACATCCTGGTGGGAAGATATCATGTGCTCTAGGGAGTGCCAATATATGGGCATCCTGTCAGGACATCCTGTTCCTGTTCTCACGCCTTAGAGTGAGTGTTAATTTATGCATATAGTGCATCTATTCCTTTGAAGCTGTCACGCATTAGTAGGTGTTTATTTAACAAGATAGTGCATCTGTATATGTTAAAGCATGTGTATGCATTTGATCTGTCCTGTGTGTGTGTGTGTGTGTGTGTCTCCAGGGTGGGGCCTGTCACAGTCAATCATGCCAGCCTCTTTTTGAAAGAGTAATTTGGTGGTCTTAAACAAATCTACTGTGAAACAAAAGTGTACACTTTACACACATGTTTATTGACTTAAAAAAAGACCACAGTAACATGTCAGATATAGTAGAGATGTATTTTCCAAAGCCTGTCTGGATGTGAACTACTTTGTGCCAGGAAAACCTACGGAGCGGGGCTTGTGTGGGATATCGTGCGAGCAAGAGAGCCTGTCTTGACGATGGTGAATTGGAAACGGCAGGATGTATAAACCTATAACCGGGCCCTTTATCTGTAAGAAAGGAATAGTAAAATTGTTTAATTAATTATAACATGTTTTAAAAGGTCTGTACTAAATATTTAGAATTAAATAAATGGTTTTAAAATTATCTCACCCTTTAACGAACGGGAATCGGTCGTTTTCTCTCTCGCAGAGAGATAATAAGGATACAGAACTCCTTTATGCAATCGCGGTGTCCGATTTTAAAATAGCTTTTCGGTCAAAGCACATTTTGCAATATTCTGAGTAGATAGCCCGGCCATCACAGGCTAGCTATTTTGACACCCACCAAGTTTGGCACTCACCAAACTCAGATTTACTATAAGAAAAATTGGATTACCTTTGCTGTTCTTCGTCAGAATGCACTCCCAGGACTTCTACTTCCACACCAATGTTGTTTTTGTTCCAAATAATCCATAGTTATATCCATATAGCAGCGTTTTGTTCTTGCGTTCAAGACACTATCCGAAGGGTGACACGCCGGCGCGTATCGTGACAAAAATAATAATATTCCGACCGGGAGACGTCGTTTTCGTTCAAAGACTGAAAATGTAAAATGGACTCTTTACGTGCACGCGTGTGCCCATTTCATTGTTCTCAGATCGACCACTATCCAAATGCGCTACTGTTTTTCATCCAGGGACTGCAGAGTCATCGTTCCCCGTTCTGGCGCCTTCTGAGAGCCTATGGGAGCCTTAGAAAATGTCACGTTACAGCAGAGATTCTCTGTTTTCGATAAAGAGGCTATAGAAGGCCAAGAAATGGTCAGAGAGGGCACTTCCTGTTTAGAATCTTCTCAGGTTTTGGCCTGCCATATGAGTTCTGTTATACTCACAGACACCATTCAAACAGTTTTAGAAACTTTAGGGTGTTTTCTATCCAAATCAAACAATTATATGCATATTCTAGTTTCTGGGCAGGAGTAATAACCAGATTAAATCGGGTACGTTTTTTATCCGGCAGTGAAAATACTGCCCCCTATCCTAAACAGGTTAAAATAATTGTTATGTATTTTGTCAACGTTTATGATGAGTAATTTAGTAAATTCACCGGAAGTTTTCGGTGGGAATACATTTTCTGAACTTCACACGCCAATGTAAAAAGCTGTTTTTTGATATAAATATGAACTTGATTGAACAAAACATGCATGTATTGTATAACATAATGTCGTAGGAGTGTCATCTGATGAAGATCATCAAAGGTTAGTGCTTCATTTAGCTGTGTTTTGGGTTTCTGTGACATATGCTTGCTTGGAAAATGGCTGTGTGATTATTTTTGGCTATGTACTCTACAACATAATCTAATGTTTTGCTTTCGCTGTAAAGCCTTTTTGAAATCGGACAATGTGGTTAGATTAACGAGAGTCTTATCTTTAAAATGGTGTAAAATAGTCGTATGTTTGAAAAATGGAAATTATTGCATTTTTTAGGTTTTTGTATTTCGCGCCACGCTGTTCCACTGGCTGTTGAATAGAGTGGGACGGTGACGTCCCACCTAGCCCAGAGAGGTTAAAGGAATTCAGGCCACAGTCTCATCCATTCCTCTGGAACCTGTTCACCTTCACTGTCAGTCATACTAACTGTCCAGCTACCAACACAGATTCAACTAATCTTTCAAATATTTAAAACGTCTATAGGATACTCAGCTGAGACCGGGAATAATTGATTTGGAGGCATCCAACATGTACGGTTATAACTATTGAAGATGCAAAAAAGGGGTTTTAAGAAATACATTTGGTTGACAGATATGTATTATTATAAAAATTAATATAAGATTATTATCATAATCGTTATTATTATTATGTTACATGCGAGACATACCCAGAAATGTCAATGTAGACAACTTACAAGAATGTGTTTACCAGGCAGTGATGAAAACATTTTAAAGGAGCTCTAATTCAAACATGTAAAGATATATATTTGATACAATTACCCCCGTTAAAAAATTGTTGTTACAATATCACTTCTCATTGTGTACATTTCAAGGTTTCAGATAACATAAAACAAATATATAAATAATGTTTCTCGGACTAACACACTGTCGAGTTTCCTATTTACTATAGAACAATCATATTTCAGATTCAGGTTTAGGGGGTAATAACTTTATGGAAACCACTTTTCACACTATGTACAGACATAGAGCGCCATCACATCAAGGGGTAACAGGGATGAATGGCTATTCAATGTACAACAGTAGTCTTCTGTAACAAGCAATACGTGTTGTATTATTATATAAAATAAATAATAATATTATCAGAATCTTTAGTATTATTATGTTACATGCGAGACATACGCAGACAACTTACAAGAATGTGTTTACCAGGCAGTGATGAAAACATTTTAAAGGAGCTCTAATTCAAACATGCAAAGATATATATTTGACACAATTACCCCATTAAAAACGGTTGTTACAATATCACTTCTCATTGTGTACATTTCAAGCTTTCAACAACAATAAAACAACCATCTAAATAATGTTTCTCGGACTAACACACTGTTGAGTTTACTATTTACTAAAGAACAATCCCTAAGACAAAACAACAAGTTTTAATATAATCTGTATACATGTCATTCTATACTGAAAACAGGTACATTCTGAAAGATTATGATGTTGATGTGATAACACATTTTTTATTCATTTCTCAATTTAGGATAATACTGTTTATTTTATACTTTGCTTAAACTATACATTCAGGATGTAAGGCTTACTAGTTATGTCAAATGTTAGGAAGACCTGTTGGTTGTAACAAAAACAAAACAAAAATGTAATTTGACCCCATCTTTTCGCATACATTTTATTTGGGTCTTTTTAATTTAGCCTGTTGCTTGGCTCCAGCCACTTGGAAGCTCGGTGCATGTACAAATACAAAGAACACAATTCAACCGTTGATGGATGGTTGCAAAAATAATGACATTGCAAGTAGTCATGTTAATGTTTTCAATGTTTTCTTGTCGGAGTTTTATGGTTTTGCATATGACTGTGCATTATATAATGTCGTAATATGGACGAGGATCAGATCAAGCCTATTGGAATTCTTTATCAATTCTTGATCCCAAAAAGACACACACCTGTTATGGGGTTAATTCCACATCTGTTTGCATGGCTTGGTAGTGTATTAGCATGGTATGAGACAAGATAAATAATACAATTTAAGTAAAGTATAAAATAAACAGTATTATCCTAAATTGAGAAATGAATATAAAATGTTAAATACTTATTTTCCTCATTAAAATGCAAATCAATTTATAACATTTTTGACATGCGTTTTTCTGGATTTTTTTGTTGTTATTCTGTTTCTCACTGTTCAAATAAACCTACTATTAAAATTATAAACTGATCATTTCTTTGTCAGTGGGCAAACATACAAAATCAGCAGGGGATCAAATACTTTTTTCCCTCACTGTACAAAAAAGACATGCTCACATGCAAACAAAAGATAACATGTGTCTAACTTGCACCGTTATGCAATTATTAAGAGACGAGATACAAACAGCTAATCCTGGATACCAATGTTCTAGCATTCATTTATTGAGGCAAGCAGATCAAAGATGTCAAGGTGGTCCCCAAGCATATGCCATGTGTATATGTGACATACAAATATGTATGGTCATATTTGTGATGTTTTATTTCATTTGATATTTTATGGAGCCATCCCTTGTATCATTTTCTAGGGCTCCCAGGTATTTACATTTAAGTAATGTATATGATTACTGCCGCTAGGGGAAGCTGTGATGTCAATGGAGTGCGTTAGTGAGATCGTGAGGTCTTGGAGGTTTCTTCTTCAATTTGGAGAATGTTTACTACTGAAAACTAACGTTTCTCTGTCTCATCATTTTAACGTATTAATTCAGGTATGTAATGTGCAAAAGTGCAATATGACTCTCAAATATTTAGTTTGGTGATGTTTGAAGGCAATTGAAGGGAGCTTTAACCGAGTGAATAACTGGTTGGTATTTTCCCCATTGTAAGTAATGGTGGTTGGCTAGGTTGCTAATAGTTTACATGAGAAGGGATTAAGATGGCATCCAAACTTTCTGTACTTTTTTCGATCCTATTTGTTTTATTTTCTATGAACAAAGACTCAGTTTAGTTTAGGTAATACAGTTGAAGTCAGAAGTTTACATACACCTTAGCGAAATACATTTAAACCCAGTTTTTCACAATTCCTGACATTTAATCCAAGTAAAAATGTCCTGTCTTAGGTTAGTTAGGATCACCACTTTATTTTAATAATGTGAAATGTCTGAATAATAGTAGAGAGAATTATTTATTTAATATTTTATTTCTTTCATCACATTTCTAGTGGGTCAGAAATGTACATACACTCAATTAGTATTTGGTAGCATTGCCTTTAACCTGTTAGGGCTAGGGGGCAGTATTGACACGGCCGGATAAAAAACGTACCCGATTTAATCTGGTTACTACTCCTGCCCAGTAACTAGAATATGCATATAATTATTGGCTTTGGATAGAAAACACCCTAAAGTTTCTAAAACTGTTTGAATGGTGTCTGTGAGTATAACAGAACTCAAATGGCAGGCCAAAACCCGAGAAGATTCCATGCAGGAAGTGGCCTGTCTGACAAGTTGTGTTTCATCTTGGCTCTTTTTATTGAAGACTGAGGATCTTTGCTCTAACGTGACACTTCCTACGGCTCACATAGGCTCTCAGAGCCCGGGAAAAAGCTGAACGATATCGAGGCAGCCTCTGGCTGAAACACATTATCGCTTTTGGCAAGTGGCCGATCAGAGTACAATGGGCTTAGGCGCGTGCCCGAGTCGACCCCATGCTTTATTTTCTTTCGTCTGTTTACCTAAACGCAGATTCCCGGTCGGAATATTATCGCCTTTTTATGAGAAAAATGGCATAAAAATTGATTTTAAACATCGGTTGACATGCTTCGAAGTACGGTAATGGAATATTTAGAATTTTTTTGTCACGAATTGCGCCATGCTCGTCACCCTTATTTACCCTTTCGGATAGTGTCTTGAACGCACGAACAAAACGCCGCTGTTTGGATATAACTATGGATTATTTTGAACCAAACCAACGTTTGTTATTGAAGTAGAAGTCCTGGGAGTGCATTCTGACGAAGACAGCAAAGGTAATAACATTTTTCTTATAGTAAATCTGACTTTGGTGAGTGCTAAACTTGCTGGGTGTCTAAATAGCTAGCCCTGTGATGCCGGGCTATCTACTGAGAATATTGCAAAATGTGCTTTCACCGAAAAGCTATTTTAAAATCGGACATATCGAGTGCATAGAGGAATTCTGTATCTATAATTCTTAAAATAATTGTTATGCTTTTTGTGAACGTTTATCGTGAGTAATTTAGTAAATTCACCGGCAGTGTTCGGTGGGAATGCTAGTCACATGCTAGTCACATGCTAATGTAAAAAGCTGGTTTTTGATATAAATATGAACTTGATTGAACAAAACATGCATGTATTCTATAACATAATGTCCTAGGGTTGTCATCTGATGAAGATCATCAAAGGTTAGTGCTGCATTTAGCTGTGGTTTGGGTTTATGTGACATTATATGCTAGCTTGAAAAATGGGTGTCTGATTATTTCTGGCTGGGTACTCTGCTGACATAATCTAATGTTTTGCTTTCGTTGTAAAGCCTTTTTGAAATCGGACAGTGTGGTTAGATTAACGAGAGTCTTGTCTTTAAAATGGTGTAAAATAGTCATATGTTTGAAAAATTGAAGTTTTTGCATTTTTTAGGTTTTTGAATAACGCGCCACGGGATTACACTGGCTGTTACGTAGGTGGGACGATTTGGTGCCACCTACCCTAGAGAGGTTAAATTGTGTATCTTGGGTCAAACGTTTCGGGTGCCTTCCACAAGCTTCCCACAATAATTTGGTTGACTTTTGGCCCATTCCTCCTGACAGAGCTGGTGTAACTGAGTCAGGTTTTTAGGCCTCCTTGCCCGCACATACTTTTTCAGTTATGCCAACAAATTTTCTATGGGAATGAGGTCAGGGCTTTGTGATGGCCACTCCAATACCTTGACATTGTTGTCCTTAAGCCATTTTGTCACAACTTTGGAAGAATGCTTGGGGTCATTGTTCGTTTGGAAGACCCATTTGTGACCAAGCTTTAACTTCCTGACGGATGCCTTGAGATGTTGCTTCAATATATCCACATAATTTTCATTCCTTATGATGCCATCTATTTTGTGAAGTGCACCAGTCCCTCCTGCAACAAAGCACCCCCACAACATGATGCTGGCACCCCCGTGCTTCACGGTTGGGATGGTGTTCTTCGGCTTGCAAGCATCCCCCTTTTTTTCCAAACATAACAATGGTCATTATGGCCAAACAGTTCTATTTTTGTTTCATCAGATCAGAGGACATTTCTCCAAAAAGTACGATCTTTGTCCCCATGTGCAGTTGCAAACTGTAGTCTGGCTTTTTTATGTCAGTTTTGGAGCAGTGGCTTCTTCCTTGCTGAGCGGCCTTTCAGGTTATGTCGATATAGGACTTGTTTTACAGTGGATATAGATACTTTTGTACCTGTTTCTTCCAGCATCTTCACAAGGTCCTTTGCTGTTGTTCTGGGATTGATTTGCACTTTTCGCACCAAAGTACGTTCATCTCTAGGAGACAGAAAGCATCTACTTCCAGAGCGATATGACGGCTGCGTGGTCCCATGGTGTTTATACTTGCGAACTATTGTTTGTACAGATGAACGTGGTACCTTCAGGCATTTGGAAATTGCTCCGAAGGATGAACCAGACTTGTGGAGCTCTACAATTTTTTTTGATGAGGTCTTGGCTGATTTCTTTTGATTTTTCCCATGATGTCAAGCAAAGAGGCACTGAGTTTGAAGGTAGGCCTTGAAATACATCCACAGGTACATCTCCAATTGACTCAAATTATGTCAATTAGCCTATTAGAAGCTTCTAAAGCCATGACAACATTTTCTGGAATTTTCCAAGCTGTTTAAAGGCACAGTCAACTTAGTGTATGTAAACTTCTGACCCACTGGAATTGTGATACAGTGAATTATATGTGAAATAATCTGTCTGTAAACAATTGTTGGAAAAATTACTTGTGTCATGCACAAAGTAGATGTACTAACCGACTTGCCAAAACTATAGTTTGTTAGAAATTTGTGGAGCGGTTCAAAAACGAGTTTTAATGACTCCAACCTAAGTGTATGTAAACTTCCGACTTCAACTGTATGTGCAAATATGTGATGTCACGATAAAATATGTTAGTGTTAATATTTGTACAAAAATAGCATTTAACAGTTCGCTAAACGCAAATGTTGGTCATCCCTAGGCTAGTTGGTTTTAGTCATTGTTAGCTTACATGTTAGTGGTTAATAATGTAATGGTTGTAGCATTGTTGCACATAGGCCTCCAGTAATGTATAGTTTTTTTTCTCGAAAATGACACTGATAGTAAAGTGAGTTATTTATAATGTATGGGGTATAATGTATGGTGACTCCAGCTTTGGATGAGCAGACCAACCAGACACTCAAGACTGCCATGGGCAAATCCCTTGACGGGTACCAGGAATGGTGGGAGGACAACCTGAAGGTAATTATCTTTGCACACAACAGCAGCGTGCAGGCCTCCAGATTACTCACCCTATCGCTTGATGTGCGAATGGGAGCCACCACCTTTAAGCATGGGCTGAGAAGGATGTGGAGGAAAGAAAGAGCAAGAAAACTATCATACGGGGCACATAATATGCAATACAAACACTCAAAACAAAGAGAGCAGCAGTGCCTGGACTTGGCAGTCTCTATCTTTGAGTCCCCCTTCGAAGACTGACTGCCTGTTGAGAACAAGTGACAGGCAGAACCTCCCATCCACACAGCACGCACCTCCTCTCTATTCCACACGCCATAATTCAGTATTTGTCTATGATTGCCATGTGAGTGTACAAAAAAATCTGTGAAAGTCAATTGACACACATGTACCAAAAAAATCCCTTAAATATTGGCAGATTGGTTTTCACAGCTGTTTCACAAGGTGTTCATTGTAAATTGTAAGGTATCCATTGATGGTATTTGTTAGTTCAACATTATGCATTGTTGTATCCTAGGACATACGATAGATATATATTCAACCACAAGGGTGTACTAAAAAAAATATTTCAATCATAATAGAGGACTACTGAAATAATATTATTTCAGTGTAGATGAGGGAAGGCCAGTTTTAAATGAAAACATGTCAGCCAGACAAGCCAGTGTACTAATCAAATGTATATGAATGTAGTGGAAATTAGCTGACTTTGTGATCTGTAAGGCAAGTAACAATGTGTGTGGGGGTGGCAACGAAATGATATAAAAAATGTTTTACCCCGATGCCTGTTTATTCATAAAAAGCGGAAGATGGTAAATAACATTAATCGCAATGGTTAGCCTATGCAAATTAACAGGAAAACATTAAAAGCTTATTAATAGGACTACATTTAGCCTAAATGGGAACAAATATAATGTGGGGAAAAGTCAGGATCCTAGTCAAGCTTTTGTTTGTCAAATCCAGATTAAATATAGGCCTTCATGTGTATCAAATCTGTAGGCAATTTTGGGCTAAATCAATGACAAACAGCTGAAATGTTCAGGCTTCATGATCTGTGATCAAAACAGCCTGGGGTGTTTTCGGTTCCATTTAGGCTAAGGTTATGCATAAGAATGCAATTGCACTGAAATGAATAGCCTGATTCAATGCGATTCTCCTTAACAGAAATGTGTTTATCTGTTAAACTGAGGCTGAGCAAGACCTATGATAGGCTAGTAGACTATGCAGAAATAATCGTGGAGTTAATCATTGTTATAGCCTAGATCACATTATATAATCTGGACCATTGTTTTTTCTAAGGCTAAGCAAACAAGGGGTAGCATATGCTTTTTTCCCATCTCTATAACAAGGGTTAGGCCTATATCCTCACATACCCCCTCAATTCAAGCCCTGCTTTTAACCATAAAACATCTCCACAGAAATGTATAGCCTAAGGATTGAATGGTGACAGTGATTGTGTCTGTTAAATCGTTCAACTTGTGGTAAACTGGGAACTCTGGGGGGGAAAATAAGGTTGAATCATGACATCAGTGATTTTTAGGTTGGAATTCCAAGTTGGATGACCGTTTAAACATTTTGTCCCAGTTTGAGCTCATTTTTTTCAGAGTTCCCAGTTTTCTTGAATGTACAGTTGTGGCCAAAAGTTGAGAATGACACAAATATTAATTTTCACAAAGTCTGCTGCCTCAGTGTCTTTAGATATTTTTGTCAGATGTTACTATGGAATACTGACGTATAATTGCAAGCATTTCATAAGTGTCAAAGGCTTTTATTGACAATTACATGAAGTTGATGCAAAGAGTCAATATTTGCAGTGTTGACCCTTCTTTTTCAAGACCTCTGCAATCCGCCCTGGCATGCTGTCAATTAACTTCTGGGCCACATCCTGGCAGATGGCAGCCCATTCTTGCATAACCAATGCTTGGAGTTTGTCAGAATTTGTGGGTTTTTGTTTGTCCACCCGCCTCTTGAGGATTGACCACAAGTTCTCAATGGGATTAAGGTCTGGGGAGTTTCCTGGCCATGGACCCAAAATAACAATGTTTTGTTCCTCCGAGCCACTTAGTTATCACTTTTGCCTTATGGCAAGGTGCTCCATCATGTTGGAAAAGGCATTGTTTGTCACCAAACTGTTCCTGGATGGTTGGGAGAAGTTGCTCTCGGAGGATTTGTTGGTACCATTCTTTATTCATGGCTGTGTTCTTAGGCAAAATTGTGAGTGAGCCCACTCCCTTGGCTGAGAAGCAACCCCACACATGAATGATCTTAGGATGCTTTACTGTTGGCATGACACAGGACTGATGGTAGCGCTCATCTTGTCTTCTCCGGACAAGCTTTTTTCCGGATGCCCCAAACAATCGGAAAGGGGATTCATCAGATAAAATGACTTTACCCCAGTCCTCAGCAGTCCAATCCCTGTACCTTTTGCAGAATATCAGTCTGTCCCTCATGTTTTTCCTGGAGAGAAGTGGCTTCTTTGCTGCCCTTCTTGACACCAGGCCATCCAAAAGTCTTCGCCTCACTGTGCGTGCAGATGCACTCACACCTGCCTGCTGCCATTCCTGAGCAAGCTCTGTACTGGTGGTGCCCAGATCCCGCAGCTGAATCAACTTTAGGAGATGGTCCTGGCGCTTGCTGGACTTTCTTGGGCATCCTGAAGCCTTCTTCACAACTATTGAACCGCTCTCCTTGAAGTTCTTGATGATCCGATAAATGGTTGATTTAGGTGCAATCTTACTGGCAGAAATATCCTTGCCTGTGAAGCCCTTTTTGTGCAAAGCAATGATGACGGCACGTGCTTCCTTGCAGGTAACCATGGTTGACAGAGGAAGAACAATGATTCCAAGCACTACCCCCCTTTTGAAGCTTCCAGTCTGTTATTCAAACTCAATCAGCATGACAGAGTGATCCCCAGCCTTGTCCTCGTCAACAATCACACCTGTGTTAACGAGAGAATCACTGACATGTCAGCTGGTCATTTTGTGGCAGGGCTGAAATGCAGTAGAAAGGTTTTTTGGGGATTCAGTTAATTTGCATGGCAAAGAGGGACTTTGCCATTAATTGCAATTCATCTGATCACTCTTCATAACATTCTGGAGTATATGCAAATTGCCATCATACAAACTGAGGCAGCAGACTTTGAGTTTTGAGTTGTTTTGAATGTGCACCTTGAGACCTAGGCTAACTCTTATTTATGAATAGGGCTACCTCCAACAAAGAAGCCCTTGTGTCCATATTGATTTGAGAAATATGCATATCTACAGTGCACAGTAATGGTGGCTGGCTGCAAATCAACTAGCCTAATAACATTTGTATTGAAGTGATATGCCTATTTTAGCTAAATAGACAAATGAAATTGATTAGATTACTCTGGCAATTATAATTTTTTGTTACAAAGATCATGGTGAGATTTATAATAATCTAAACACACTTAAACTAACACATGATGCGTAAGTGTCACGTGTACACAACGTGAAAGCATGATGTACACGTAGATGCCATGTAGACATTTTTAAGGCATTCATGCTGGGATCTTTCATAGTAAACTTACAAGCAAACTGACACTTGACGTGTCAGTGCCACGTTACATGACGTGAACACTACGTCTACATGACGTGTACGTGTCACGTGACATGAACGTGACTGGAACGCGTCAGCAGTTTGACGCCTTGACGTCTCCATTGACAGTGCATGTTAATTCATGCCGGTATTTAATGGCGCTAGGAAGATGTTGGTGACTTGGTGAGAGGTATCAGTAGCTTCACAAGGCTTAACTCTGGCACAAATCACCCCCCATAGGTCTAATTCCTGCCCAACTAAATGCGCAGGCGTTTCATTGCATCAACCCGCCTGCATCAACCATTGGTTGTGTCACGCCATCGACTGTGAAGGGCAGCGCCTAGAAGAGGAGCAGGGTTAGAACACTGGTCTTGTTAATCAGGGTTCGCAAGTTCAATTATCACTGGGGCCTTCCTTGAGGGGGTTACATGTTTCGGCCCAGCTGATGTGTGACCCAGGCAATACCCTTCATGGTCAGAGTCTCTGATGTCACCAAACCAATTTGTTTGAATCTTTATTGCTTTTTACCCGTATTACACCAACCAACATGTATGTGTACAAAATGTCTATGTAGTGGACATGAGTCAGGCTCAAGTTCTTGTTATGAGGTAGCCCTGCCTGCGACTTCAAAATAAATGTCACCCGCAGCCCAAAGGAAATCTCCTTTTGGTCTAATGGTCAAGATGTTAGTTTCTCCCATGGGAGACCAGGGTTTAGATCCGGCCCGTTACAATGGCACCCAATGTGGGGCAGTCTCTTGTGGGGGAGGAGGTACAAGGGGGTGAATGTTAGCGGGTATGAATCGGGCGTTATAGGCTCACGATGAGGATGACCTGCCCTAGGGGGTATATTTTTAGGACTGATAGCCAAAGTAATAGTATGTGAATTTCAAAAATAACTGCAGTAGGTTCACAGACAGGCAGTTGTTGTGGTAATTATGCGGCTGCTTTAACTGACAAGTCGAGCTCTGAACATTCATTCTGAACACCAAACCCCAATTAATCTAACCATTAGATGGCGCCATATCGTAACAAGCCCATTTCCTCTACCTCAGCAGTCACTCGTCAAACGTTACCTGGTATGACTAATTTTATGCAACAGACACAAGTGGTTTCAGAACATTATACATCCATAGAGACCACCACTCTAGTAGTCTACTCTCAAAAACCACAGAAAGGACTGGGCCATAGTCAGCTACTGGCATGTTTTGATTGAATTGGCAGGAATTTGAACAGGAGCCTTCCCACTAGGCACAAACTGGTTGAATCAACGTTGTTTCCACTCCATTTCAACCCCCAGAAATGTATGTGATGACGTTGAATCAACGTGAAACTGATGTAAATCAAAACTAGACACTGAACTGACGTCTGTGCCCAGTGGGATGGCCATACTAAAGGCACGGACACACCAGTAGCAATCACGTCTGTAGCCATGAAGTGCTTTGAAAGGCTGGTCATGGCTCACATCAACACCATTATCCCAGAAACCCTAGACCCACTCCAATTTGCATTCCGCCCCAACAGATCCACAGATAATGCAATCTCTATTGCACTCAACACTGCCCTTTCCCACCTGGACAAAAGGAACACCTATGTGAGAGTGCTATTCATTGACTACAGCTCAGCGTTCAACACCATAGTGCCCTCAAAGCTCATCACTAAGCTAAGGACCCAGGGACTAAACACCTCCCTCTGCAACTGTATCCTGGACTTCCTGACGAGCAGCCCCCAGGTGGTAAGGGTAGGTAAAAACACATCTGCCACGCTGATCCTCAACACGGGGGCCCCTCAGGGGTGCAGTCCCCTCCTGTTCACTCAGGACTGCATGGCCAGGCACGACTCCAACACAATCATCAAGTTTGCCGATGACACAACAGTGTTAGGCCTGATCACCAACAACGATTAGACAGCCTAAAGGGAGGAGGTCAGAGACCTGGTCGTGTGGTGCCAGAACAACAACCTCTCCCTCAGTGTGATCAAGACAAAGGAGATGATTGTGGACCACAGGAAAAGGAGAACCGAGCACGCCCCCATTCTCATTGACGAGGCTGCAGTGGAGCAAGTAAAGAATGTCAAGTTCCTTGGTGTCCACATCACCAACAAACTATCATGGTCCAAACACTCTAAGACAGTCGTGAAGAGGGCACAACAAAGCCTATTCCCCCTCAGGAGACTGAAAAGATTTGGCATGGGTCCTCAGATCCTCAAAAGGTTCTAGAGCTGCACCATCGAAGCATCCTGACGGGTTGCATCACTGCCTGGTATGGCAAATGCTTGAACTCTGTCCGCAAGGCGCTACAGAGGGTAGTGCGTACGGCCCAGTACATCACTGGGGCCAAGCTTCCCGCCATCCAGGACCTCTATACCAGGCGACGTCAGAGGAAGTCCCTAAAAATTGTCAGACTCCAGCCACCCTAATCTCCTTGCTACCGCACGGTACCGAAATGCAAAGTCTAGGTCCAAAATACTTCTTAACAGCTTCTACCCCAAGCCATAAGACTCCTGAACAGCTAATCAAAGGGCTACCCAGACCCTGTTTTACGCTGCTGCTACTCTCTGTTTATTATCTATGCATGGTCACTTTAACTCTACCTACATGTACATATTACCTCAATTACCTCAAGTAAATGGTGCCCCCGCACATTGACTCTGTGCTGGTACCCCTGTATATAGCCTCACTATTGTTATTTTACTGCTGCTGTTTAATTACTTTTGTTTTCAATTTTGTTTACTTATCTATATTTTCTTCTTAAATGCTTAAAGCATTCTTGATTAAGGGCTTGTAAATAAGCATTTCACAGTAAGGTCTACACATGTTGTATTCGGTGCATGTGACAAATAAAATTTGATTCGAGATTTGATTTAACTGTGGTATTTTGGACCTAGTATTTGCATAATAACTGCAGTGTACTGCAGGTGAACTACAGTTATACTGCACTCTAACTGCAGTTACACTGCAAAATTACTACAGTTAAAAAAAACTTATTTTGGACGCAGTATTTGCAGCATATTGCAGTTATACTGCTCTCTGACTGCAATCTTTTTTAGTAAGGGGATTCAGGGGAAAATGTCGGTAGTCAGAGGCTTACCAACGTTCTAGGCAAGGCAGACCGTCATTCAGTGCGATGTTTCTCCTTAAACAAATCTAGGTAGGTGTCTGACTGCTAACATTTTCACCCGTTTCTAAAATGTACAATGGGTTTGCTCATGGTTTGCACATTACAGCCTGCATTCTGTTCCAAAGGTGCCAAGTAGCCAACTCTCTGTCAAGTACACTCTGCCGGCAAACGCTACAGGTGTGTCCATGCCTTTGAAGGTTTATTTGTTACCTCAGCGCTGTGAAATGATTATGCCTATGTTTAACCTCTGATTGTGTAGTGAAAAATTGTCTTTCACTGTTCCAGATAGCAACCAGGCTTTATGACCATGCCTTGCAAAGGGAACCACAGGAGCTTTATGAATGCGTTAAAAGATTTAAACCAGCAACAACCCATTATCCAGACTGGTCTTATAGACTAGACGTAACATAGTAAATGTAAATCCGGGACACACAAATTAGTAGGATATACGTTTGGTTTGGTATGGTTAAAAAGTTAAAAGGAGAGTGGTTGTTCGGGGTGGGCATATAACAAGAAAGTCTAGCAACCTAAGGGTTATTTGTTCGAATCTCATTACGGACAATTTGAGCTAATTTGCACCTACTTTCTACTTTTTAGCTACTTTGCAACTCCTTAGCATGTTAGCTATCCCATAACCCTTTTAGCTAACCCTTCCCCTAACCCAAACCTTTTTAGCTAACCCTAGCCTTAACCTTTTAACCTAACTCCTAACCTTAACTCCTAACCCTATCCCCTAGAGCTAGAAAACGTTAGTGTTAGCCACCTAGCTAACATTAGCCATAACAAATTGGAATTCCTAACATGTTTTGCAAATTCGATACATATTGTACATTTTGCAAATATGTAACATATTGTACAAATTGCAATTTGTAGAGTATCATATGAATTGTAATTCGTAACATATCATAAGAAATGGATGATGGACATCCAGAAATTAATACATACCATACGAAATGTAACATATCATACAAAATGGAGTGTCTCAGATAAATTTACAGAATAATACTGTAATGACCTGGCTAGATCATAAATGAACAAATGTCCAGTCAAGAGGCTTGAGTTTACAAATTCACGGTTTATTAACCCAACTCAACACAGGCTACTGTTTGGCCGTAGCCCACAACAAATAAATCAAGGATCACAGTATAAAACAACAGTGACCATCTCTTGTTAAGACAAAACGTAAGAGAGAGAACAATGGCTAAGCATGGTCTTAAACTTGTGGTGCTCCACCCCCCTGCCAAACCCCCCCCCCCCCCCCCTCCGCTCCAACAACCACAAGGATGCCCGGCACCGAAACATTCCAGGCTGGCAGATAACAGGTTGACTGGCATGTCAGACCCCGCGAACACTGGGTACTGGTAAGTACAACAAAACAAACGAACAGCATAACTCATAACACACAACTGTCTGTGCGGGGTGCTACACAGCCCCCCCACCACAAAGTCCCTCGTCCCCGAGGGAACAAACAAAGTCTCTGAGGCGACCCGGATGTCTCCTTTGCCTGTGTGGCCGTGATGGGAACAGAGTGTCCAGATGTGGAACAGGGGGCTCAGTCCATGGTAGGGGGCAGCCCCTCTGGGGCTCAGGGGATGAAGGAAGGGACATAGAGGACAAGGATGAGGGAACAGGGGTGTAACGGGGTGAGTGACTGGTTGCCGGGAAGTCAGGCGCAGGAGAGCAGAGATGGGTGATAACAGGAGAACTTTAATATACACCCTGGCCCAAAGACACAGGCGAGGCAGCACAAAGCACAACCACGGTAACATGAACCGGATTAAACAAAAACAAACAAACCTAGGTTTGAAACAAACCTAGCGCAAGCCAGCCTGTAGCGTAACACCCTACACAAAGAACAATTCCACACACAGACATGGGCGAAACAGAGGGTAATATACATTTAGTCTGATGAGGGAATGTGAACCAGGAGTGCGCAAAACAAGACAAAACAAATGGAAAATGAAAGGTGGAGCGGCGATGGCTAGAAGACCGGTGACTTCGACCGCCGAACACCGCCCGAACAAGGAGAGGGACCGACTTCGGCGGAAGTCGTGACAAGGGGATACAGTCCGTGGCTCCGGGGAACCACTCAGTGACACAGGGAGGAAGACTTGATGAGTGGGCTGTCTGGAGCCTGGTTTCCATTGTCTGTGGTGGGGAATGGCCCAACCACATCCACTCCCACCCTCTCCATGGGAGCCCCAACTGGGAACTGTTGGAGCCAAACATGAGAATGGCAAAAGTCCTCCACATCCCTCTTGTGCTGCCCCTAGTAAAAGCCCTGGCGGAGGCGGTGGAGGGTTTTTGTGACCCCAAAGTGTCCAGTCCCCACCCCCCCATGAATGCCATGGAGCACAGCCTACCGCAGTGCTTTTGGGACCACCACCCGCCACCTCTCCTGTCTCGTAGCTGGCTCCTTTAATGCCCGCTGTAGCACACCATCAGCCAGCCACAGTCTCTCAAACTTTGACCACAACCCTGCGCTGCCACCTCTTCCCACTGTAGCACTGGCTGTAGGTCTGTGTCCCGTCCCTGCTGCTGCCCCCATTCAGCCACGTCGACAGACTGCGGCTCAGAGCAGATAGGCCCGCTCGCCCGACACACTGTGGGCCGGACCCCCTCCTCCGCACACAGCTCTCTCTCACAGGCATCTCTCCACTCACAGTGGCGGCACCTGTCTGCAGTACAGGGCCAACGGGACATGGTGTCGGCGTTGGAGTGGCGTGCCCCTGCCCTCTGCACCACTATGAAGTCGTACGATTGAAGATCCTCCAACCAGCGTGCAAACTTTTTTTGTTTTTACTTCTGACACCAATGTAATGACCTGACTAGATCATAAATGAACAAATGTCGAGACAGAGGCTTGAGTTGACGAATTCCCGGTTTATTAACCCAACTCAACACAGGCTACTGTTTGGCCGTAGCCCACGCCAAATAAATCAAGGATCACAGTACAGTGCCCATCTCTTGTTAAAACCTCTTCAGGATCCCTTTTTTTCCAATTTTCGCCTAAAATAACATACGCAAATCTAACTGCCTGTAACTCAGGTCCTGAAGCAAGGATATGCATATTCTTGGTACCATTTGAAAGGAAACAATTTGAAGTTTGTGGAAATGTGATAGGAATGTAGGAGAATATAACAAAATAGATCTGGTAAAAGATAATACAAAGAAAAAAACAACAGTTCGTTTGTATTTGTTTTGTACCAACTTTGAAATGCAAGAGAAAGGCCATGTGTTATTTCAGCACAACTGCAATTTAGATTTTGGCCACTAGATGACAGCAGTGTAAGTGCAACGTTTTAGACTGATCCAATGAACCATTGCATTTCTGTTCAAAATGTTGTATCAAAACTGCCCAAATGTGCCTAATTTGTTTATTAATAACTTTTGATGTTCAAAACTGTGCACTCTCCTCAAACAATAGCATGGTATTATTTCACTGTAATAGCTACTGTAAATTAGAATGTGCAGATAGATAAACAAGAATTTAAGCTTTCTGCCAGTATCAGATATGTCTATTCCCTGGGAAATGTTCTTGTTACTTACAACCTCATGCTAAACGCATTAGCCTACGTTAGCTCAACCATCCCGTGGACTTGACACTGTTTTAAGACAAAACTTAAGAGAGAGAACAATGGCTAAGCATGGTCTTAAACTTGCGGTGCTCCACCCCCTGCCAAACCCCCCACCGCTCCACCAACCACAAGGATGCCCGCACCGGAACATTCCAGGCTGGCAGATAGCAGGTTGACTGGCATGTCGGAATACTGGGTACTGGTAAGTACAACACAACAAACAAACAGCATAACTCATAGCTGTCTGTGCGGGTCGCTACAATACGAAATGCTCTGAGACCATGTTGCAACATCCTGTCACATCCCACCAGATCTTCCTGTCAGATTTGGGATTTGAACCCGACTCTCTACCCTATTGGCTACGTACCTTTTGCGTGTTGTTGACAGTCAGCAAGCATAGCCTACCATCAGAGACATTTGGCTACCTACCCAAATGAAAGGTGTTTGTTGGAGGTAACAAACTTGTTCATGCTTGCGTTCAATCAACATTTTATTATTAGAGACAGAGAGAACATTTTCTGTTAACACGTGTATGTTGGGTATTGATTGGGTAATGATTGGTTGACTCATTTTGGAGGACAATATCTAGATGAATCTAACCCCTGAACCACGCCCATACATGAGATATATCTACTCTTCTTCGTTACTCTACCATGAGGTGTCCACGCGGTCTTTCTGTGTGCTGATTGGCAAGGAGGGGCACAAACAATATATTTTTACCAATGAGAACGCTGTACATGCAGCAGTTCAGACTGTGCATTCACCGACAGCATGCACAGTCCCGTAACAGGATAGTGAGTATGCAGCCGGCGAGACTGGGTCGGGATGTCCACTCCCATCCATATAAAACCAAATCGGAGTCTTGCTGTTTACAGTCAGCTCCGAATTGTACGGTTTATGACGATAAGAAGCTAACATTGTGACAGTATAGTGATTTGGATTGCAATCAAACTGTTGGACATTTGTTCATCCGTGGAATTCAATAGGCTTAAGTAGCTAATAATAGTGGTCGGCTATTTTCCACTTATATTTTCTTACCCACTGGCACACTAAACGAATATTAAAATGGTAATCATTACAAAGAAATTGAAGATATTTGAGATCGTTTTCCATGACCCTACTAAGGCTTTCTACTCCAGTGGCGACAAGGTAGCGGGGAATATTGTGGTTGAGGTGTCCGAGGTGACCACGGTGTCCTCTATGACAGTGTTTGGAATTGGATGCGCAAAAGTAGAGTACGCGAAAGGAAAGCACAGATGCCGTGAAGACATTGACTATCTGAAATACGAAGATACCGTTTATCTGGACCACCAGACTAGAGGTAATATTATAAACACAAGTAAATGTCAGTATCGAATGTGAATATAGACATTCACTGCAGTCGGCAGGCTACACCCTGTGTCATTCAGGTTTTATGCACTGCCACTAGTTGGCTACTGAATTCTGCGAGTACAGTATGCAAAGATGGAGCATGAGAAATTATGCGTTATGGACTTGCTGTATGTTTTATTTGCATACGTCTATGTTTATGGGTGATCAAATGCGCCAGTGGTGGTTGTTATTGGCCCATAAGCACTAGAAGTGGACCAAGGGTGTCCTGTGGTCTACAGTGGATTGTACAAATAGACTCAAATATATGAACCTGTTCATAGTTTAATGAATGGACCATCATGTATTTCTCTCATCCTCAGATTCCAATGGCTCGGTAACTCTCAGACCAGGGAACAGATATGAGTACATGTTTGGCTTCGAGCTGCCACATGCTGGGTAAGCATCAAGGACTGTAAAAACCTTGTTGTTTGTTACCTATAAAGGCATAGCATTATGTAATAATGACAGCATCCCACAATAAAAATTCCTCCTGCTTTTGTAACAGGCAACTGGTGTCTTCCTACAAGGGGAAGTTTGGCTGTGTCCAGTATTATGTCAGGGCCGTGATGGAGAGGCCTTCCCAGCCAGCCTTGCAGTGCGAGAAACACTTTGAGGTGGAGGAGCCCTTGGACATCAACACCCCTGACCTCCTGGTACGTAACAGCTCATTCACATCATCATAATTATCACCACAAGGAATATATGCCACTTGAAAGTTATTACATTATACACCTTGTTCTCCTGAATGAGCCATGTAATGATGATGCATGGCTTAATGCATGGTGGCAGGTAGCTTAGTGGTTAGAGCATTGGGCCAGTAACTGAAATGTTGCTAGATCGAATCCCCCGAACTGACAAGGTAAAAATCTGGCGTTCTGCCCCTGAACAAGGCAGTTAACCCGCTGTTCCTAGGCCGTCATTGTAAATAAGAATTTGCCTTGCCTTGTTAAATAAAGGTTCAATATTAAAATGAATAATGTTAATGACAATTGTATAACTTTGCCATTACTAGCAATGCGTGAGAGATTTTGAGGTCTGGGTGGTTGGTGTTAGGCTTGATGGTTGACTTGGAATCAACATGCTTGGTGATTTATGTTTAACTCATGTTAATGTTTCTCATTGTTTCTCATCCAGGCTCCAGCTGCAGGTATGAAGGAGAAGAAGCTCACCTGCATGTTCATCCCAGATGGACATGTGTCCATCAGTGCCAAGATCGACCGCAAGGGCTTCTGCGAGGGCGAGGACATCTGCATCAATGCCAAGTTTGAAAACACCTGCTCACGCATCGTGGTGCCCAAGGCAGCCATCATGGTCAAGCACACCTACCAGGCCAATGGCCGGACCAAGGTCCTAGGGCAGAAGCTCTCAGTCGTGAGGGGCAACCATATCATCTCGGGCATGTGTGACATGTGGCAGGGCAAGACCATCCGAGTGCCCAGGCTCAAGCCTTCACTCCTGGGGTGCGACATCATTCACGTGGACTATGCCCTTAGGGTGAGTCATAAACTTGAGACAACTTGTTGCTTGATTTAATACCATAAACCTCACATTGAAAATGAATGAAAGGACTTGTGACCTAGGCTTGACATATATCTGTCTATCCATCAGATCTATGTCCACATTCCCGGCAGTGACAAGGTGGTCCTAGAGTTGCCCCTGGTCATCGGGACCATCCCCTTCAATGGCTTTGGCAGCCGCACCAACAGCATGAGCAGCCAGGCAGAGTCCCTGAACACCCCCTCCAGTAGCTTTGGGTCGCTGCGCCTCCCGTCACAACCCCCCAGCTACAGCAACATCTCCCGCGACTGCCGTATCGACTCCCCCCTCACACCACTGCTGGTCGACTACGACGCAGATGAGGATGAAGGACTGTTCATGCGCGCCCCCGAGCTTTGGTACCCTCCTCCCCCTGCCTACTCCGAGGTAAGGAGATGGAGAATAGGAGATGGACATTTAACAGATATAGTCAGTTACTAGTGAAAAGTGAAGCAGATAGCACTGAATTTGCACCGTTGCAAATGTAGTCTAATTATTTTCTTTCCAACTGTTTCTCTTTCCAACTTTCTCTCAGGTCGACGAGGATCTCAAACAGCAAGGGCCATGTTCTTCAGGTCTGCTGAACCACGAGTAAGAGTTGCCTGAGTGAGATCAGGGAACGGACTGGTGACTGGTTAAAGAGCAGCACAGCTGTGAAGCAGAAAGAGTGGGGGACCCTAGCCCTGAAGTTTATTTCAAGAAACAGAACTGAGATGTGGACTTGAGAGTCAAGTTTAAGTGAAACTATTCAGGCTGAATGAATATGGATTGTAGATGTTGGTGTCCACGTTCACTGTCACCATTGCAGTCTTCAGAAACTGATTGTTCTATGTCTGTCTGTAACCCTCTTGCCATTCCACAGTAGTTCTGTACTTCAGTGTGTTCGAGCATTTTGACAGTTGCCATATTCTCTCAGAGGAATGAAACAATGTTAGAATTCACATCCATACATTGAGTGTGCACAGCTATCATTTTAGGTCAGACAGATACGTTGCTGTGACCATGCAAATGTAATGAAGGGATAGAAAGTGTTTTAATGTTATATTCTATTGCACTTTATATTAATATAAATGGCTCTGTAATTAGATAATGAAAAATGACACCTTTTTGTATTCATAATAGTCTTCCAGATCATTTAGCATGAATGTTAACTCAGTGGTTTATGGTAGAAGACAGTGACTTTTCATGGTAACGACCAATCTTGTCGAATGGGAATGACTAAATGAGAGATCTACATTATGTTTTGAATTTGGGTATGTGAAAATGCGAGAAGTATTTTATATGAGGAGAACCTATGGGTTGGTTTTCTATGCAAAGAAAAAAATATATATTACATTCTGAATTGTTTCCCTCTCTCTTTGCCTTTATTATATTTGCTTCCTTTCAAGGAATGAAAAATATTTGTCTCTATTCTAGATTTGACAAATTGGAATGTGTTCTGGTTCTATTCCAGCAAGGTTGTCAATGCATTTGAACAGTAAGTAACCCTTGTCCAAGCCAGAACGGCAGGAGCCTATCTCTTGTTTCTGTAGCATGAGGCAGCTTGATGTACAAGTACATATTGAAGAGGATGTTAACAGGGTCTTAAGCCAAATCCATCTCCTTAATGCTGAGTGCTAAGCAGGGAGGCATCAGGTCCCATTTTTGGCGTCTTTGGTAAGACTCAAACCCCCAACCTTCCAATATCAGGGTGGACACTAACCACAATGCCACTGCATTTTACCAATGGCCCTTCATAAATGACCTCTCAGCAGAGGGGCTGCATATTGACACGGTCATTGAAACAATAGGAAGCGTAGCGCAACACTTTAGTATTTAAGTCACTTATTCAGCCTTACTAAACAGTAACTCATGGAAAATGATATAATTATGGAGCTGACAGCTGACAACAGGGAATCAAGACGATATTAACATACCTGCTGCTAATGACCTTTTATGTTAGGTGAACCACAGTTCATCAGCAGAATGAAATGTTGATGTTATTGTTGTAGTTCACTGACCATGAACTGTAACTCATGACCAAATTACAGACACTGATACCAATGAAATGTCATAAATTCAAACTGCTCAGATGTTTTTCACATGGAAACAAACATGGCTTTATTATTATTGACTACATAGAAAGACGTTCAAATGATAGAACACTTCTTATTCCCATAAAGTTGTTCACACAGTTTCTGTAAATATCAAAGAGCAAGAGAATATACATTTGGCTTATTCAAATACCCCAGGAAATATAAAGGAAGAATAAGTGCACTACATGACCAAAGTATATGGACACCTGTATATGGACACCTCGAACATCTCATTCTAAAATCATGGGCATTAATGTGGAGTTGGTCCCTCCTTTAATGCTATAACAGCCTCCACTCTTCTGGGAAGGCTTTCCACTAGATGTGGGAACATTACTGCGGGGACTTACATCCATTCAGTCAGGGGCATTAGTGAGGTCGGGCACTGATGTTGGGCGATTAGGCCTGGCTCACAGTCGGCATTCCAATTCATCCAAAAGGTGTTCGATGGGGTTGAGGTCAGGGCTTTGTGCAGGCCAGTCAAGTTCTTCCACACAGATCTCGACAAACCATTTCTGTATGGACGTTGCTTTGTGCACGGGGGCATTGTCATGCTGAAACAGGAAAGGGCCTTCTCCAAACTGATGCCACAAAGTTGTAAGAACAGAATCATCTAGAATGTCATTGTATGATGTAGTGTTAAGATTTCCCTTCACTGGAGCTAAGGGGCCTGGCCCAAACCATGAAAAACAGACCCACACCATTATTCTTCCTCCACCAAACTTTACAGTGAGCACTATGCATTGAGGCAGGTAGTATTCTCCTGGCATCCGCCAAACCCAGATTTGTCCGTCGAACTGCCAGATGGTGAAGCGTGATTCATCACTCCAGAGAACGCGTTTCCACTGCTCCAGAGTCCAATGGCGGCGAGCTTTATGCCGACGCTTGGCATTGTGCATGGTGATCTTAGCCTTGTGTGCGGCTGCTCGGCCATGGAAACCCATTTCATGAAGCTCCCGACGAACAGCTCTTGTGCTGACGTTGCTTCCAGAAGCAGTTTGGAACTTGGTAGTGAGTGTTGCTACCGAGGACAGATGATTTTTACACTGCGCTTCAGCACTTGACGGTCCTGTTCTGTGAGCTTGTGTGGCCTACCACTTCACAGCTGAGCCGTTGTTGCTCCTAGACGTTTCCACATAACATTAACAGCACTTACAGTTGACCAGGGCAGTTCTAGCAGGGCAGAAATTTGACAAACTGACTTGTTGGAAAGGTGGCATCCTATGACGGTGCCACATTGAAAGTCACAGAGCTCTTCACTAAGGCCATTCTAATGTTTGTCTATGGAGATTACATGGCTGTGTGCTAGATTTTATACACCTGTCAGCAACGGGTGTGGCTGAAATAGACGAATCAACTAATTTTAAGGGGTGTCCACATACTTTTGTATATATAGTGTTTGAAAATAAAGATCTCAAGAAGAATTAGGGGAAAGGTTAATCAGCATACACTATATATAAAGGTGAATGATGGAAATGAACAGATAGGCTGACCAAAATAACCCAGTGCATCAATCTGTCTCACACACACACACACACACACACACACACACACACACACACACACACACACACACACACACACACACACACACACACACACACACACAGTTTCTGATTAGCTGGAAACAATTTGGGACCAACCCTATGTGAGTTGACTTTATGTGGTACAGAAGATCCAGTGTTACCCTAACTGGGCAGGACAAACGTGACAACCAGACAGGCTCTGTACACTATAAGCCAAGGTTATGACAAGCAGGGAAAACATATGGATACTTATGGGTCATCTAGAAACAACACTCAGTTGGCGTAACATAAGATAAGATATAGTTTATTAGTCCACATGAGATGGACATTTGTCTTTTGCTTTAATCCAACCCCCCCACCCCAATACACACACACACACACACACACACACACACACACACACACACACACACACACACACACACACACACACACACACACACACACACACACACACACACACACACACACACACACACAGAAACACATTAGGTTGGAGAAGCTGGAGCAGATGATAGACGCAGTGCAGTTCCCAATGAACAGTTTAGGGGGTTAAGTTCCTTGCTCAAGGGAATATCAGCAGTAGGTTGCTGGCTCATTCCCCCCTCCCATCGAGGTTACCGCTGCTCCCATTACATACAGGATCGTAAAGTGGCATTCATGTAGCACTCTCTATGCATGCGTTAGCCTACACAGCAGAGGGCTGGGGTGGTGGTTAATGACAACCACACCAAGTTGGGTAGCCGGCAGCAAGCCACCAGAAACCCTATGCTGTTGTTTACTCACTTCTACAGCTGTTCGCAAAGAGCAACCCCTCTCAAAAAAGCCTCTCTCTCGCTCTCTCTTTCCTAGTTGCCCTGCTAGCTGTCTGTTGAGGACCCACCAACTCAATGCTATCCCAAAGAATCTTGCCAAGTAAGTCGTTGTCACTACACCCCATCTACCTCTAGAGTATGGCTGATGCCCACCTAAACCCTACCCAACTAGGAATCTCAAGGCATGATTTGGCACAAGCCTCCTTTTGGCCAAACAGAACTACATTCTTTTTGTTAACCTGTATGCATCAAAATAATTATATTACACACAGAGAGACACACATAAGTACTTAAAAATAACCCAATATTTTATATCCCTAGAACTGTTAGTATGTGTTGTAGTACAATGACACACTTCTCATATCAACGAGTATATCCCACTGTGATAACATTATAAGCTGACACCTCTCGATATAGCACAAGCATCGAAGATCAAACTTAGTTGGGGTCTAATAATATCGCGCTAAACCTTTGGTCCTATGGTGAAAAAGTCCTCTGGGGTCTGTTGGACATTGTGTTTCAACCATGTGTGTTTATATAACCAGCTAAACTTTGAACTTTCCTCGAGATTGTGACTGACGTCTCCCGTCGCGTACATGTTGCCCATTTGAACCACTGCTCAATCATAGCTGTACTGTCCAACACAATGAAAATCAGTTGCTCTGACAAAGACAGTTTGTTGAAATGCTTTAATTTATGTCCTTTTAATCTCACATATATATTGTATCATTGTCCTTCAGTACTGTTGCAGTCTATATGGCCAGTAATCAACCTTACATCCATTTTGTATTTTAAGTGGGTTGACTTATTCACTCACATCTGCCCTATATGATTTAAAGGTTTTGACTTGTTACAGTTATAGGACAGTGTGCATGCATTCTATCATACTTCTGTTTCAGCTACTGTTATAAAGAAGGTAACACATATACCCATCTATGCTCCTCACCTAAATGTGCTGGCCTAAAAGGGCACTATAGGTAACCCATCCCAAGATGTCCCAATAGCTACCTTGAAAGCAAATCCTGCAGCAAAGGAAATTAAGATAAGAAGAGATGGTCAACAAACCCGCTAAATATAGGCTAATTGCTACAACTTCCTCCAAAGGTTAAACATGAAATTTGGGAAAAAAAGAAACAGCTCTTCAAAGGCCAACCATTTCATTCAGGGTCCCTTTGCGAGAGTTGGGTTGATTTTGCTTTGACATGACTTTGCCTTCGTACATTGTCCCTCACCCTCTTTTCAAGCACACTATTTCCCCCTCACCCATGATAACACCTTTCTGTGATAATGAGCCATCCTCACTACCCTATTGGCCAATAGTGCCAGTCACATAGTCTGTGGTTGGTGGACGTCTAATTTACATTAATTCAGTGTGTGATGATGATGACATGCCATGTAAATTAGAGATCAGGGCTTTTACTGTTTTTTTTATCGCTTTAGTACTATTTTCACAAGTATGTGGTAAAATTTCACAACTCTTAGTTGCATCCCGGAGTCGCCTCTTCTCTGTTAACGTTGAGACTGGTGTTTTGTGGGTACTATTTAATGAAGCTGCCTGTTGAGGACATGTGAGGCGTCTGTTTGAGACACTAATGTACTTGTCCTCTTGCTCAGTTGTGCACCGTGGCCTCCCACTCCTCTTTCTTTTCTGGTTAGAGACAGTTTGTGCTGTTCTGTGAAGGGAGTAGTACACAGCGTTGTACGAGATCTTCCGTTTATTGGCAATTTCTCGCATGGAATAGCCATCAATTCTCAGAACAAGAATAGACTGATGCATTTCAGAAGAAAGGTCTTTGTTTCTGGCCATTATGAGCCTGTAATCGAACCCACAAATGTTGATGCTCCAGATACTCAACTAGTCTAAAGAAGGCCAGTTTTATTGCTTCTTTAACCAGAACAACAGTTTTCAGCTGTGCTACATAATTGCAAAAGGGTTTTCTAATGATCAATTAGCCTTTTAAAATTATAAACTTGGATTAGCTAACACAACGTGCAATTGGAACACGAGTTATGGTTGCTGATAATGGGCCTCTGGACGCCTATGTAGATATTCCATTAAAAATCAGACGTTTCCAGCTACAATAGTCATTTACAACATTAACAATATCTACACTGTATTTCTGATGAATTTACATTGTAGAATAATAGTGAAGACATCAGAACTATGAAATAACACATATGGAATCATGTACTAACCAAAAAAGTGTTAAACATATCAAAATGTATTTTAGATTCTTCAAAGTAGCCACCATTTGCCTTGACAGCTTTGCACAATAGTACAAATAATAGTAAAAATAAAGAAAAACCCTTGAATGAGTAGGTGTGTCCAAACTTTTGACTGGTACTGTATACTGTATATATGCATTTTCACATACATTACTGTAATAATGTACCTGGTCGCTTTTTTAGCATTCATTTTGATAAGAGCAAGATAGGTATGTACCATTAGCAAATATTACATAGCCCCTGGTTTTTAGAAAGTTTGACATCTGAGTAATTTAGCAGAATGGACAGTGAAACAACCACTTACCACAATCATTACAAGTCACAACATAATCAATGGAGCTATATACTGTAGATGAATAAAAGATACTGTCAACTATAATAGATTTGCAATATCACTTATAATGAAGTGACGCAATCGTCCCTGAATGACATATTACTGAATTGCAAAGCACATCTGTATTTGGTTGTTGATACATTACAATGTTCAGCTATGACATAATCCTCATGTAGTCATTTAGGACAGAAGGTTAAACGAAGGTTGTTTCTCTTAGCCATCCAGTTAGCGACTGATTGATGTAGTTGTTTGTTTAAAGTCACTAATATCTTGGGCTGGTGACATTTGAGAGTGACTATCTACCTATCCATGTTGGGGGTCGCCGACTATCCCGCACCACCAGTCCTTCCTGAGCCCAGATCTACTCAGCTTGAATTCAACACCAGAGGAAAAACATGTCATATGATGAATGCTGGTACATCAGAATGGTGGTACATCAGAATGGCTATGACCTAGGTGATATTTGTGAACAGCACTGAAAGATTTCATAATACTGAGTTTAGTAAAGCAATAACTACAATGCAGTAATAGTGATATCAAGGATACAAAGCTACTCAAATCAAATCAAATGTATTTGTCACATACACAAGGTTAGCAGATGTTAATTAATGCAAGTGTAGCGAAATGCTTGTGCTTCTAGTTCCGTCCATGCAGTAATAACTAACAAGTAATATAACCTAACAATTCCACAACAACTACCTTATACACACAAGTGTAAAGGAATGAATACGAATATGTACATAAAAATATATAAATGAGTGATGGCCGAACGGCATTTGCAAGATACAGTAGATGGTAAGAGTATAGTATATACATATGAGATGAGTAATGTAGGGTATGAAAACATTATATGAAGTGGCACTGTTTAAAGTGGCTAGTGATACATTACATCAAGATGGCAAGATGCAGTAGATGGTATAGCGTACAGTATATACATATGAGATGAGTAATGTAGGGTATGTAAACATTATATAAAGTGGCTAGTGATAAATTGATTACATACATTTTTCCATTATTAAAGTGGCTGGAGTTGAGTCAGTATGTTGGCAGCAGCCACTCAATGTTAGTGATGGCTGTTTAACAGTCTGATGGCCTTGAGATAGAAGCTGTTTTTCAGTCTCTCAGTCCCCGCTTCGATGCACCTGTACTGACCTCGCCTTCTGGATGATAGCGGGGTGAACAGGCAGTGGCTCTGGTGGTTGTTGTCCTTGATGATCTTTTTGGCCTTCCTGTGACATCGGGTGGTGTAGGTGTCCTGGAGGGCAGGTAGTTTGCACCCGGTGATGCGTTGTGCAGACCTCACTACCCTCTGGAGAGCCTTCCGGTTATGGGCGGAGCAGCTGCCGTACCAGGCGGTGATACAGCCCGACAGGATGCTCTCGATTGTGCATCTGTAAAAGTTTGTGAGTGTTTTTAGTGACAAGCCAAATTTCTTCAGCCTCCTGAGGTTGAAGAGGCGCTGCTGCGCCTTCTTCACCACACTGTCTGTGTGGGTGGACCATTTCAGTTTGTCCATGATGTGTACGCCGAGGAGCTTAAAACTCTCCACCCTCTCCACTACTGTCCCGTCAATGTAGATAGGGGGGTGCTCCCTCTGCTGTTTCCTGAAGTCCTCGATCATCTCCTTTGTTTTGTTGACATTGATTGTGAGGTTATTTTCCTGACACCACACTCCGAGGGCCCTCACCTCCTCCCTGTAGGCCGTCTCGTCGTTGTTGGTAATCAAGCCTACCACTGTAGTGTCGTCTGCAAACTTGATGATTGAGTTGGAGGCGTGCATGGCCACGCAGTCGTGGGTAAACAGGGAGTACAGGAGAGGGCTGAGAATGCACCCTTGTGGGGACCTAGTGTTGAGGGTCAGCGGGGTGGAGATGTTGTTTCCTACCCTCACCACCTGGGGGCGGCCCGTCAGGAAGTCCAGGACCCAGTTGCACAGGGCGGGGTCGAGACCCAGGGTCTCGAGCTTAATGACGAGTTTGGAGGGTACTATGGTGTTAAATGCTGAGCTGTAATTGATGAACAGCATTCTTACATAGGTATTCCTCTTGTCCAGATGGGTTAGGGCAGTGTGCAGTGTGATGGTGATTGCGTCGTCTGTGGACCTATTGGGGCGGTAAGCAAATTGGAGTGGGTCTAGGGTGTCAGGTAGGGTGGAGGTGATATGGTCCTTGACTAGTCTCTTAAAGCACTTCATGATGACGGAAGTGAGTGCTACAGGGCGGTAGTCATTTAGCTCAGTTACCTTAGCTTTCTTGGGAACAGGAACAATGGTGGCCCTCTTTAAGCATGTGGGGACAGCAGACTAGGATAAGGATTGATTGAATATGTCTGTAAACACACCAGCCAGCTGGTCTGCGCATGCTCTGAGGATGCGGCCGGGGATGCCGTCTGGGCCTGCAGCCTTGCGAGGGTTAACACGTTTAAACGTTTTACTCACATTGGCTGCAGTGAAGGAGAGCCCGCGGGTTTTGGTAGTGGGCCGTGTCAGTGGCACTGTATTGTCCTCAAAGCGAGCAAAAAAGTTTTTTAGTCTGTCTGGGAGCAAGACATCGTGATCCGCGACGGTGCTGGTTTTTCTTTTGTAGTCCGTGATTGACTGTAGACCCTGCCACATACCTCTCGTGTCTGAGCCATGGGGATGAACACCAACTGCCCCCACTCTTCAAGTTGGCACACTTTTCATTTTCCCCATGAACTGAACATGCACTCATCTCATGTTTTCAGGAATATTACAACCACTCACAGCCAATATTCTTCAAAGTTGACCTCTACTGCCATTGGATGTGGCATAGTGTTCATGAGTACAGTCACTAGGACAAGCGTGTTAATTTTTGTGTGGGTGAGGGTGTATTCCCTACATCCTGGCTACTCTTCACACTGCTGCATGCTGTACACATTTGGCAGTGACAGATGGCAGTGACCCTGTCTATGTTTCATACTCCTTTTATAACATAATTTTATGAGACAAAGTTTATAACTAACTCACCCCCCCCCCCCCCCCTGAAATTAGAGCACATTGCAAGAAACTCAATTTGAATAATACAATCTCAGTCAAAACAGGATATCAAGAATGGCACACACAACACACACACACACACACACCGAGGACATCAGGGAAGCCTTGAAGTCTGGAATAAACACTGAATTGTGAGTGCCAAAACCAGAAACAATAGCAGACATGCAAGGTCAGGATAGACACAATTCAAGATGTGCTCAGTCTACGTGTACACATTTACATTGTTACTTGACTATGTGAACATTTAATGCAATTTACACCGTCCACAACATGATGTCCTCATAAAGTTAGTCTAGTTTAATTCAAATCCATGACAATAAAACCTATTTGTTAAACATACTCTTCAGCTTACCCTGTTGTATATGGTCTTTCTATTATCCTGATAATGTCAACAGGGTTATTATATCAACAGCAGTTGTGCTGTTAGTGGTGAAATGATATTGGGCAGTTGGTAAGTCAGAGATATCAGGAAATAGTGGAGTGTTTGTCATTTGTCTGGAAAACCCAAACGGTGAAAACAATACTTGAGTCTGACCTCTTATATGAGTGTTTTGCTTTTTCGATTCTGTGACCTTGAGAACATTCATATAGCTCAAATCAACTTCACAACAACCACCACAGGCTGACGGGGTTTGCCGTGACGTACCAGCCTGTGGGTGTTGGCATAACCATCTACAAATACTGCCATAGCTTGCCAGGGTCTACTCTAAATGTATTGTAGTTGATCATCGGATGCCTGTGAATTTTCTTTATTTCTTGACAAGGACAATCTCACTCTACTCAAGCAAGCAAGAACTGCATGCTGATGAGATTCAATAACCGTACCTATCATTCGAATGTTATGAGAGGAATACTTTACTTCTGTACCAATGTTGTGTTGTAATTACTGAGCTACAGCATTTGAGGCAGGGTCATGACCCCAAGCAGTGAAACTGAGACACTCAGTATATATGCCATAGTTAACAGGTCAGTGAAGTCCCAATGTACTAGTCATGAGCTCATATAACACACAGTTTGTGCCATGGAAATGTGGCTCTAGCGTCTGTCTCATATGGGCAACACGTTCTTTACACGGCACATTCACCATCACCACTAAGGATTGAAAGAATATGTTGAATGTACAATAGACAAGTGGGGTGTTTGATAATAGCACCGGAGGAGATGGCTGCCATTTTACGGTCCGCTAACCGCTATTGTGTGTGTTTTTCTCGTGTTATTTGTAACTTATTTTGTACATAATGTTTCTGCCACCGTCTCTTATGACGTAAAAGAGCTTCTAGATATCAGGACAGTGATAATCTTCTTCCAGTACTCACCCCGTACTGGAAGAAGATTCTTTCTTTAACGAGTCGGACGCAAAGGATTTACTTCAGACACCTGACAAGGCCCTCATCCCCGTCATTCGCAGGAGAAAGAGACGGAGATATCGGGGACGTAGGTCTGGGTGCCTTGTAAGGATCCGACTGCAAGTGGGTAATCTGCCTTTACCATCTGTCCTATTAGCCAATGTACAATCATTGGATAATAAAATAGACGAACTACGAGCACGTACAGTACTGTGCAAAAGTTTTAGGCAGATGTGAAAAAATGCTGTAAAATAAGAATGCTTTAAAAAATAGACATGTTAATAGATTATATTTATCAATTAACGAAATACAAAGTGATTGAACAGAAGAAAAATCTAAATCAAATCCATATTTGGTGTGACCACCCATTGCATTCAAAATAGCATAAAGTCTTCTAGGTACACTTGCACAAAGTCAGGGATTTTGTAGGCATATAGTCAGGTGTATGATTAAACAATTATACCAAACAGGTGCTAATGATCATCAATTCAATATGTAGGTTGAAACACAATCATTAACTGAAAGGGAAACAGCTTTGTAGGAGGAAAAAAACTGAGTGAGGAACAGCCAAACTCAGCTCACAAGGTGAGGTTGCTGAAGACAGTTTACTGTCAAAAGTCATACACCATGGCAAGACTGAGCCCTGCAACAAGACACAAGGTAGTTATACTGCATCAGCAAGGTCTCTCCCAGACAGAAATTTCAAGGCAGACAGGGGTTTCCAGATGTGTTGTCTAATCTCTTTTGAAGAAGCACAAAGAAAAGGGTAATGTCGGCCAAGGAAACTTACTGCAGCAGATGAGAGACACATCATGCTTACTTCCCTTCGCAATCGGAAGTAGTCCAGCAGTGCCATCAGCTCAGAATTAGCAGAAAACAGTGGGACCCTGGTACACACATCTACTGTCCGGAGAAGTCTGGTCAGAAGTGGCCTTCATGGAAGACTTGCGGCCAAAAAGCCATACCTCCGACGTGAAACAAGGCCAAGCGACTCAACTATGTACGAAAACACAGGAACTAGGGTGCAGAAAAATGACAGCAGGTGCTCTGGATTGATGAGTCAAAATGTGAAAAATGTGGCTGTAGCAGAAGGCAGTTTGTTCGCTGAAGGGCTGGAGAGCGGTACACAATTGAGCGTCTGCGGGCAACCGTGAAGCATAGTGAAGGTTCCTTGCAAGTTTGGGGCTGCATTTCTGCAAATGGAGTTGGGGTGATGGTATGGCCCCCACAGAGCCCTGATCTCAACATCATCAAGTCTGTCTGGGATTACATGAAGAGAGAGAAGCACCTGAGGCTTCATAAATCCACAGAAGATCTGTGGTTAGTTCTCCAAGATGTTTGGGCCAACCTACCTGCCGAGTTCCTTCAAAAACGGAGTTGTGGCTGAACGACGACATGAATAACATACAGCTGGCGGGTTTTAAACTTTTTGGGCAGGATAGAACAGCTGCCTCTGGTAAGACAAGGGGGGCGGTCTATGTATATTTCTAAACAACAGCTGGTGCACAAAATCTAAGGAAGTCTCGAGGTAGAGTTTCTCATGATAAGCTTTAGACCACATTATTTACCACCACAAACCGATGCTGGCACTAAGACCGCACTCAATGAGCTGCATACGGCCATAAGCAAACAGGAAGACGTTCATCCAGAGGTGGCGCTCCTAGTGGCCAAGAACTTTAATGCAGGGAAACTTAAATCCGTTTTACCTCATTTCTACCAGCATGTTACATGTGCAACCAGAGGGAACAAAACTAGACCACCTTTACTCCACACACAGAGACGTGTACAAAGCTCTCCCTCGCCCTCCATTTGGCAAACCTGACCATAATGCTATCCTCCTGCTTACAAGCAAAAACTAAAGCAGGAATCACCAGTGCTCGGTCAATAAAAAAGTGGTCAGCTGAAGCAGATACTAAGCTACAGGACTGTTTTGCTAGCACCGACTAGAATATGTTCCGGGATTCTTCCGATGGCATTGGGGAGTACACAACATCAGTCACTGGCTTCATCAATAAGTGCATCGATGATATTGTCCCCACAGTGACTGTACACACATATCCCAACCAGAATCCATGGATTACAGGCAACTTCCGCACTGAGCTAAAGGGTAGAGCTGCCGCTTTCAAGGAGTGGGACTCTAACCCGGAAGCTTATAAGAAATCCCGCTATGCCCTCCAACGAACCATCAAACAGACAAAGTGTCAATACAGGACTTATATTGAATCGTACTACACCGGCTCTGATGCTCGTTGGATGTGGCAGGGCTTGCAAACTATTATAGACTACAAAGGGAAGCACAGCCGCGAGCTGCCCAGTGACACGAGCCTACCAGATGAGCTAAATTACTTCTATGCTCGTTTCGAGGCAAGTAACACTGAAACATGCATGAGAGCATCAACTGTTCAGAACGACTGTGTGATCACACTCTCCATAGTCGATGTGAGTAAGACCTTTAAACAGGTGAACATTCACAAGGCCGCAGGGCCAGACGGATTACCAGGACGTGTACTCTGAGCATGCGCTGACCAACTTGCAAGTGTCTTCACTGACATTTTCACCCTGTCCCTGACTGAGTCTATAATATCAACATATTTAAAGCAGAACACCATAGTCCCTGTGCCGATGGACACTTAGGTAACCTGCCTAAATTACTACCGACCCATAGCACTCACGTCTGTAGCCATGAGGTACTTTGAAAGGCTGGTCATGGCTCACATCAACACCAATATCCCAGAAACCCTAGACCCACTCCAATTTGCATACCGCCCCAACAGATCCACAGATGACGCTGTCTCTATTGCACTCAACACTGCCCTTTCCCACCTGGACAAAAGGAACACCTGTGAGAATTCTATTTATTGACTACAGCTCAGCATTCAACACCATAGTGCCCTCAAAGCTCATCACTAAGCTAAGGACCCTGGGACTAAACACCTCCCACTGCAACTGCATCCTGGACTTCCTGACAGGCCGCCCCCAGGTGATAAGGGTAGGTAACAACACATCCTCAGGGATGCATGCTCAGTCCCCTCCTGTACTCCCTGTTCACTCATGACTGCATGGCCAGGCACGACTTCAACACCATCATTAAGTTTGCCGATGACAAAACAGTGGTAGGCCTGATCACTGACAATGATGAGACAGCCTATAGGGAGGAGGCGAGAGACCTGGTTTATTTCCTGGCTAGCATCATCCTTTTTCGAAGGCTCACATCACTTTTCTTAAAACTGCATTGTTGGTTATGGGCTTGTAAGTAAGCGTTTCACTGTAAGGTCTACACCAGCTGTATTTGGCGCATGTGACAAATAACATTTGATTTGATTTGCCAACAAATCACATTTTGTTGATTTTTTCTAAGGATTATTGACAACGTATTAACTATATTTTGTCAGCAAATGTTTATTGAAAACAATAAACGTTTGTTTTTCAAATACATTGATACAGTTTTTAGTTAGCTAGCTAACCCTATCCATATTAGTATAGACGTGACAAGCATCACAACACGTCAACCCAGAGATGGTATCAAGAAGGAAATACATCTAACTGAAAGAAGCCATCTACATTCACTGGACAGCAGCTTCTAGTCATTGTTGCTAGCTATCTGACCTATGATAATGACAACACAAAGCCTTTTTCCACAGGGTTGAGCGCAACTTTTGTTGGGATGTTGTCAAACCCATCTGTCTTCTGTTATCAGTTCTAAGTTTTAAAAAGTTGTGGTGAGTTTTTTCTTCTTAGTAAAGAAACGTTTGCTTGGTTTCGAAAAAGGATGATGCTAGCCAGGAAATAAACTCAGCAAAAAAAGAAACGTCCCTTTTTCAGGACCCTGTCTTTCAAAGATAATTCGTTGAAATCAAAATAACTTCACAGATCTTCATTGTAAAGGGTTTAAACACTTGTTTCCCATGCTTGTTCAATGAACCATAAACAATTAATGAACATGCACCTGTGGAACGGTCGTTAAGACACTAACAGCTTACAGACGGTATGTCACGCCCTGACCTGAGAGAGACGGTTTATTTCTCTATTTTGTTAGGTCAGGGTGTGGGGTGGGCATTCTATGTTTTGTATTTCTTTGTGTTGGGCCAAGTATGGTTCCTGATCAGAGGCAGCTGTCTATCGTTGTCTCTGATTAGGAATCATACTTAGGCAGCCTTTTCCCACCTGTGTTTTGTGGGCAGTTGTTTTCTGTTTTGTATTTCGTTACCTGAGGGAACTGTTTGGCTTTTCGTTTTGTTTCTTTGTTCTAGTGTTTCATTGTTTAATAAATAATAATGAACACTTACCATGCTGCGCTTTGGTCCCCTTCTCCTGACCCCTCCTGTCTCAGCCTCCAGTATTTATGCTGCAGTAGTTTATGTGTCGGGGGGCTAGGGTCAGTCTGTCACATCTGGAGTATTTCTCTTGTCTTTTCCGGTGTCCTGTGTGAATTTAAATATGCTCTCTCTAATTCTCTCTTTCTCTTTCTTTCTTTCTCTCGGAGGACCTGAGCCCTAGGACCATGCCTCAGGACTACCTGGCTTGATGACTCCTTGCTGTCCCCAGTTCACCTGGCCGTGCTGCTGCTCCAGTTCCAACTGTTCTGCCTGCAGCTATGGAACCCTGACCTGTTCACTGGACGTGCTACCTGTCCCAGACCTGCTGTCCCAGACCTGCTGGAACCCTGTCCTATTCACCGGACGTGCTACCTGTCCCAGACCTGCTGTCTTCAACTCTCTAGAGACAGCAGGAGCGGTAGAGATACTCTCAAAGATCGGCTATGAAAAAGCCAACTGACACTTACTCTTGTGTTACTGACTTGTTGCACCCTCGACAACTACTATGATTATTATTATTTGACCATGCTGGTCATTTATGAACATTTGAACATCTAGGCCATGTGCTGTTATAATCTCCACCCGGCACAGCCAGAAGAGGACTGGCCACCCCTCATAGCCTGGTTCCTCTCTAGGTTTCTTCCTAGGTTTTGGCCTTTCTAGGGAGTTTTTCCTAGCCACTGTGCTTCTACACCTGCATTGCTTGCTGTTTGGGGTTTTAGGCTGGGTTTTCTGTACAGCACTTTCAGATATCAGCTGATGTAAGAAGGGCTATATAAATACATTTGATTTGATTTGATTTCTAACGACAGCCATAACACGGTAGGCAATTAAGGTCACAATTATGAAACCATAGGACACTATAAAGAGGCCTTTCTACTGACTCTGAAAAACCCCAAAAGAAAGATGCCCAGGGTCCCTGCTCATCTGCGTGAACGTGCTTTAGGCATGCAACAAGGAGGCATGAGGACTGCAGATGTGGCCAGGGCAATAAATTGCAATGTCCGTACTGTGAGACGCCTAAGACAGCACTACAGGGAGACAGGACAGACAGCTGATCATCCTCGCAGTGGCAGACCACGTGTAACAACACCTGCACAGGATCGGTACTCCGAACATCACATCTGCGGGACAGGTTCAGGATGGCAACAACAACTGCCCGAGTTACACCAGGAACGCACAATCCCTCCATCATTACTCAGACTGTCCGCAATAGGCTGAGAGAGACTGGACTGAGGGCTTGTAGGCCTGTTGTAAGGCAGGTCCTCACCAAACATTACCAGCAACAACGTCGCCTATGGGCACAAACCCACCGTCGCTGGACCAGACAGGATTAGCAAAAAGTGCTCTTTGCTGACGAGTTGCAGTTTTGTCTCACCAGGGGTGATGGTCGGATTCGCGTTTATCGTCGAAGGAATGAGCGTTACACCGAGGCCTGTACTCTGGAGCGGGATCGATTTGGAGGTGGAGGGTCCGTCATGGTCTGGGGCGGTGTGTCACAGCGTCATCGGACTGAGCTTGTTGTCATTGCAGGCAATCTCAACGCTGGGCGTTACAGGGAAGACATCCTCCTCCCTCATGTGGTACCCTTCCTGCAGGCTCATCCTGACATGACCCTCCAGCATGACAATGCCATCAGCCATACTGCTCGTTCTGTGCGTGATTTCCTGCAAGACAGATATATCAGTCTTCTGCCATGGCCAGCGAAGAGCCCAGATCTCAATCTCATTGAGCACGTCTGGGACCTGTTGGATTGGAGGGTGAAGGCTGGGGCCATTCCCCCCAGAAATGTCTGGGAACTTGCAGGTTCCTTGGTGGAAGAGTGGGGTAACATCTCACAGCAAGAACTGGCAAATCTGGTGCAGTCCATGAGGAGATGCACTGCAGTACTTCATGATTTTGACCCCCCCTTTGTTCAGGGACACATTATTCACATGTCTGTGGAACTTGTTCAGTTTATGTCTCAGTTGTTGAATCTTGTTATGTTCATGCAAATATTTACACATGTTAAGTTTGCTGAAAATAAACGCTGTTGACAGTGAGAGGATGTTTCTTTTTTTTAAATGGACTAGGCATCACCTATCATCTAGTTTGACTTGACTCATGATGATACTATGGTCAGGTTAAACAAATATGAGAATAATTTACTAAAATCCAGGAAGAGCCACAGAGAACCTTTGAAATGGCTTCTGGAAAGTCCTGATGTGTCTAAAAGTCAAGGGTACTGTCAACCACCCCAGATGCATTTATACAGTAACCTTTTTATCCCCCCTCTTCCCTGGACTCTCCCTCTCATCAGCTCTGGTTTCAGCCCATGTTCAGTGGCAGTGAGTAATCTGCCACAGTACTTAGCCTCAGCTCGGTTTCTTGGAATGAATTGCGCAGACTATCTATTCCAGGCAGACCTCTCAGAAGTAAGTAGCTTTGACAACAGGGTTTTCTGTAAAGATAATTTGGGAGGTTTTACTTCACACTCCTCCTGCTCTCCATTTCTGTTGACCTACTTGGAACTTGTTTTTGTAAGGGTCCTCAAATCGCCCTCCCTCAGCCGTTAGTGATGTAAACCCATTCAAACCATAACTGGATCTGAACACCCTGACTGAATGGCATTGTGCTGTCACAATAGCGCTTTCATCAGAAGCATCCTTCAGCCTTCACATCAAAGCAACAGTCCTTTCTCAGAACCCACTCCTATGGCAGAGTGATCACAGTTGCTGCTGAGTGCTGACTCCTTGAGCCCAGTCAAGTAGGTTACAACATGTCCCAAACCGCTTTGAGGAAGCAGTCTGCAGGACAAAGGCCTCTTTGAATAGGGTATCATGACTGTCATTTACCAAGTAGCTCCCGTCAGATTTCAAGAACGTGAATCATAAAATACTAGAAGCATGCTAAAGGCCAAATGGCACGACCCAAAACTCAAACGGGTCGATAGATAAAGAGACTGATTACATATCCTTTGCTCAGATGGGAATCCACCAACACAACTCTCAATTATATTTCATTGGATAGACAGCTTGTCTCAGTCACAATCATATGGATTTGTGCTTCTGAATGAATACTCCGGTAGAGAAGGATTATATTAGTCCCAGCTCCTTGGAGGACAGGCAGCACAGTCGCCACACATCACTTATCATTTTGCCCCACTATGGGATAGGCAGGATTGGGTGAGTGAGACATTCAACAGCAGATCAGATACCACCTTGCCTGGGCTCAACATTCTAGAGCTGCACCCTAGACACAAAACATTTGACTTGAATAATCATAATACATCAAACTTGATAAGTAAATTGTGCCAATGTAATTTCATGCAAATGCCATTGGAATACCTCTCTTATTTCAATGCCTTGGTATTTGCACTGAGTAAGAGACAGGGGACCTAAGCTTCTGTGTAACAAACTTGATATGAACATTTTCGGTTGTGAAATGAACACAGAAAGAAGGCCTGTACAGTGATGTAGACTATTCATAGAGGAGTACCTGAAATTACTATAAAATAGCATATGCCATGAGAGAGACAGAATGCAGATGTTTGTTGAGCACAGTGGCAGGAAGTTACTGGAAGAGCCCACCACCTGGTCCTGCCGTGTAACGGTAAAGGTCAAATAGGGAGACGAGGCCCTGCCTGAAGCACTGCCACATTGATGATGTCCAGTAGATTTACAGTGAAGGCATAAAACCTCAAATGGTATTATGCTGACTAATTGGGAGTCATGAAAGACGAATAATTCTATTACTGCACATTGAGCCTCTGTTCAGGCATAGTGAAGCATGTTCATGACTGTCCAAAGCTTAAGATAGTGCAGTAACCAGTCTGAAAACAGACATTTGACTTTTAGAAAGCAGAGCACAGTACACAGAATCATAGTGTGTGTGAGAGAGATTTACTGCATAGGGACGACAACGTGTTTCAGGCTTCTCTACAGCATCTATAAGTCTATGCTAGGTAAAGCTCCTCCATATCTCAGCTCACTGGTCACGATAACAACACTCACCCGTAGCACGCGCTCTAGCAGGTATATCTCACTGGTCATCCCCAAAGCCAATACCTCCTTTGGCCGCCTTTTCTTCCAGTTCTCTGCTGCCAGTGACCGAAACTAATTGCAAAAATCGCTGAAGCTGGAGACTTACATTTCCCTCACTAACTTTAAACATCAGCTATCTGAGCAGCTAACCGATCGCTGCAGCTGTACATAGTCCATCTGTAAATAGCCCACCCAATCTACCTACCTCATCCTCATATTGTTTTTATTTACTTTGCTGCTCTTTAGCACACCAGTATCACTACTTACACACCATCATCTGCTCATCATCATCTGCTCATCTATCACTCCAGTGTTAATCTGCTAAATTGTAATTACTTTGCTACTATGGCCTATTTATTGCCATACCTCCTCATGCCATTTGCACACACTGTATATAGACTTTCGTTTTTTCTATTGTGTTATTGACTGGAGGCTTGTTTATTCCATGTGTAACTCTGTGTTGTTGTTTCTGTCGCACTGCTTTGCTTTATCTTGGCCAGGTCGCAGTTGTAAATGAGAACTTGTTCTCAACTAGCTTACCAGGTCAAATGAAGGTGAAATAAAAAATAAAAAGGGAGACTTTACACAACAAAAAGTCACAAATGCCATCAACCTCAGAAGCGCACCATTTCCATGCCTCCCAAGATATGATATACAACCCAACTAACAGTAGCACAGCAAAGAAGTATCTACCCCAAACTCCAAGTATAGCGACCCAGATCAACAAAGTTTAAGATAGACATACAAAGCAGATGCTAAGTTATACACTCACCGGGCCAGTTTATTAGGTCCACCACCCCGTTCATGAAAATGAATCGCTCCTACAGATAGTGAGTCAAGTGGCCGTGGCCTGTCATATAAAGCAGGCAGACAGGCGTCGAGGCATTCAGTTACTGTTCGATTGAACGTTAGAATGGGCAAAAAGAGTTAAATAAGTGACTTTCAACGTGGAATGATCGTCGGTGGCAGGTGCGCCAAACCCAGTATCTATGAAAACAGCCACCCTCCTGAGCTTTTCACGCACGACAGTGTCTAGTGTTTACCAAGAATGGTACGACAAACAAAAAAACATCCAGTCAGCAGCAGTCCTGTGGGTGAAAACAGCTCGTTGATAAGAGAGGTCGGAGGAGAATGGCAAGAATCATGCAAGCTAACAGGCGGGCCACAGACAAATAACGGCGCAGTACAACAGTGGTGTGCAGAACGGCATCTCGGAACTCACAACTCGTCGATCCTTGTCATGGACGGGCTATTGCAGCAGACGACCACACCGGGTTCCACAGCTAAAAACAAGAAGCAGTCCCAGTGGGCACGCGATCACCAACACTGGACAATTGAGGAGTGGTAAAACATCTGCTGGAACATGACAGCGAGTTCAGTTTACTTGAGTGGCCTGCACAGTCACCATTGTCAAACCAATAGACTATCTTTGGGACGAGATGGAACAGGCTTGTTGCCAGCATGAATGTACCACCGTCCAATCTGTAGCAACTGTGTGATGCCATCGCATCAGCATGGTCCAACATCCCTGTGGAACGTTTCCGACACCTTGTAGAATTCCCAGAAGAATTCAGTATGTTTTGGAGGCAAAGAGGGGTCCGACCCAGTACTAGATGGGTGTACCTAATAAACAGTGAGTGTATAACTACAGTACGCTTACAGTAAGGATAGCTGTAGCTATAAAGTGAAACCCTTAGAAACTGCTGGATCAGTGCAAACCTTAGCAATATGTGTGTGTATCCTCTTCACTTCCACGTCTTCTAAATGACTTTGTATTGAATTAATAAACTGCACCCTTTTTTGAGCATTTACAGCCTTCTGCTTCTACCTTTTAGTGCATCACCCTGCACAGTGATACATGAAAATGTGTCTGAACAAATCAGATTAGCAAGGTGCTCTCTTGAAGCAGACACTGCTGCATTCATTTGTCTGTGTTTCCAAGCCTGCTGACATGAAATCCAAAGCTTTCTCATACCATAACAATCTATCACATGCATCTGTCTCTGGCCACCTGCCATTCCTGAATAAAACAGCACTGCATATCTATTGGAACACCAAGGTGGGGGAATGTACAGTATATATTTTGTGTACTATAAGTATATATATATATCGAAACTCAGGAGAGAATGTGCTCACTGTACATATACGAGCTTTGATTCTTGTCAGCTTTGATTACTGGTCAGCAAATAGTGGTCAGAAAATAGAAAATTAAGGTCAGAAAATATCAGTTGTTATGTGTATTGACTGAGCATGGCATATTGCTGATGACTTTGTGTGTGCTGCTTCAACTTTCAGCACTACGCCACCTATTGGTGTGAAATAAGTATTATCATGCGGCATCTGGTGAACTAGTACAGCCTCTAGTAGGAAAACGGTTTGTGTAGCATAGAAAATAAAACTACCTGGTTTACAAATTAGCTGCCATTTATTCTTTCAGAATGTCAAGTTAAGTAAAATCCTCTTTCATAACAAACTTAACAGAGAACATTGGGATATTACATGGATATAAAAGTTTTACAAAACATAACTTTTTAAAACTACATATAAACTACATAAAACAACATAACATTAAAATTGGTGTGTTAAACACCTTCATTTTATATCTTCAAAGTTCTTTAACATTTCTATAATTGGATAAAAACCCTCTAAGAAATGATACTATAATTGGTGAAACGGAGAAAAGATGTCGGCTTATGAAGAATGACATACTTCTCTCTCCATAACACCACCACACTTAAGAGCCATTTAAAACTATTGCAGGTTTGAACTGTGCAACCTGCTTCTTCTGCTGAAATGATTTTTGAAGTCAGGAACTGACTGAATCCTGGGTTATTTTGAAGATTCATGTGTTGAGTTAAGATCATTTCAGGCCATGTATACAAGATGGACCTTACAGCACATTCTCTCAGCTTTGGAGTGTCTCTCAGTTCTGGAGTGTCACATATATTTTCCCAGGACTCTTGGGTCCTAGGCATGCACAATCGTTGTTGTTTTTCAAAGTATCAGTAAATGGCCTCATCCATGTTGTCATCACTGTCCCCTCCGAACTCCTCTCCATTGTCAAAGTACGACATGATATAGTCGGTCTCCTGAGGGAACACAATCAGAGTGGGAAAAAATGCTACGTATGAGCTCATTCCGACCTTATGAAATGTGTATGCAACGCTAACTTTCTGTTAAATCATGCATTGGTGTCACTGGAAAATGTATCAGGGAAATTGTCTCCTGTAAGGATATTCTCTCACTGAGGTTGTGGGGGGCATGGGACCAAATTAAAAAAAGTAAGAAAGAGCTTGGATGTATAACAGTTTTGCGTCCGTCCCTCTCCTTGCCCTAACCTGGGACCATCTGAACAAATCGACAACTGACACCCAGGAAGCATCGTTACCTGTCACTGCGGAGCAATGGAAACAACTACTTCAGGTCTCAGAGTGGGTGACGTCACCGATTGAACGCTACTAGCGCACACCGCTTACTAGCTAGCAATTTAACATCGTCTACAGATGTTTACCTCTTCAAACTCTTCTTCATCATACTCCTCCTCCCCATCTTGCTGCTCTTCCTCCTGCTTCTTCTTCTCCCCTTCCTCTTCATCTGAGGTCACTTCCTCCTCTAATGTCTGAAATATGACACAAATGAATACAAAATAAACTAAAAGAAAAGGAACATTGATAGTAAAATAACACACCAGGCTTACATTAAGTTTGAGGTTTAACAGCAAGAAACATTTCCCTTCATCTAGTGTGCTGAGATTGAGTTGTGTTACATGCCTATAGATGTGATAAAGAGGTCAATAGAATGCAGACTATGGAGTTAATGTCTGATGTACTGGCTGAGTACCTACTATTCCCACCTCTAGTTTATGGATGATCTCCTCTTTGTCCACCTGGGTCTTTTTGCTGGGTTTGGGGTCCACAGGTGTCTCCACACTAAGAGAGGTGTCTGTAACAGACGAAAAGGGACAAAAGCCAATCATTAGTGAAAACCAACTCCCCCTATCTATTCCCCCTCCTCTCCTTTCATTTAAAAGGCCATTCAACCAAAAGCTATATTTTTCCCATAACAGAAAAGGGCAGATCATTTATGTATAAGTCAGGCAGTATTGTCATTGTCAGTAACCAGCAGTATCTTATCCTTCTGTTCAAAGCAGAAGGGCAAATTGATGCATTCATGTCTCTAGGGAGACACAGTGTTCTTCTGAAGACACCTCTCTCTTCAGCATTCCGCCCAGCTAATAGGAAGGAAAAAATCATGTGGAAGCAATATGCTATGAAAGAGACTGGTAATTCGCCAGCAACGTACATGTCAACAAGTCCTGCAGGAAGAAAACTAAACAGAACTGCAAAACGAATGGATTTGTTTTGAAAAATGTATTACAATAGCCTTCTGTGATCAAATTGTGGGTGGGTTTTCATAGTGAATCTGTATTACTCACAAAAAATGTCCAGTCAGTCAATGTGAGGTATAAAACAACAGTGTACCATCCACTTACTCTCTTTTAGGGGCTTCTTGACACGAATTCGAAGCTCTTTGGGTAGCCTTTTCCAGTCTGATGTTAAAAAACAAAAATAAAACAAAATCAAATCAATCAGTAGACACACAGGTGCTACAATACTGTTTTTACACAGCAATTACCTTGTCAAAATGATGGAGTGTTGGTTCACATCCGGTTTTCCCAATCAGCCTCTATTCAGCAGACTAATTGTGAGCGACAGCTCAATTTCTCCCATTTGACACAATTTGGGTCACCTGACAGTTTCAATCAGGACCGTTCACACTCCATTGTGGCTGACATCTCTGGGGCAGCGTAGCGAGTGATTTCAGACTGCTTCAGGATTAGATCCTTGATTCTATTAACCCCTGTTTAACAGTGTTATGCTGGTAATCAGATCGTACAATGCACTCCTTCCAATACATGTTCCGTAGTTTCTATCACCTTTCAGTTACATTTTTTGAACTGGAGGTATGATGCAGCTGACCCACCTGGATTCCACTCAATGGTGTTGTCTGACGGCTCACTGTTCTGATATTTATCAGAATACCGCTCCACATCTGGAAGTCAGACAAGAAGCTCATTCATTTCTTAAACATGGTACAAGAACAAACATGTCTTTGAAAAGAAAGCCTCTGTGTATTATCACATCTGCCTCGTTTGCTGCTCCCAAATGTTCTTATCGAAGCATAATTGAATGCCTGATCGAATAATTGAACAATATTTCCACCCCTGATTTAGGTAATGTCAGCCAAACCTTGTATCACCTAAAACCTTGTATCATTTTAATAAAATAACACCATCGGGAGCTGCTGACAGTGACAAGACATTGACTGTCTAATTTGTGCTACGTTTGGATGAGCGTAATTACTATTTTCATCGCTAACACACAGAAATGGTGTGTTCCCAGGCTTAGGTACCTTTCTTGGAGACGGCTGGACGGACATAAAATGGTAGGGTCTTCATGTTTCCCCTGAACTCCTGCTTCAGTGCCAACATGTACTCTGCTTCCTCTCCCATCACCAAGGGGACAGGCTTGTGTTCCATGGGCTACATGTGCACAAAAAACATCATACATATTAGTCTAGTCCTTAAAACAACAACAAAAGGCTTCATCGCTCCCAACCAAACACATCTTACGGCCTCAATACATTTAAACATAAAAATGTGTCAGCCCTGGATGTTGCTTAGACAAATAGAAAACTCTGGGAAAAGACTATGAATAGCCTCTAAATAAAGCCAATTTTTGACAACAATGAGGTGCATCCAAAATGAAGAGAGACAGTTACAGGGTCAGTCACATCACCCCATACTCACAGGGAACAGAGGTGTAGGCTGGAGAATTGAAGGGGGCAGGTTCTCCCCTTTCCCAATCCCGACTGCCTCGATACTGAAGCTCATGTACCCCTTGCCGCGACCTCGGCCCAAGCCAGCCATGGAGCGAGCACACAGTGGGGGGGGGGGGGGTGCACAGGTAAATCTGTCAAAGGAGGAAGAATGCAATGGGCAATGAGTAATAGCACTTCTATTTTCCCAAACTATTTGTGTAAAGCTATATAAGCTTACTTTTACTCCTGGCCCATATACAGTGGATATAAAAAGTCTACACACCCCTGTTAAAATGCCAGGTTTTTGTGATGTAAAAGAATGAGACAAAGATAAATCATGTCAGAACTTTTTCTACTGTTAATGTGACCTATAATGTGAACAATTCAATTGAAAAACAAACTGAAATCTTCGAGGGGGAAAAATGAAGAAAAAAAAACCTTACAATAACCTGGTTGCATAAGTGTGCTCTTATAACTGGGGATGTGGTTGTGTTCAGAATTAACCAATCACATTCAAACTCATGTTAAATAGAAGTCATTACACACCTGCCATCATTTAAAGTGACTCTGATTAATCACAAATAAAGTACAGATGTTCTAGTAGGATTTTCCTGACATTTTCTTAGTTGCATCTCAGAGCAAAAGACATGGTCCGCAGAGAGCTTCCAAAGCATCAGAGGGATCTCATTTTTGAAAGATATCAGTCAGGAGAAGGGTACAAAAGAATTTCCAAAGCATTACATATACCATGGAACACAGTGAAGACAGTCATCATCAAGTGGAGAAAATATGGCACCACAGAGACATTACCAAGAACTGGACGTCCCTCCAAAATGTATGAAAAGACGAGAAGAAAACTGGTCAGGGAGGCTTCCAAGAGGCCTACAGCAACATTAAAGGAACTGCAGGAATTTTTGGCAAGTACTGGCTGTGTGCTACATGTGACAACAATCTCCCGTATTCTTCATATGAATGGGCTATGGGGTAGGGTGGCAAGACAGAAGCCTTTTCTTACAATGAAAAACATCCAAGCCCGGCTGAAGTTTGCAAAAACAAACATCAAGTCCCCCAAAAGCACGTGGGAAAATGTGTTATGGTCTGATGAAACCAAGGTTGAACTTTTTGGCCATAATTCCAAAAGGTATGTTTGGCACAAAAACAACACTGCACATCACCCAAAGAACACCATACCCACAGTGAAGCATGGTGGTGGCAGCATCATGCTTTGGGGCTGTTTTTCTTCAGCTGGAACCGGGGCCTTAGTCAGGGTGGAGGGAATTATGAACAGTTCCAAATACCAGGCAATTTTGGCACAAAACCTTCAGGCGTCCGTTAGAAAGCTGAAGATGAAGAGGAAGTTCACCTTTCAGCACGACAACAACCCAAAGCACACATCTAAATCCACGAAAGCATGGCTTCACCAGAAGAAGATTAACGTTTTGGAATGGCCCAGCCAGAGCCCAGACCTGAATCCAATTGAACATCTCTGGGGTGATCTGAAGAGGGCTGTGCACAGGAGATGTCCTCGCAATCTGACAGATTTGGAGCACTTTTGCAAAGAAGAGTGGGCAAATATTGCCACATCAAGATGTGCCATGCTAATAGACTCCTACCCAAAAAGACTGAGTGCTGTAATAAAATCAAAAGGTGCTTCAACAAAGTATTAGTTTAAGGGTGTGCACACTTATGCAACCAGGTTATTGTGTTTTTTTTTCCCCCTCAAAGATTTCAGTTTGTTTTTCAATTGAATTGTTCACATTATAGGTCACATTAAAGGTGGAAAAAGTTCTGACATGATTTATCTTTGTCTCATTATTTTACATCACAAAAACCTTCCATTTTAACAGGGGTGTGTAGACTTTTTAAATCCACTGCATATCCACCTATATGATTGCTGTTCACTGTAACAATAACCCTAACCCTATTAGCTCTAGCTAACGAACAGTGAATAACAAAGGTCACATAGCCAGGGCTAAACAAGAACGGGTATAGTTACAACACAACAAAAGGACAACATCTTTGTGAAGGGGAGCAATGACTCACGCGTTAGGGAAAGAGGATACCTAGTTAGTTGTACAACTGAATGCATTCAACTGAAATGTGTCTTCCACATTTAACCCAACCCCTCTGAATCAGAGAGGTGTGAGGGGCGTTTAAAGGGACAATCTGTGACTGCTACATCCATTTCGGACTGTTAAATTAGTGATATACACTACCGTTCAAAAGTTTGGGGTCACTTAGAAATTGCCTTGTTTTTGAAAGAAATGGAATACTTACATAGGCGTACAGAGGCCCATTATCAGCAACTATCACTCATGTGTTCCAATGGCACGTTGTGTTAGCTAATCCCAGTTTATCATTTTAAAAGGCTAATTGATCATTAGAAAACCCTTTTACAATTATGTTAGCACACTTAAAAACTGTAGTGCTGATTAAAGAAGTAATACAACTGGCCTTCTTTAGACTAGTTGAGTATCTGGAGTATCAGCATTTGTGTGTTTGACTACAGGTTCAAAATGCCCAGAAACAAAGTACTTTATTCTGAAACCTGTCAGTCTATTCTTGTTCTGAGAAGTGAAGGCTATTCCGGGATGCCGGAAGGAGTGATGGTTGCTGATAATGGGCCTCTGTACGCCTATGTAGATATTCCATTAAAAATCAGCCGTTTCCAGCTACAATGGTCATTTACAACATTAACAAATCCTACACTATATTTCTGATCAATTTTATGTTATTCTAATGGACAAAAAATGTGCTTTTCTTTAAAAAACAAGGACATTTCTAAGTGACCTCAAACTTTTGAACGGTAGTGTATACCCACTGATTCTTGAAGAATGTAATTTATACATGCCTCCTGAGCTAAGTTCAACTGTCATACCCCATCACAATCTAAATTACACGCCTTTTTACACCATTGTTTGTAAACAATGTAATAGGATTAGTTGTCCACAGAGTGTAACTGTGGGCTGTCAACTCTAGCCTATTCCTCTCTTCGGATTGGTGGATACATCTTGTTATTTGAATAATTTTTTTAATATATTTAATGAAGGGTGTTGACCTCAACCACCTATATTCAATGGAGCGTGAGATGCTATGCTAGCTTCATGAATATGCATAGCCCGTCTCGAATTTCAACAGGGAAGTGCATCACACTTTTATCAGTACACTCCCAACAACCTAAGCATTACAAAACTTATATTAGATTAAACATGCCTCACGTATCAAAATATCAATTCATATTTATCTTGACTAAATTTAATATCTCATTTCCCCCCATTCAAAAACTCCTCACCTGCTTAATAATTAAGGATATGCTTAAGTGGACAGATTTTGGGCAGGAATATGGCTTTCTGGTAACCAGGCTACCATCCTCCAGCTGCGTACCAAATCAACGCCAGGTGTTGCAGAAAGGCCAAGAAGATCCCAGCCACGCCATGTTCTCCCCGCTTCAATCACTCAGACGCGAGCAGTACAGGAGCATCATGGCAAGAACTGGATGACTGGCCAATAGTTTCTACCCTCAGGCTGATAAATAGCCACTACCAGTTAGCTACCTGCTATTTCACCACTAGTCAGCTATATATTTCTACTAATATTGTTGTTTTTTATTACAATGTTCATTGTTTTATTTCACTTAGTCCTGCATGTTGGAGCTCAGAGCCTAAGATTTTCACTGTACCCTGCAATCACACCTGCAACCCTGTACATGTGACTATTAAACATCTCTGGATGGCGGGGTCTCCGCTTTGTTGTTGTTTGAATCGCAGATTGCCCCTTTAACAGCTACCAGCAAGTTACCTATCTAGTTGTGTGCAGCTTGCAAAGACTTGTTCCATCTTACCTTCTAGTGACTTCCGTGATATTAACTTGGTTGCACAGTAGCTACATGACAGCTGTAGCTAGTAAGAACTTGCTAGAAAACGACTTGCGCCTAACGTTACATTAGCTAGATAACGACGTTAGCTAGAGCTGTCAGATTTATCATGACAACATATCGTTCACCCAGACAACGTGCTTACTAACTAACCATATCAACTTATTCATGACCTCCCACCTTCTGAGCCATAGCTAGCTATTAATCTTCAAATATAAAATAAAATATTAAAACATGATCAAGCTAGCAGGTTTACAATTCCGCGGGCGACGTTATTGTTTACAAACACTATGTTGTTTACATCTTACGGAACTCTGGCGACTTGGGGTCGACTAGCCTGCCCTACACTGCCCCCTGCTGTATTGGAGTTGAATACATTCCAGAACCTCGAAAAAGAGATACCGTATCTCCCCAAAAATGATGGTCACATACTTTTGTTTGCCACCTGAGAGATCAATATCTGTGTGTGCGTGTGTGTGTGCTATACTATACTTTCATTTCGATGAGATGAATGTCATGGCTAAATGTCATGGCTAAAATGTTATAATCCAATGAGCATTATGGTTTGAGCCGCCAAGTAGGAACCTCCAAGGGGAGTGAGTGTGATACAACATAAAGTAGCCACATTGGTTTTCTGGTGTGGGAGCTGGGTTGGCATGCATTAGCTCAAAATACTTCATTTTACTGACATTGTAAAAGTGGTTTATCTTGGTCTGCCTAGTGGTGTTTATTATTAATCGTTGTTCTTGTTTCTATCTATTTGAGGAGGACAAATAAGCTTTTGACCAAGTCACCCTAAGCCAACTACAATCTCAAAGCACTTGGTGATGTTTCCCCTCCCATTTGGAGGATCAGTGGATAGGAGCACCATCACGTCTGTCTGTCTGTCTGTCTGTCTGTCTGTCTGTCTGTCTGTGCCTGCGTGCATGCAGCGTGTGTCTGTGAACTTGCCTGCAAGGATGTGTGCGTGCCTGCCTCCGTGAGTGTGTCACCGTGGGAACGTTTCTGTAGGAATCCAGCAAATCAGTTGCCATAGCAACTGTGTTCCATAATAGTAACAGTCGCTGTATAAGTATTTTATGCACTCGGGGAGTACACGTATTTCCTCCTCCACCTTTAATAATGCAAGCTTCTTATTTATCTTGAGCTTTTAAGAAGGCCTACCCTTATCGTTTTCAGATAAACCTTTAATGTGTGTTTCAGTTTAACATACTATTTATAACACCAAGTGGGACCAGACCTGTGAGAAAGAAATCAGTTGAGGCATAACAGTTAGGCTACTTCATCAATTGTGTGTATTAGGCTATATGTTCACAACATTCTCACATTCGCCGTTAGGTACAGTAGGCCTACCTGTTGTATACATCTGACTTTGCATTGAAATAATATCTAATCTATATAGCAGGTGACTAATTATTAGCTACCACCAAGGATAGGTGGGCCACTTCCTTCCTCTGCGAATGTGCAATGACTGAACTCTTATGACCTTATTAAAGAACCAGGAACTCATATCGCAACAAGATGGGGCCCTGGTGCAGATTAGTTTTAGCTGTGATCACAAGTGGAAATAATAGATGTGCATACTGCAGAGGTGCAAAACCCCTTACTACAGAAGTGCGAAAAGACATTGAGTACTACAGAATTAGTCTATATAAATATAAATCAAATCACATTTTATTGGTCACATACATATATTTTGCAGATGTTATTGCGGATGTAGCGAAATCTATGCTAACCAAGCCATTGAGCCTTGTATAAATTCTTTATTTCCCCTTGAGGTTACAGGACAGGAATAGTGTCATAAGCACAAAACTGACAATATTGAGTCCATACTTACAGCTCAATCAGGTTTAAATATAGCCTATCCTTTGTTGATATAACAGGCTGTGTGGAAACTTGTGGGCCTATCAAGACACCAAAGACATTGTATAGGCTACTGTTTGAGTGAACAACAGTCATATCGTTCCTGCACATGATGTCTATATACAGCAGCTCTCCCTCTCTCATGTTTCTTTACCTGTCTGTCAAGCGCAGGGATCATCATAGCGCATCGTCTGCGCGCAACATATCCACCGCGTTCCTATTCACTCCCACCACGCGACCCACTCCCCACCCCTGCTGCGACGCTCCGCGTCTTCTAAACTAGTGGTCGCGGGAGAGATACGGGGTAAGAGGGGGAGGGGGAGAGAGGCTCGACGTTAACACAATATCTGGGGGATATTACAGACTAAAGTCTGGCTTTTATATCAGAAAAAAACATATGCTAAATGGATCTGAATTAAACGCGTTTCATCCATGGTAAGGATTTATGTTTCCTCCTTAAATCGTGTTTGCAGCGCATGGTGATAGAAGGCGACATTTGCATATTGTAGATTGCATAAATATTTGTATCCATTAAATAATTTCCTATGAGTGGTTAATGCAATGACAAAATGGCTTGACAAAGCAATATCGACATGAACTGAGAACAGTGTTTAGGTAGTCCATGTGAAAAAAAGAAACAAGTTGAATTTGATGAAAGACCAACAATAAAAAAATTGCAATTCAACTGAACTTATTCCGATTTTCCAATTAATTGTTTCTTACCATATTTGAGTAAGAGGTAAGAGATGCTCTATAGCCTAAAATCCCGCAAAGCAACGAACACGATTCGTTTGGCAGTTGTAATCAGATTTGTTGAGCCACTATATGCAAAGACTAATCAATAAACTGCTACAAAAAGCAAATAGATTCAGCTGATTCAGAATTGCTGTCACAATTTTTTTCCATATTATAAGCAGCACCTTTATTGCCTGAGAGGCAACCCCTGTAACCTAAATCATGAACCATCTGCATTGTCATGAAATTCTGGCACTTGGCTTATTGCGGTCCTATAAGATCAGATGCAGCCGTATGATGGAATGTGGCAAAAAGAGAAGCGGACAGTCAGTTACATATTCTGTGTGTGAGAAAGGCAATACATGCAGCGATGTAACTTAGGTCGTATTAATTATCTCTGCTGTACTAATGCATAGGCTAAGCTACATTCAGTGTGGAGAAACATGTTTTATATCAACCGACTGTGGAAACGGCTGTTTCTTTTTACTGGCGCAGTTGCCTGGAATAGTATAACTTCCCTGCTGGTTCAATATTAGAAGCAATACGTCAGAAAACCAATTGACGTAGTGATTGGTCACCGAAACAGGTTTTGAATTAGATTTTCTTGGAGCCGATATGATAACATAGGATGCTGTCTCGGTTTCATTCAATATTACTAACAACATCACTAACTTGAATTGAAAGCATGAATTCCTTTACATTGCTTTTCTCAGTTCTAGTAAGGTTGGCGTCCGGCAGAACGACTGAATCAGCACCATGGACAGCGACCGTAGTTTGGAAAGGATTTAAGTTAGTTTCATGCAACATTTCACCGAAGACTTTCGCTGAATCTTTTGCTATTAGGCTTGTATGATATTGTAGAATTGTATACATATACACTTGATTAAGGTTCTTGGAAACAATAATATGAAACGTTTGGAAACGATGTTTGCTTGTATTACGAATTCACATTCTACGCAGCAACTTCCCTTGTAATTCATGTTCCAGAGAATAATCATTATACTGCTGCATTATATATATCTTTAAATGTATTTCACATAGAGATATTGATTAATAGCATATGTACTGTAGCAATTAGCTGTATAGCTACTGAACTATGGGTTTTGTAAATGTTACAGAGAGCACTGCAGTATCTACTCAGAAACAGTAGGTTCACTAAGGGACAAGGGCATAAGACAACTATGACAGGAGGATCGCTTCTTACAGGCTTCCTATGCAGGACAGGAAAGGTTAGGTGTAGGTCACATCCACCCCCACAAACCTGGAATTATGAATAATCTGTCTAGAGGGCCAATTGAGGGCACTGTCAGTGCTGTATGCCATCACATCCATCTTTCTAACAGGAAGTGTGGCACATTCTGACATGCACAACTCACCTGAGATGGGATACCAGGATGGCAGATCAGGGGGTACAACGGTGCCAATTATAGTAATGGGTGTTGGGGTGATGTCAGTTCTTGACACGGTGCAGCTGCACACCAGGGGACAGACATGTCATAGGAGGAATATTCTATTCTACTCTAGAGTACTCAGTCTTGACAGTCTCCGCCATGACACTGTCTCTTCTGAGAGCAGATGGAAATGCATGACTAGCTGATAATGAGTCAGTGAGCTGATAGTGAAGGAGAGAAAGAGAGAGAAAGAGAGCGAGAAAGAGAGAGACAGAGAAAGAGAAAGAGAGAGAACGAGAGAGAGAGTGTGTGAGAAAGAGGTCTGATGATGAACGACAAGCTCTTTGTGATGGGGTGGGGGGGTTTTAATAATGTTGCCCACCTACATATACAAATACACACACACACAGATTGATGTACATGTACTCACACATAAGGTTTTACACACTAACTAAGACACACATACAGTGCCTTCGGAAAGTATTCAGAGCCCTTGACTTTTTCCACATTTTGTTATGTTACAGCCTTATTCTAAAATGGATGAAAAAAACAACATCTTCAGCAATCTACACACAATACCCCATAATTACAAAGCAAAAACAGGTTGTTAGAAATCTGAAATACCTTATTTACATAAGTATTCAGATCATTTGCTATAAGACTCGAAATTGAGCTCAGGTGCATCCTGTTTCCATTGATCATCCTTGAGATGTTTCTACAACTTGATTGGAGTCCACCTGTGGTAAATTCAATTAATTGGACATGATTTGGAAAGGAAAACACCTGTTTATATAAGGTCCCACAGTTGACAGTGCATGTCAGAGAAGAAACCAAGCCATGAGGTCGAAGGAATTGTCCGGAAAGCTCAGAGACAGGATTGTGTCGAGGCACAGATCTGGGGAAGGGTACGAACACAGTGTTCTCCATCATTCTTAAATGGAAGAAGTTTGGAACCACCTTCCTAGAGCTGGCCGCCCAGCCAAACTGAGCAATCGGAGGAGAAGGGCCTTGGTCAGGGAGGTGACCAAGAACCTGATGGTCACTCTGACAGTGCTTTAGAGTTCCCCTGTGGAGATGGGAGAACCTTCAAGAAGGACAACCATCTCTGCTGCACTCCACCAATCAGGCCTTTATGGTAGAGTGGCCAGACGGAAGCCACTCTTCAGTAAAAGGCACATGACAGCCCACTTGGAGTTTGCCAAAAGGCACTTAAAGACTGTCAGACCATGAGAAACAAGATTCTCTTGTCTGCTGAAACCAAGATTGAACTCTTTGGCCTGAATGCCAAGCGTCACGTCTGGAGGAAACCTAGCACCATCCCTTCGGTGAAGCATGGTGGTGGCAGCATCATGCTATGGGGATGTTTTTCAGAGGCAGGGACTGGGAGACTAGTCAGGAGCGAGGGAACGATGAACAGAGCAAAATACAGAGAGAGATCCTTGATGGAAACCTGCTCCAGAGCGCTCAGGACCTCAGACTGGGGCGAAGGTTCACTTCCCAACAGGACAACTACCCTAAGCACACATACAAGACAACGCAGGAGTGGCTTCGGGACAAGTCTTTGAATGTCCTTGAGTGGCCAAGCCAGAGCCCGGACTTGAACCCAATCAAACATCTCTGGAGAGACCTGGAAATAGCTGTGCAGCAACGCAACCCATCCAACCTGACAGAGCTTGAGAGAATCTGCAGAGAAGAATGGGAGAAACTCCCCAAATACAGGTGTGCCAAGCTTGTAGCATCATACCCAAGAAGACTCAAGGCTGTAATCACTGCCAAAGGTGATTTAACAAAGTACTGAGTAAAGGGTCTGAATACTTATGTAAATTGATTTTTGCTTTGTCATTATGGAGTATTGCGTGTAGATTGATGAGGGGGAAAAACAATTTAATACATTTTAGAATAAGGCTGTCACATGACAAAATGTGGAAAAAGTCAAATGGTCTGAATACATTCCGAAGGCACTGTACATGCATGCAGTCAGATGCACACTCCGTTTTAGAAACCCAGACAGACCCAGACTTGAGAAGTTACATTTGCTCCAGAGTCACACAGATAAATGTGTGTAAACCAAACAACAGAGAGGATATAAACTGAAGGCCAGAGGAAGAGCAATAATGAAGAGACCTGTCGAGAGATGGGGAAAGAAATGGGTATGAAAAGCACAGACTGATATATTAGGACTAAAGACTAGTCCTTGGATAAAAAGGATAGCAATCTACTCAACAGACTGAGTAGCCTGAAATATGTTTTAAGGGGGATATCAATAAATAGTTACTGCAGACCTATTGTAGGTACTCAACACAACAACAGTATGAAATAAAAAAATAAATCAACTGCTTATCAATTACCTTTTGCTGTTGTGCTGTGCATGAAAGATGTTGTTTTTGCCAATAGATTATCAAGATGTAATGCGCGAACAATATGAGGTTTTAGTGGATTAGTGGATGCGCTATCTACCTAGATTAAGGCAATACGTCAGTTGAAGCTGCAGTGATAGATAGCAGCTAGGATGATAAATGTCATTCTATAGCTGAAACTACCCAGCCAGAAATAGCTTCTACTGCCTCCCTTATCAGAGTGGGAGTGCGAAGTGAGGAGTCTGGTTGGCAAATTGCGGGAGGATCGATGTCAACCCCCCTGTCGTTCCTCTCCTTTCCACAGCCCAGAGCTAGGGGTCAAACTGGGACGCTCAGAGGGGGCGACAATCATGACAGCACTATGTGAGTTGGCGTGTGTGTGTTTGCAGCTGCAGCAGGTTCTACCTAAATATTTTTTTACAACCAAATCTCTATTTTTTATGTAAATGGCATGTTATAGAAGGGTCCATGCAATTTTTTTTTTTGATTTCACATGTTTCAGAGGAATTTACCACAAACTGCAAATCACTTCCTCACCCTTGTGTATTATGGGGGCCCTGAAAAATTATCAAAACACCCAATTACATAATTTTAGAAACAGCAAAGCTCTCAGCATAGTAATGAAGGTATTTAGATGTTGTACAATCTAGAAGAAAAATAAACGCACACCTATTAAGGCGAGGTGCTGGCTAGCGGGTTAGACAACTTGAAAATAAGGGAGAGCCGCACACTCTAGGAGCTCAGATGCAAAAATGTAATATCCAACGTTTCAGCCGAGCTGTCTTCATCAGGGTATCAGGGCTGTCGAAACGTTGGATATTACATTTTTGCATCTGAGCTCCAAGAGTGTGCGGCTCTCCCTTATTTAGATGTTGTACATCTGAAGTTGTGTCATTCCGGAATGTATCCGCAATGTTACATTCCCTTTTTTGCGACTCGAGCCTTCTCAAGCAGTTCCATTTTCCGTGTAGCCTGCTGCTACAGGTAACTTTACAAAAAAAGGAAATACTGTACCAACATATAGTGTCTTAATAGGATTCTGGGCGACAACACCATGCTTTCAATATACATTGTATCCCTAATTTACTCAAGTGTTTACTTTATTTAGGCAGTTAGGCCTACCTGTAAATGGACTTTGGAGGTATTGTTCGAGTCGCAACAAAATGGAATATAGCCAAACGTTGTGGATAAAGTTCGAAATGACACAATTTCACATGTAAAACATCTGAAGACCTGCGTCACTAGACTGATCGCTTTGCAGTTTCTAAAATGATGTATTTGGGTGTTTTTGGAGCGTTCATGTTTTTTTTCGGGGCCCAAAACTACACATCAAGGATAAGGAACTGATTTGCTGTTTGGGGAAGTTTCTCTAAAACGTGAAATCACAAAACAATTGTCTGGTCCCTCTATTTACATATTTTTTGGGTAGATTTGGTTGTAAAAAATTAAAACTTCTCATTTGACATGCCTAAATAAACACAGTATGACAGGGAAAGAAAACAAAAAATAGCTATCTTTTCAAGACAACATTTGGTGTGAATCACTGAGAGATCTCAGGGAAGGAATCTGTGTCGGGGACTCGCATGCTGCAACTATGTTCGATTAGCAGCTCCATGAAACCCGCTGATCATCGTTATCTGACTGGAGCGCTCACGCTGTGCCTGTTTTCCTGATCCATCTTGGCAGAAATGACTAGTGCCTCTGAGCTGGAGTCCATAGATCTTAGACAAGACAGCTCTCTCTCCCTCGTCTACTGTGGGAAAAAACCTGCCCAGACCCACACAATACACCTGTGGCCGGTTTACCGACAGCGATGGCATTTAGGTTTACAAGTGTTTTAATGATGCAGCCGAATATGTAACATGCGTTTCCCAATACACGAAGCAGAGTGCGTCGTTGGAGCATGTGTCGATACTGATTGGATCGAAAGAAAGGGAACTCTGCTCTCGAGTCAGCTTTCTCTATTAAACTCTTACCTTAATAACATTAGAATTATTTCACAATACCCACGACGGATCAGCTATTATAAAGATACCACCTATGACTGCAAATATTGAGGCGGCTTATTCTAATGCTTACCCAATAAAAATGCACTAAATCCCCAATTTGGCACATCCTTGCGCACATGTTAGACTACACATCATGAAATATATTGAGATACATTACAGATAGTAGCCTACAAGTAACAAAATATGACTCTATTGATTGAACATTAAATTTATTTGAAAATGATTGACTACTCCCTTCACAGAACAGCGCAAACTGGCCCTAACCAGAATAGAAAGAGGAGTGGGAGGCCCCGGTGCACAACTGAGCAAGAGGACAAGTACATTAGAGTGTCTAGTTTGAGAAACAGACGCCTCACAAGTCCTCAACTGGCAGCTTCATTAAATAGTACCCACAAAAAACACCAGTCTCAATGTCAAGAGTGAAGAGGCGACTCTGGGATGCTGGCCTTCTCGGCAGAGTTGTAAAGAAAAAGCCATATCTCAGACTGGGCAATAAAAAGAAAATATTAAGATGGGAAAAATAACACAGACACTGGACAGAGGAACTCTGACTAGAAGGCCAGCATCCCGGAGTTGCCTCTTCACTGTTAACGTTGAGACTGGTGTTTTGCGGGTTCGATTCCAGGCTGTATCACATCCAGCTGTGATTGGGAGTCCCATAGGACGGTGCAGAATTGGGCCAGCGTTGTCCAGGTTTGGATGGAGTAGGCTGTCTTTGTAAATAAGAATTTGTTCTTAACTGACTTGCCTACTTAAATAAAGGTTAAATTAATAATAAAATACCCCTAAGCCAAAATACTCCTGAACAGCTAATCAAATGTCTACCCAGACTATTTGCATTGTCCACCCCCCACCCCCCACCCCCTCTTTTACACTACTGCTATTCTATGTTTATTATCTATGCATAGTCACTTTAACTCTACCTACATGCACATATTACCTCAATTACCTCAACCAACCTGTGACCCCCACATATTGACTCTGTACCGGTACCCCCTATATATAGCCTCGCTACTGTTGTTTTACTGCTGCTCTTTCATTGTTTGTTATTTTTATTTTTGACTTATCTGTTTTTTACTTAACAGTTATTTTGGGCTTGTAAGTAAGCATTTCACTGTAAGGTCTACACCTGTAGTATTCAGCACGTGACAAATAACATTTTATGTTATTTGATTGAAATCAATAATAGAGCAAAATAACAATATTAAAATGTACAGTTGAAGTCGGAAGTTTACATGCACTTAGGTTGGAGTCATTAAAACTCGTTTTATAACCTCTCCACAAATTTCTTGTTAACAAACTATAATTTTGGCAAGTCGGTTAGGACATCTACTTTCTGCATGACACAAATAATGTTTCCAACAATTGTTTACGGACAGATTATTTCACTTTTAATTCACTGTATCAAAATTCCAGTGGGTCAGAAGTTTACATACACTATGTTGACTGTGCCTTTAAACAGCTTGGAAAATTCCAGAAAATGATGTCATGGCCTTAGAAGCATCTGATAGGCTAATTGACATCATTTGAGTCAATTGGAGGTGTACCTGTGGATGTATTTCAAGGCCTACCTTCAAACTCAGTGCCTCTTTGCTTGACATCGTGGGAAAATCAAAAGAAATCAGCCAATACCGCCGAAAAAAAATTGTAGAGCTCCACAGGTCTGGTTCATCCTTGGGAGCAATTTCCAAATGCCTGAAGGTACCACGTTCATCTGTACAAACAATAGTACGCAAGTATAAACACCATGGGACCACGCAGCCGTCATACCGCTCAGGAAGGAGACGTATTCTGTCTCCTAGAGATGAACGTACTTTGGTGCGAAAAGTGCAAATCAATCCCAGAACAACAGCAAAGGACGTTGTCAAGATGCTGGAGGAAACAGGTACAAAAGTACCTATATCTACAGTAAAACGAGGCTTATATCGACATAACCTGGAAGAAGCCACTGCTCCAAAACTGACATAAAAAAGCCAGACTACGGTTTGCAACTGCACATGGGGACAAAGATCGTACTTTTTGGATAAATGTACTCTGGTCTGATGAAACAAAAATAGAACTGTTTGGCCAAAATGACCATCGTTATGTTTGGAGGAAAAAGTGGGAGGCTTGCAAGCCGAAGAACATCATCCCAACCGTGAAGCGTGGGGGTGGCAGCATCATGTTGTGGGGGTGCTTTGCTGCAGGAGGGACTGGTGCACTTCACAAAATAGATGGCATCATGAGGTAGAAAAATTATCTGGATATATTGAAGCAACATCTCAAGACATCAGTCAGGAAGTTAAAGCTTGGTCGCAAATGGGTCTTCCAAATCGACATTGACCCCAAGCATACTTCCAAAGTTGTGGCAAAATGGCTTAAGGACAACAATGTCAAGATATTGGAGTGGCCATCACAAAGCCCAGACCTCAATCCTATAGAAAATTTGTGGGCAGAACTGAAAAAGCGTGTGCGAGCAAGGAGGCTTACAAACCTGACTCAGTTACACCAACTCTGTCAGGAGGAATGGGCCAAAATTCACCCAACTTATTGTGGGAAGCTTGTGGAAGGCTACCCGAAACATTTGACCCAAGTTAAACAATTTAAAGGCATTGCTACCAAATACTAATTGAGTGTATGTAAACTTCTGAGCCACTGGGATTTTGATGAAAGAAATAAAAGCTGAAATAAATCATTCTCTCTACTATTATTCTGACATTTCACATTCTTAAAATAAAGTGGTGATCCTAACTGACCTAAGACTGGGAATGTTTACTAGGATTAAATGTCAGGAATTGTGAAAAACTGAGTTTAAATGTATTTGGCTAAGGTATATGTAAACTTTCAACTTCAACTGCATGTTTGTGTAGAGTGCGTGTGTTAGCATGTGTTTGTGAATGCTGTGTGTGCACCTATGTGTGTGTGTGTGTCTCTGCACAGTCCACACTGTTCCATAAGGTGTAGTTGTATCTGTTTTTTAAATCTGATTTTATTGCTTGACTGAGTTACATGATGTGGAACGGAGTTTAATGTAGTAATGGCTCTATGTAGTACTGCGCATTTCCTGTAGTCTGTTCTGGACTTGGGGAGAGTGAAGAGACCTCTGGTGGCATATCTTGTGGGGTATGCATAGGTGTCTGAGCTGTGCGCTAGTTGCTTAAACAGACAGCTCGGTGATTTCAACATTTCAATACCTCTCACAAAGACAAGCAGTGATGCAGTCAATCTATCCTCCACCCTGAGCTAGGAGAGATTGACATGCTGGCCCTCTGTGTGCATCTAAGGGTCAGCTGTGCTGCTCCATTCTGGGCTAATTGTAATTTTCCTATGTCCCTCTTTGTGGCACTTGGCCACATAACTGGACAGTAGTCCAGGTGCAACAAAACTAGGGCCTGTAGTAGATGTTTTGTTGATAGCGATGTCAAGAAAGCGTAGTAGTGCTTTATTATGGACAGACCTCTTCCCATCTTAGCTACCGTTGCATCAATACGTTTTGACCATGACAGTTTACAATCCATGGTTACACCAAGCAGTTTAGTCTCGTTAACTTGTTCATTTTCCACATTATTCATTATAAGATTTAGTTGAGGTTTTGGATTTAGTGAATGATTAGTCCTAAATACAATTATTTTTGGACCAGATTATTTCTTGCCACCCATTCTGATACTGACTGCAGCTCTTTGTTAAATGTTGTAGTGATTTCACCTGCTATGGTAACTGACATGTACAATGTTGAGTCATCAGCATACATAGACACACAGGCTTTACTCAGTGCCAGTGGCAGGTCATTGGTAAAGATTTTAAAAAGTAAGGGGCCTAGACATCTGAACTGGGGAATGCCAGACTCTACCTGGATTATATGGGAGAAGCTTCCATTAAAGAACACCCTCTGTGTTCTGTTAGACAGGTAACTCTCGATCCACAATATAGCAGGGGATGTAAAGCCATAACACATACGTTTTTCCAGCAGCAGATTCTTATTAACAATTTCTCTCAGCCAATCATCAGTCATTTGTGTAAGTGCCATCCGTATATGTTGAATGCCCTTCCTTTTAAGTGTGCTTAAAGTCTGTTGTTAATTTGTTTACTGTGAAATAATATTGTATTTGCAATGAAAAAGTAGTTGGCATTATCAATGGGTTTTGTGACGAATGAGCCATCTGATTCAATGAATGATGCAGCCGAGTTTGCCTTTTTGCCCAGAATTTAATTTAAGGTGCTTTTTACTATCATTCTTTATATCATTTATTTTTGTTCATAGTCCAATTTCTTCTTCTTTTTGTTAAGTTTAGTCATATCAATCCTAATTTACAGTACGTTTGCCACTCGGCTGTGCAGCCAGACATTTTGCCATTCCTTTTTCCTCATCCCCCTCAACCAACATTTTTTTCAATTCCTCATCGATCCACGGGTATTTAACAGTTTTTACAGTCATTTTCTTAATGGGTGCATGCTTATTAGTAACAGGAATAAGCAATTTCATAAATTATTTAAGTGCAGCGTCAGGACACATCAGACCAACAAATATTTTTCACATCTTCAACATAGGAATCATTGCAAAACCTCTTGTATGATCACTTATACACTATTTTAGGTCGTCTTTGAAACTTTGTTTTTCCTAAATATGGCTATTATATTATGATCACTACATCCGATGGATGTGGATACTGCTTAAGAGTGGATTTCTGCAGCATTAGAAAAGATGTGATCAATACAAGTGGATGATTTAGTTCCTGTTCTGTTTGTAAATACTCTGGTAGGTTGACTGATAACCGGAACCAGGTTGCAGGCACTGGTTACAGTTTGAAGCATTTTCTTGACTGGACAGCTTGACGAAAGCCACTCAATATTTAGGTTACCCAGAAAATATGCAAACTTGTAGTGTATTTGAGTTTTAAAAAAGCTTCTAACGTTTGTAATTTCCACTTTGAAATTTCAAACGTGATTTACCCCAAACCAAAAAAAATTCAACCCCCATAAAAATATCCATTAATTATAATCTTAATAATAATGAAAATGTCCTGTTGCTGCAAGATTATTTTACTGCGGTAGCAAACTGGCTCAAATTAAGATCCTACATCTGTATGTATAGTATCAAATCAAATCACATCTTATTCGTCACATGCTTTGTGAACAAAAGGTATGGAGTAACTGTCAGGGATTTCTTCGTCGGAGGACGATATGGCGAAATCATCATCGGAAAATGAGGACCAATATGCAGCAGAGTTGAGATGGTTCATTTTGAACTTTTAATAAATTCCAAAACGAACATACAAAATAACAAAAACGAACGCACGATACACTGACAGTCCTGTTAGGTTTACACACACTAAACACGGAACAATCTCCCACAATTAAACAAACAAACACACCCAACTAATATAGGACTTCCAATCAAAGGCAACACCACACAGCTGCCTTCAATTGGAAGTCCACCCCAATTAACCAAACATAGACATACAACTAACTAGATCAACATAGAAATACGTGAATCTCAAACAGTGCCCAAAAACCCCGGAATACTAAATCAAATGCCCTTAGTACAAAAACACCACCCTGAACCACATAAAACAAATACCCTCTGCCACGTCCTGACCAAACTACAATACCAATTAACCCTTATACTGGCCAGGACGTGACAGTAACAGTAAAATGCTTACTTACGGGCCCTTCCCAACAATGCCCTTCCCAACAAATAGAGAAATAATAGAAAAGGTAAACACATAATAATACAAGTAATAATATACTGCTCAAAAAAATAAAGGGAACACTTAAATAACACATCCTAGATCTGAATGAAAGAAATAATCTTATTAAATACTTTTTTCTTTACATAGTTGAATGTGCTGACAACAAAATCACACAAAAATAATCAATGGAAATCCAATTTATCAACCCATGGAGGTCTGGATTTGGAGTCACACTCAAAATTAAAGTGGAAAACCACACTACAGGCTGATCCAACTTTGATGTAATGTCCTTAAAACAAGTCAAAATGAGGCTCAGTAGTGTGTGTTTTCTCCACGTGCCTGTATGACCTCCCTACAATGCCTGAGCATGCTCCTGATGAGGTGGCGGATAGCCTCCTGAGGGATCTCCTCCCAGACCTGGACTAAAGCATCCGCCAACTCCTGGACAGTCTGTGGTGCAACGTGGCGTTGGTGGATGGAGCAAGACATGATGTCCCAGATGTGCTCAATTGGATTCAGGTCTGGGGAACGGGCGGGCCAGTCCATAGCATCAATGCCTTCCTCTTGCAGGAACTGCTGACACACTCTAGCCACATGAGGTCTAGCATGGTCTTGCATTAGGAGGAACCCAGGGCCAACCGCACCAGCATATGGTCTCACAAGGGGTCTGAGGATCTCATCTCGGTACCTAATGGCAGTCAGGCTACCTCTGTGCGGCCCCCCAAAGAAATGCCACCCCACACCATGACTGACCCACCGCCAAACCGGTCATGCTGGAGGATGTTGCAGGCAGCAGAATGTTCTCCACGGCATCTCCAGACTCTGTCACGTCTGTCACGTGCTCAGTGTGAACCTGCTTTCATCTGTGAAGAGCACAGGGCGCCAGTGGCGAATTTGCCAATCTTGGTGTTCTCTGGAAAATGCCAAACGTCCTGCACGGTGTTGGGCTGTAAGCACAACCCCCACCTGTGGACGTCGGGCCCTCATACCACCCTCATGGAGTCTGTTTCTGACCGTTTGAGCAGACACATGCACATTTGTGGCCTGCTGGAGGTCATTTTGCAGGGCTCTGGCAGTGCTTCTCCTGCTCCTCCTTGCACAGCGGTCCTGCTGCTGGGTTGTTGCCCTACGGCCTCCTCCACATCTCCTGATGTACTGGCCTGTCTCCTGGTAGCGCCTCCATGCTCTGGACACTACGCTGACAGACACAGCAAACCTTCTTGCCACAGCTCGCATTGATGTGCCATCCTGGATGAGCTGCACTACCTGAGCCACTTGTGTGGGTTGTAGACTCCGTCTCATGCTACCACTAGAGTGAAAGCACCGCCAGCATTCAAAAGTGACCAAAACATCAGCCAGGAAGCATAGGAACTGAGAAGTGGTCTGTGGTCCCCACCTGCAGAACCACTCCTTTATTGGGGGTGTCTTGCTAATTGCCTATAATTTCCACCTGTTGTCTATTCCATTTGCACAACAGCATGTGACATTTATTGTCAATCAGTGTTGCTTCCTAAGTGGAGAGTTTGATTTCATAGAAGTGTGATTGACTTGGAGTTACATTGTGTTGTTTAAGTGTTCCCTTTATTTTTTTGAGCAGTGTAGATACACAATGAGTAATGATAACTTGACTATATACAAGGACTACCAGTACCTAGTGGATGTGCAGGGGTACGAGGTAATTAAGGTAGATATGTACATATAATTAGGAATAAAGTGACAGATAATAAACAGTAGCAGCAGCGTATGTGATGGACTAACTATTTGTCAGTCTTATGGCTTGGGGGGGTAGAAGCTGTTCAGGGTCCTGTTGCTTCCAGACTTGGCGCATCGGTACCGCTTGCTGTGCGGTAACAGAGAGAACAGTCTATGACCTGGGTGGCTGGAGTCTTCAACAATTTATTTATTTAGTATTGTAGAGGAACAATATATAGAGAAAGGAGAGTCTCTCTCTCTGTAATTCTGAAACGCTAATAATCTATAATGGTGGTCAATCCAATAACCGTAATAATACTTTACTACATTGTTTCAAAGGCATCAATCCCCTTGATGCAGATCATTGTGGATCGTCATCCACTTTGATGCAGATCATTGTGGATCGTCATCCACTTTGATGCAGATCATTGTGGATCGTCATCCACTTTGATGCAGATCATTGTGGATCGTCATCCACTTTGATGCAGATCATTGTGGATCGTCATCCACTTTGATGCAGATCATTGTGGATCGTCATCCACTTTGATGCAGATCATTGTGGATTGTCAAGTTGCCTTCAGCCCCAGTCAACAGATTGGGTCTTTAGCATGGTGTCAGACCCACAGATGCCCACGCACACACACGCACACACGCACGCACGCACGTACGCACGCACGCACGCGCACGCACACACACACACACACACACACACACACACACACACACACACACACACACACACACACACACACACACACACACACACACACACACACACACACACAGACACACACACACAGACACACACACACACACACAGAGAGAAAGTGGTAGGTGGCAGCCTCGTAGCCACATTCTCAGGATCGAGAGCCTCTCCCTCAGCCCGTCTCAACTCAGCACCTGTCAACTGCTTCCCACTCCACCCACGGAGTCCCCTGGCAGCAAGCCAGTAATGACAAAGTAACAACTGTTATTAAACTGCCATTGATTCCCAACAGAATTATTTAGGCAGATAGGCCATAATAAAAAGGGGTGGATGGATGAAATGTAATTGAATATATTGAGCACAGTCTGAATGAAAGAAAGGCCGAGCCCTAATCATTGTAAAGACTGACTCCGACTCACTCAAATTAAGCTGTGTTTGTGAATGCTGCACTGTTAAAATTAAGTGCTAACAGAAAATATTGAAAACACTATTTTGTTGTTTCAAGTCCTGTTTAGTGCAGAATAGATACCGTCTCTTTTGGTTCAATTTCCTCTCTCTAAAACACGTGTCAAACTAATTCTGTGTATTGAAACACTTACATTAGGTTTACATTCAAACACCCTCCAACCACCAGATCTCAGTTTAGGTGCACTACTTTTCATGGTTTCATTACACAATCATGGTGTTTTGAGACATTCTATTTTTACAGTGTGTATTATAATATGCACGCTTAGGGATGGTTAGTTAGACGTCTCAATATGTGTTTCAACACCGCCAAAGAAAGACTCTGGCTTATAATAATGCTGTAACAGAAGTCATGAGTCTCTCAAGGTATTTCATGTGAGGTTGGTGGTTATATTGCTACTCTCAGGGGGAATGAAGAACAGAAATAAACCAATAATATCTTCCCTCTTCATTCTGGCTCCCCCCACTCCCTTCCCCACAACCACCACTAACTACTTCTCTATTATACCCAGATGATTACACTCTGTTTCGGTTTGTATAGCTACTGTCTGTCCCCATGCTCGCTGTTCACCTGGGTTATGAAATAGAGTTGTTTATTAACATGAACAGGGCATGTTGAATCACCTTGGAATAGAACTACATATCCCAGCTGACATACGGGGGGATGCTCCTTCATAGCTAGACAGCTGTTTATTTCTCACTGCACAAGATGCATCTCCTTCTCTCCATCCAAATAGATCACTAGATCCCAAATGGTGGGTTGGGACTCACTGGTGAGCCACAGGCAGCCAGTCCCTCCTCCTCTTGGGTCACGGTGAAAGCTGTGGCTGGATTTTTTGTTGTTGTCTATTTGGTGGATAATAATCGATAGTTTGAGATCATTCAAATAGATTACTTAGAGGAAGGTTTGGTAGAATTAATATTCCAAGAACATTATGTTGATTTTCAGTCACAGAAAATACTTTTTTTGAAATTAAATCAGTATTAGTAGTCATGTAAAAGTCTAGACAAGTCAATTCACCTTCACATCCTGTTGGATATCAGAATTAAAAAAAAATGTTTGAGTCATTGCCTCATCTTTCTGTATCTCACACTTGCAGATCTTTGGATAATCTCACTTTCAAGCACCAAATTATTAATTATTTAGTATCAAATCAAATCAAATTTATTTATATAGCCCTTCTTACATCAGCTGATATCTCAAAGTGCTGTACAGAAACCCAGCCTAAAACCCCAAACAGCAAGTAATGCAGGTGTAGAAGCACGGTGGCTAAGAAAAACTCCCTAGAAAGGCCAAAACCTAGGAAGAAACCTAGAGAGGAACCAGGCTATGAGGGGTGGCCAGTCCTCTTCTGGCTGTGCCGGGTGGAGATTATAACAGAACATGGCCAAGATGTTCAAATGTTCATAAATGACCAGCATGGTCAAATAATAATAATCACAGTAGTTGTCGAGGGTGCAACAAGTCAGCACCTCAAGAGTAAATGTCAATTGGCTTTTCATAGCCGATCATTGAGAGTATCTCTACCGCTCCTGCTGTCTCTAGAGAGTTGAAAACAGCAGGTCTGGGACAGGTAGCACATCCGGTGAACAGGTCAGGGTTCCATAGCTACAGGCAGAACAGTTGAAACTGGAGCTGCAGCACGGCCAGGTGGACTGGGGACAGCAAGGAGTCATCATGCCAGGTTGACCTGAGGCATGGTCCTAGGGCTCAAGTCCTCCGAAAGAGAGAAAGAAAGAGAGAATTAGAGAGAGCATACTTAAATTCACACAGGACACCGGATAAGACAGGAGAAATACTCCAGATATAACAGACTGACCCTAGCCCCCTGACACATGAACTACTGCAGCATAAATACTGGAGGCTGAGACAGGAGGGGTCAGGAGACACTGTGGCCCCATCCGATGATACCCCCGGACAGGGCCAAATAGGCAGGATATAACCCAACCCACTTTGCCAAAGCACAGCCGCCACACCACTAGAGGGATATCTTCAACCACCAACTTACCATCCTGAGACAAGGCCGAGTATAGCCCACAAAGATCTCCGCCATGGCACAACCCAAGGGGGGGGGGGGGGGGGGGCGTCAACCCAGAGGGAAGACCACGTCAGTGACTCAACCCACTCAAGTGACGCACCCCTCCTAGGGACGGCATGGAAGAACACCAGTAAGCCAGTGACTCAGCCCCTGTAATAGGGTTAGAGGCAGAGAATCCCAGTGGAGAGAGGGGAACCAGCCAGGCAGAAACAGCAAGGGCGGTTCGTTGCTCCAGAGCCTCTCCGTTCACCTTCACACTCCTGGGCCAGACTACACTCAATCATAGGACCTACTGAAGAGATGAGTCTTCAGTAAAGACTTAAAGGTTGAGACCGAGTCTGCGTCTCTCACATGGGTAGGCAGACCATTCCATAAAAATGGACCTCTATAGGAGAAAGCCCTGCCTCCAGCTGTTTGCTTAGAAATTCTAGGGACATTTAGGAGGCCTGCGTCTTGTGACCATAGCGTACGTCTAGGTATGTACGGCAGGACCAACTCGGAAAGATAGGTAGGAGCAAGCCCATGTAATGCTTTGTAGGTTAGCAGTAAAACCTTGAAATCAGCCCTTGCCTTAACAGGAAGCCAGTGTAGGGAGGCTAGCACTGGAGTAATAGTCAGGATTCTAGCAGCCGTATTTAGCACTAACTGAAGTGTATTTAGTGCTTTATCCGGGTAGCCGGAAAGTAGAGCATTGCAGTAGTCCAACCTCGAAGTAAAAAAAGCATGGAATAATTTTTCTGCATCATTTTTGGACAGAAAGTTTCAGATTTTTGCAATGTTACGTAGATGGAATAAAGCTGTCCTTGAAACAGTCTTGATATGTTCTTCAAAAGAGAGATCAGGGTCCAGAGTAACGCCGAGGTCCTTCACAGTACAACCATCAAGATGAATTGTCAGATTCAACAGAAGATCTCTTTGTTTCTTGGGACCTAGTACAAGCATCTCCGTTTTGTCCGAGTTTAAAAGCAGAAAGTTTGCAGCCATCCACTTCCTTATGTCTGAAACACAGGCTTCTAGCGAGGGCAATATTGGGGCTTCACCATGTTTCATTGAAATGTACAGCTGTGTGTCATCCACATAGCAGTGAAATTTAACATTATGTTTTCGAATTACATCCCCAAGAGGTAAAATATATAGTGAAAACAATAGTGGTCCTAAAACGGAACCTTGAGGAACACCGAAATGTACAGTTGATTTGTCAGAGGACAAACCATTCACGGAGACAAACTGATATCTTTCCGACAGATAAGATCTAAACCAGGCCAGAACTTGTCCGTGTAGACAATTTGGGTTTCCAATCTCTCCAAAAGAATGTGGTGATCGATGGTATCAAAAGCAGCACTAAGATCTAGGAGCATGAGGACAGATGCAGAGCCTCGGTCTGATGCCATTAAAAGGTAATTTACCACCTTCACAAGTGCAGTCTCAGTGCTATGATGGGGTCTAAAACCAGACTGAAGCGTTTCATATACATTGTTTGTCTTTAGGAAGGCAGTGAGTTGCTGCGCAACAGCTTTTTCAATTTTTTGGAGAGGAATGGAAGTTTCGATATAGGCCGATAGTTTTGTATATTTTCTGGGTCAAGATTTGGCTTTTTCAAGAGAGGCTTTATTACTGCCACTTTTAGTGAGTTTGGTACACATCCGGAGAGCCGTTTATTATGTTCAACATAGGAGGGCCAAGCACAGGAAGCAGCTCTTTCAGTAGTTTAGTTGGAATAGGGTCCAGTATGCAGCTTGAAGGTTTAGAGGCCATGATTATTTTCATCATTGTGTCAAGAGATATAGTACTAAAACACTTTAGTGTCTCCCTTGATCCTAGGTCCTGGCAGAGTTGTGCAGACTCAGGACAACGGAGCTTTGGAGGAATACGCAGATTTAAAGAGGAGTCCGTAATTTGCTTTCTAATGATCATGATCTTTTCCTCAAATAATTTCATGAATTTATTACTGTTGAAGTGAAATCCATCCTCTCTTGGGGAATGCTGATTTTTAGTTAGCTTTGCGACAGTATCAAAAAGAAATTTAGGATTGTTCTTATTTTCCTCAATTAAGTTGGAAAAATAGGATGAACGAGCAGCAGTGAGGGCTCTTCGATACTGCACGGTACTGTCTTTCCAAGCTAGTCGGAAGACTTCCAGTTTGGTGTGGCGCCATTTCCGTTCCAATTTTCTGGAAGCGTTCTTCAGAGCTCGTGTATTTTCTGTATACTTTATTCAACTCTGCATAGTTATAGTTTAGGAATACCAGGAAAGTTAGTAAAATAAGCCAATCTTAGCACAGTGCAGTCAAGGACCAGTATCATGCATACAACCATCATGGCAGAAATGTTGTCAATCTTGAAGGAGAAAAAGTGCTTTCCCTTTCCCCTGTCTAAAATGTTTTTGTTACACCAGATGGGTGCTCCATCTTTTTGTAATTTCAACTCATGAGATGGCTATCCAAACACTCCCTGTCTTGCTCTTACAGACACGTGTCATATCAAAGGTTTCAATTGCAGTCACTCTGAGATTGCATTGGTAATGCAGTATAACTGTTGTACCGCTGCATACTAGACATTAGATAGATGTGCAGACCAACCAAACTAACCATCTTAACCACCTTTCAGCACTGCCTGTCTGTACTGTACTTTTAGTCTTCTATGACAACTCTTTGTTTTTCTTTACAGGTTCACCAGCTTCCTCTTCAAGATGGCCAGTCAGCGCTAAGCTAATTAGCTGGGTGTAGCAGGTTTGACTGGAGGAAGAGGTGCCAGAGGCACCATGGGAGATGGAGGAGCCCTCCATACGGAGGGGAACGCCCTTCTCAAAGCCGTCTTCCAGGGCAAGCTGCGACTGACCCGGCTCCTCCTGGAAGGGGGCGCCTACATCAATGAAGGCAACGAGCGGGGCGAGACCCCCATCTCTGCTGCCTGCCTGGCTGGCTACGAGGACCCCCAGAGCCGCCAAAGGATGGTGCGCTACCTCCTGGAGAAAGGAGCCGATCCCAACATCCCAGACAAGTCTGGGCGGACCGCCCTGATGCATGCCTGTGTCGAGCAGGCGGGCAAAGAGGTGGTGTCCCTGCTCCTAGAGAATGGAGCTGACCCCAGCCTCAAGGACTACACAGGCTCCTCCGCCCTGGTCCATGCCATCAACAGAGGTGACCGAGACACCCTCCAGGTCCTGCTGGATGCCTGCAAGGCCAAGGGCAAGGAGGTGATCATCATCACCACTGACACATCACCCTCGGGTACCAAGAAGACCAAGCAGTACCTCAACTCCCCCCCATCACCAGGGGTGGTGGACAAGCTCTCGCCCATGGCCTGCATGTCGCCCTCAGAGGTGGTGATCCAGACCTCCAATTCCCCAGCAGCAGAGAAAGCTGAGGAGGAGGACAGTATCTTCAGCTTTGCGTTAACATCAGCTTTACCCCTACCCTCCACTAGAACCCTAGGGGAGAAAAGGCCGCACCCCCGCAAACTCCTGAAGAGGCTCAACTCGGAGCCTTGGGGACTGGTAGCACCCTCAGTGCTCAGCAGGGTCCCACAGGAGGAGGTTGATGGTGGACTGGAGGAGGAAGGTGGGGGTAGGATCATCACTGAGATGAATGGTCTGTCAATATCGGGTCCTGGCAGGCCTCTCCTGTCTCGTCGGCACAGCATCGAAACACACGACCCCTGCTCACCCAAACTCATTGACCGATCCTGCTCAGAGGACTGCGCAGCCCTTTGTAGCTCCTCCTGGGCCGACAAAGTCCAACAGCACCAGATCCTGTACCGCAGGAACACCGCGCCTGAGTCTCAGGAAAATACAGGCGGACCAGGGGCGGTGGCTTTACGCACCCTGGCTCACCCCAAACTTACCCGTATGGAGCACTATGAGTCAGACACACACCTGTGTCCTGAGTCCATCCCTGGATCTCCAGACTCGGGGCGCGTGTCGGTGGAGCGGAGGAAGTATAATGCCTCGCCCCTCTCTCTGCTCACCACCTCCTCCCGGGAGTCCCTTGAGAGCATCCCCAATTCTGTCTCCCCCATCACCATGCGCAGACGGCCCTCCGGCCTCCTGGAGCGCAGAGGCTCAGGCACCCTCCTCTTGGACCACATCTCCCACACCCGCCCCGGGTTCTTGCCCCCACTCAATGTCAACCCCCACCGGCCCATCCCAGACATCCGGGCCAATGGCAAGCCCACTTCCCCCATCCACTCTGGTCCGAAGATCCTGGTTCCAGTTGCCCCTGCCTCACCCAAGAGAGGCCCAGACTTCAAGATGAAGAAGAAACTGATGAGGAGGCACTCCATGCAGACGGAACAGATGAAACAGCTCTCCACCTTCCAGGAGATCCTTACAGAGAAGGTAATTGAGTCCAACGGGGACTGAATACTAAAAGGACATGTGAGGGCAAGTTGGGGGTACAGTGGTGGATCACATCTATCTAGTTAGTCCACCATTTTCCTCAACCAGTTCTTAAACCAGGACTACTAACATGAATTTGGCTCATTCAGAGTGAGGCCTCAGTCCCATCCTTGTTCTGTGTCAAGTGCAGATGGTTATTTTTATTTTTAGGTGACCTATTTTAATTTGTTGTGTTTCCTTTCTGTCACAGAAAGCTGGTTGATTGAGTAATATGGTTTACAGGAGATGTTCTTTTCATTTCTCCTCAAATTATTTATTAATATACTATTTGCAGTCAAGAGAAATAGAAACATATTTCTGTGTTTTTAGATGTTTACACACCGCAAAATGTGCACCAATGTCATGCCTATTGTTCCGTGTGCTGAAGACATTTTCGTCCCCTCTGAAATCAGTCACCTTATCTATCTATGACACTTTAGGTCAAAAGGACAAATCAACAGTAGAGATGCTAGCAACAGCTTACCTTGAATTGTTATTCTGAATGTGCTGTCTTCCCGATTTTCAATTCTTGCATTAGCTGCTTTAAAACATCAAAATTCAACCCTAAAATGCTCTCATGTTGATGGGTTTGTTTGGGGGAGAATGATGCTGCATTCCATGAAATAGTTTTCAAGACATAGTTCCCGAAGATTTCAATGTCATTGTATTGTTTCTGTTATCTACTTTCACTTATTTGCCTTCACCTTTTAATCACTTGAGATTTTGTGTTTTAGAGAGCTATTTTGGCTATATGGTCAAACCACACGCCTGACTTACCCTGACAACTACAGTGGGATCAGCATGTGGGACCCTTTATGAGTATCACACTGTAATAATATTATTATCAATTGATTTAAAAAAAGAAAAGTCGATTGAATGGCAATTAATTTCATACAAAATTCCAAAGAAATCCCATGAACGCATGTTTGTATACATTGAAGTGTGTGAATACTGTAAGATGGCTTTTAGAAGAATTAACCTCAAATAATTGCACATTGGTGCTATGCCTTTGCACATGGAAAGAGCTCCTAGCACATATTAACTGTAAATAATGTAAAGATAAGACAAACCTAATTTGCTTATGAAATATGTCCATGTGCAATATGCTGTACTATAATGTCAATGGATTTCCTTCATCTAGGGTGGATGTGAAGTTGTCTTTACAAATTGACATTGAAAGCAATCTGAAGCACTTCTTAACATTTACTGTACACTGATTTGCCAAAAGGGAGAGTGTGAGGCTCAAAGAACATAACATTTACAATTACTTACACATTTAGATTGTCACATTTGTATAGGGTGAGATTTAAGAGAAAAAGAGTTTGAAAATGTTTACCAAGCTTACAATCGTGACCGCTTGTCCCGCTTCCATTTGAAATATTTGTCTTTAATGAAATAATGTTTATGTGCTACAAGGTTTAATATTGACCTCCTGTTGATTGAACTGTATGTAGGTTACTTGAAGTTTAAGAGAAATACAAACAAAAAATAAATATTTTTGTATGCCTGTTAGGAAATAGAAATGTAGATTCTAATATGTAATCTATTTTCACGTTTGAACTTGATTGTAACTTGATTGTGGAATAAATATTTGTTAAATGTTCATAAGTGAATTAAAACAACCTTTAGTTGTCATGTCTCTTTAATATGAGATTTGTCATGTCAATTTGATATAAGAAATGTATTCATAAAATTGATAATACTGTACTTTCAGTATCAAGAATCAATCAATCTCCGTTAATTTTGATATTTCTTCAAAAAAATTATGTGCTTCATTTTCTGTGATGGCAAGAATCACAGGGTACAAAATATTTTCCATACTAGTCTTAGGTATTGGATATTCAGTACCGGTTTGAGACTATCAGCCAGCCTGAATGACTCTGCTGCACATGACGGGAAGACAAAGTATTTATTTTAGCCAGAAGTGACCTCCACACATTCATCTGTTAAACAAGATGCACTCCAGCACAGGTGGAAGATGTCTTCTTTGGCAAAGGCCTGGAGGAGGGACTTTAGATAGATGAGATAATATACACTAACACTGCAATGGATAAAGAAGGAGTCATTTGGTGAGGTAACTTCATCTCCATAAAAGCATAACTTTGGACATGGTTAATAAGTGAATAAAGTATGTTTTGTGAAAGTGACAAACTTTCTAATACAGTGGGGTTCAAAGTCAATAGATCCCTTGATAAAGATGAGCAAAAAAAATCTAATAATAATAATACATATACTGAGTTATATTGTACGCTCAAATAAAAGGAAAAAATATTTATTTACTAATACAATTGCTCAGAGAAAGAAAGTGATTTTGTTTAACAAGTAACAACAAAAATCTAAAAAGACAGTGGTCAACATTTTTGGATCCCCTGTTTTGGCCATCTCTGTTTCTGGACAGAGATGGCCAAAAATTCTGTGGTTTGAATTGAAGAGGTTAGTCCATATGTTCAGACAAAGGATATCAGGGATCTGGAAGGATTCTGTATGGAGGAATAGTCTAAGATCCCTCCCAATGTGTTCACCAAGTCTTATATGCTAATCTTTATCAAGGGATCCAATCATTTTGGACATCACAGTATATGGCTAGACTAGCCCACATACATATAGATCAGGGATGTGAGTTTGATATAAATAACAATATTTTAGGACTTATTCAAACAATATCACTATTTATCAGGTTGCATCTTTAAGGACATGGCCGGATTAAGAAATCATAGTTTATTTGGCGTTTGTGTTTTGAGCTTCAATTGGCGGACAGATAGCCTTATATGCTCCTGCAAAATGTCTTGATAAACATCGGAATTACATTTTCCGTCGATGATAGCAAGCTGTCCAGGCCCTGAGGCAGCAAAGCAGCCCAAACCATGACGCTCCCTCCACCATACTTTACAGTTGGGATAAGGTTTTGATGTTGGTGTGCTGTGCCTTTTTTCTCCACACATAGTGTTGTGTGTTCCTCCCAAACAACTCAACTGTAGTTAATCTGTCCACAGAATAGGTGCTATTTTGTGAACTTCAGATGTGCAGTAATGTTTTTTTGGACAGCAGTGGCTTCTTCCGTGGTGCCCTCCCATGAACACCATTCTTGTTTAATGTTTCACGTATCGTAGACTCGTCAACAGAGATGTTAGCATGTTCCAGAGATTTCTGTAAGTCTTTAGCTGAGACGACACTAGGATTCTTCTTAACCTCATTGAGCATTCTGCGCTGTGCTCTTGCAGTCATCTTTGCAGGATGGCCACTCCTAGGGAGAGTAGCAACAGTGCTGAACTTTCTCCATCCATAGACAATTTGTCTTACCGTGGACTGATGAACATCAAGGCTTTTAGAGGTACTTTTGTAACCCTTTCCAGCTTTATGCAAGTCAACAATTCTGGCATGGTTCACATCTGGCAATGCTTCTTGTGAATAGCAAACTCATATTTTGTGAGTGTTTTTTATACTGCAGGGCAGCTCTAACTAACATATCCAATCTCGTCTCATTGACTGGACTCCAGGTTAGCTGACTCCTGACTCCAATTAGGAGTCTAGGGGTTCACATTCCTTTTCCAACCTACACTGTGAATGTTTAAATGATCTATTCAATACAGACAAGAAAAATACTATAATTTATGTGTTATTAGTTTAAGCACACTGTGTTTGTCTATTGTTGTGACTTAGAGGAAGATCAGATCACATTTTTTGACCAATTTATATAGAAATCCAGGTAATTCCAAAGGGTTCACATACTTTTTCTTGCAACTGTATATTTGATATATGTTTTATTATGCAGCTCCTGTAAGCCCCTTCATTACTCCCGCCCTGTTTAAGGATCTGCTGTGTATATGCCTATATAGCTAACGTGAAAGTATGTATCCCATCATGATAGTATAAGTTTTCCCTGGCATTGCAGTGTAACACTCATTTACACTCTACTCCATGTGTTGCCTTTGGGACTGAGAATACTCCTTGCAGCCCTGATGAATAAGTGTTATGATGAAAATCAATTGGCCAGCAATTTGTACTGTGACACCACAGAATGCAATAATCTGCCAAAGGAGAAAGATGAGGGAATAGGACTTTCTCGTTGGTTATTATTTCCAAATTTGCACTGACAGTGCAAAGCTGCAATGCTTTTTTGAATCATGATTTTTTTTCACTGTTACAAACCTCTATGTATGTAAATCAGGGTGACATAAACCGCCTTTCTGTTGTTTTTAGTGACATTCAAACATAACAAAGACAGAGAAATTGTAGTAATTTAAGTTTTTCCACTGTACAACTGACCATGTGGCATGTGTCCATGGACTGCATTCCTCTCAGGAAAATCCCATTAGGAATTCTATCAGTGTCGAGGCCAGCTCATCCCAGTTTCATTTGAAACCAGACGGTGTGACCCCTGCATTTCTTTGATTGTGGCGTGAGCTCCAGGGAGCGACCTGACTGCTGAATGCTGATACAAAGTATGCTGCAGCCAAAGTACATTTACTGCTTCTGTATACAGAAAATACTATAGCAAGCTGAGGCTCCCATAGGGCTGTTCAATAGCTGTGCATCTCACCTAATACGGTTTGTAGTAGAGGTCGACCGAATAATCGGAATGTCCGATTAATTTGGGCCGATTTCAAGTTTTCATAACAATCGGAAATCGGTATTTTTGGATGCCGATTTCGCCAATTTTTTTTTTTTTACACCTTTATTTGACTAGGCAAGTCAGTTAAGAACACATTCTTATTTTCAATGACGACCTAGGAACGGTGGGTTAACTGCCTTGTTCAGGGGCAGAACGACAGATTTTTACCTTGTCAGCTCGGGGATTCAATCTTGCAACCTTACGGTTAACTAGTCCAACGCTCTAACCACCTGCTTTACATTGCACTCCACGAGGAGCCTGCCTGTTACGTGAATGCAGTAAGAAGCCAAGGTAAGTTGCTAGCTAGCATTAAACTTATCTTATAAAAAACAATCAATCAATCATAAGTTAACTACACATGGTTGATGATATTACTAGTTTATCTAGGCTGTCCTGCGTTGCATATAATCGCTTAGGTACACGTTGCTCCAACCATAAACATCAATGCCTTTCTTAAAATCAATACACAAGTATATATACTTTAAACCTGCAAATTTAGTTAATATTGTCTGCTAACATGAATTTCTTATAACTAGGTAAAATGTGTCACTTCTCTTGCAACAGAGTCAGGGTATATGCAGCAGTTTGGGCCGCCTGGCTTGTTGCAAACTGTGAAGACTATTTCTTCCTAACAAAGACAGCCGACTTCGCCAAACGGGGGATGATTTAACCAAAAGCGCATTTGTGAAAAAAGCACAATCGTTGCACGACTGTACCTAACCATAAACATCAATAATTTGTGTGTTTGTAGTTTAAGCACACTATGTTTGTCTATTTTTGTGACTTAGATGAAGATCAGATCAAATTTGATGACCAATTTATGCAGAAATCCAGGTAATTCCAAAGGGTTCACATAATTTTTTTTGCCACTGTAGTAGATATAGAGGTCTATAGAGCTTGTCTGCATTCCTGATTTCTATAACCGTTAGCTTGCCTGTGTAATATTGACATAAGTTCAGAAACACTTGTTTTTCAGACATGTTCCTGTTTTATACATTTCTGTGCTGAACAATGTACAGTTCATTGTCTCTGTCAAATTACTATGTAGCTTAAAGTTGAGTGTATTTGTATTCGTTTTTGCAATAAAGATGATGATGCTACAATAATACACATAAACAATACGTCTATATCTAAAAATGTTCTTGGTAATACTGTAAACAGCTGTCCATAAATGGCGGTATAAATTTGAAAACAGGAGGGATGTCACGCCCTGACCATAGAGAGCCCTTGTTTCTCTATGGTGTAGTAGGTCAGGGCGTGACGAGGGGGTGTTCTAGTTTAAAATTTCTATGTTGGTGTTTTGGTTTGGTTCCCAATTAGAGGCAGCTGGTAATCGTTGCCTCTAATTGGGGATCATATTTAAGTAGCTATTTTTCCCACACATGTTTGTGGGATATTGTTTTGTGTTTGTGCACCACGTAGTTACGTTTCGTTGTTCGTTTCTTGATTTATTTGCTTTTGCTTAAAGTTTCACTTTGTAATAAATATGTGGAAGTCAACATCCGCTGCGCCTTGGTCCGCTCATTTCCAAGAACGTGACTAGGGAGTAGAGTTTGAGAGCTGGTCTCTCCACCGTTCTCTCTTCCGTAGTATCAAGACGAGTGTACTAGTAGACGTCACACTCCCTGTACCTTGCCACTCAATGATGCCCAATGAACCAAAACGCTCTTTTAAGAGACACTTAATAAATGAAAAATAAGCACACACTGTGCGTGTGTGTCGGGAAAGTGAGGGGGATGTTAAAAACTGGTCAAAATATCCCCTCTGATACGCGAACCAAGGACTTTCAAATGCCAGAGCAGTGACGCTAGGTTGACTTGACACTTTTTAAATGGACAGTCTGGTGATGACAGCACGCTTTCGTTCCAAAATGCTTTTGTTGCTCATTCACGTTTATTTCTCATGCTTGGTAAAAACAAATTACGTCAAAAACAGTTTCATTTTATAACAAAGTTAATTACGTTAGCAAGCATGGCGTTTTCTTCTATTGTTTTACCTGGATGCTTCATGTGCAATCCGCACCCCTTCTTACTTTTTACTTGTGGATGGCAACTTCAGGTTTTTGGGAACACATTGAAAAGTAACTTTATGGAGGTAAATCATTGACATAATGATTTGAATGTGTAAAATTGATTTATAGTTGTAAACACATTCTCAAACATGTTACTGATGACTTGTGAACATGAAAAAAACTGAGGTATAAAGAGAGAGAGAGAGAGCATGAGCAGAGGGACCTGTTTCTTCTAACCAATCAGGTGAGGTTTTCATAGACCAGCATACTTGGTGTCGTCTGGCGCAACCACCTGTCAATCACTACGTGCTATACCAGGCTACCACTGAGACTGATTGCACAAGCCAAGCTATTAGCTGTCATGGCAGGTAAGTTTAAATGTCTTTCTTTTATGGCTGGGTAGCGATTAGGTAAAGTTATTTTGAAAGCAATTTTTAAGCTAGCTAGCTTTGGGGATGTTTTGGAGTTTTAAAAAGGCTTTTAAAGTTTGTCATTTACATTTTTACATTTCAGACTTGATTTGCCCTAATAAAAATGTATGAACCCCTACAAAAATGTCCATTAATTATAAACCACATAACAGTTTACATTTCCTGTTGCTGCAGGATTATTTTCCTGCTGTAGCAAAGTGGCTCAATTTAAGATCCTACATCTGAATGTTGTGTAATTGCAACCAACATTGGCAGCAAGATGGTGATTTCTATGTTAAATAGATGTTCCACTGAAAAATAGTTTTCCTATGTATCCTTGCTGCATTCGAAGTGTCTGCATTAGACTTTTGGCAAGTCCATTTAGGTTGTTGAGGGGACGTTCCACTCAAAATACAAAGAGATCATGTGGTTTTGGTGAAAGGCACAGCACTCAGTTTAGGCAAGGACATACAACATGAGTGACTGCAGCAGATTACAGTCGAGTCTGATTTTGAACACCTCGGCTATGGCAGTGAAGGAGTCCCCTCAGCCAGGAAGAGAATAGAAATAGAACAGACAAACTGTAACAGCAGTACATTACAATACACACCAATAACAGTATCTGTGGAAATAGTAGTGAAAAGGAGGCTGATTACATCAGAAGTCATAAGTTATTGGCTGAATTGTACTGAATAGTTAGATCAAGACATACAGTACCAGTCAAAAGTTTGGACACGCCTACTCATTCAAGGGTTTTTCTTTATTTTTACCATTTTCTACACTGTAGAATAATAGTGACGGCATCAGAACTATGAAATAACACATACTGTATGGAATCATGTAGTAACCATAAAAGTGTTTCCTGGTTGTAACCAAACAACAATATCCAGAATTCATAGCAATTTAAGGACGAAGTACCTCCCCTGTTGAGGTGGCTAATGTTACTTACAGGACAGCCACTCATTCATATAATATAACTTTTTCTTTTTCTTTGTATGTCGATAACAACTGTAAAGTTTAGTCATGGTGGGTGCTCAGTACCTTGATGTGCAAACTAGAAGCAAGCACAGCCTGTTGGGGTATCATTTCATCTGTTACCTTACTAATGTGTCAAGGAGAAGGAACATAGCTAACCTAGCTACCTAACGAACTACATTTGTTTATCTAAACAAAAATCTAGCTATATTTCATGATACACTGGCTAGACATTCCAAAGCAAATCAATGTAATTAGCCAGCTGCTATCTGGCGATGTGATTTGTACCTTTGCAAGCTAATGCAAGCTAATGCAAGCTAACGCAACAATTTCAACGAGTTACAGTTTATATAACGAAATCAGTCAATTGAAATAAATTCATTAAGCCATAATCTTGAGATTTCAAAGGGGGACATTGCCCAGGCAAACAGAATACATTTTTCCCCACAAATGCGCTTTATTACAGACAGAAATACTCTTCAGACTCATCAGCTGTCTGGGTGGCTGGTCAGACGATCCCACAGGTGAAGAAGCCGGATGTGGAAGTCCTGGGCTGCCTTGGTTATACGTGGTCTGCGGTTGTGAGGCCAGTTGGACATACTGACAAATTGTCTAAAACGACGTTGGAGGTGACTTATGGTAGAGAAATTAACATTAAATTCTCTGGCAACAGCTCTGGTGGAAATGCATTATTCAATTTCTGTTAGTCACATGTCTGTGGAACTTGTTCAGTTTACGTCTCAGTTGTTGAATCTTGTTATGTCCTTACAAATATTTACACATGTTAAGTTTGCTGAAAATAAACGCAGTTGACAGTGAGAGGACGTTTCTTTTTCTGCAGAGTTTATCTACCGCTTGTTAGACTTGCTTTCAATGAGAATGACAGATCTATAACTCACATTTTCGGGGTGGCAGGTAGCCTAGTGGTTAGAGAATTGGGCCAGTAATTGATAGGTTGCTGGATCGAATCCCCAAGCTGACAAGATAGAAATCTGTCGTTCTGCCCCTGAACAAGGCAGTTAACCCACTGTTGGCCATCATTACAAATTTGATTTTGTTCTTAACTGACTTGCCTAGTTAAAACAAATTATGTGAATTTGGTGAGTCACCCAAAAAGTTACATATTGCAGCATTAATTGATTGTTTATGCAAAGCTTGAAGTGTAAATCGGAGAAAAGCATAGTTCTTCGTGAAGAGGGGATGGTGTGGGTGACTGGTGTCTGTTGGAAGTGGGTACTGTGTGTGAAGGTTAGTATGCATGATCTATTGACACAAGGGTGAAGGGTGGAGATAGTAGCTTGTCGGAGTGTGTATTCATGGGGACAAAGTAGTAAAATATTGCCTAATCACTGACTAGTGTATGTCCTACAGACTAATCCTGGTGCTTCTGCTTTAGAAGTACAGATTCTGTAGACCCATTGGATGAAATCTTTCATCCGGGAAAAAACTCAAGCTCAACATCATCTGACTCGGAAGAGGAAAAGACTGCATGGGGTTGACTGCATGGGGCTGGCAAGAGCCAAAGTCTATGAGTCCAAGGTCATGGAGCTCATGAACTTCTGCCAGACCAGCTGCCATTGCCCAACACAAGACAAGGTTCACCAGCAGAAGAACATTCTGGAGCGTGCCTGGAACATTCAGCCAACACAACATCCACATTCAGTTAGACCAGTGCTTGACTTGGACTGAAGTAGGCGCTGGAAATGTTTTCAGGGAATTCAGTGTCTTGTGCCTAGCTTCTCCGCACCGATAACCATCTCCAAAAATAATCTGTAGGTCACCAAGCAGTATTGTCTGTAAAAGAATGACAAAAACGCTATTAGACTTTAATGGGCAATCGTTGTGTACTGTCTGTATTCCTACTGTAGCAGCACGATGCACAATATTACAAATCTCACAGACACACAGGTATAGTTACTCAAAGACCAATATGAGTCATAAAGCCAAAGTCATTCCTTTACTCTTCGTCATCATCAAAACATTTATCCAGTTTTTCTACTAATAAGATGTACTGAGGCTAGCTATGCTAGCTAGCTTACAATAGCTAGATAGCGACAACATTAGGCTATGGGACATTTTGGGTATAGCAAACAATGCTAGCTAGCTCAACTTGTAGTGGTACTAGCAAGCCCCGTTATGGCCAAATCGATCACAAAATTATACTGTACTGAACAACACTGCCTCATGTGAAAAGAGAGCTTATATTGCTAGCTAGCTAGTAGCTACCAACAGCAAAACAACTTACTACCCCGCTGGTCTAGTCTGCCGCCGCCATTTGATCTTGGAGGTTCTGAAAAATGTCTCCAGCACACTTCTATCCATATGTGCATTAAAACTTTGATGGTCTGTATCAGACACACAATCCATGGGGTCTGCAGTGACCATCTCCAGTATGAACCGTCCACGATCTAATTAGTTGCAGCACAGACATTTCTCTTCTGTCGGCGTGGCTGGACAACACCCACATAGGTACCACTAGTCAAAGTCTGCCCGTGGCTCCCCATCGCTGCTTGCTGGTCTCGCAATTGTTGTTCTCGCTGTCTCAACTCCTCTTCACTGTATTCCGGCTCAAATTAATAGGGCATTATGTCCCTATGTTAGTATGTAAAAGGGTTAGAGAAAATAAGTCAACCTAGATATCCTGCAATGTTGTGTCAGATAGGAACATCGTTGAGACAAGTCCAATGGCTCTATTGAACAAGGACAACCATATCTACTCACTGCTAGTGTGATTGTACAATCGGCGTAACACAAAGGCCACAATAATTGCTACAAAGCATGACTCCGTAAATTTTGGGTTCAGACAGCAGGCTCAATCAAACAATGACGTCATTGGTAATTACTTATTTAGTGACATGTGAATATATATATATATATATATTCACTGAGGAGAATGGTCCTCACCTTCCTCTTCTGAGGAGCCTCCGCTGATGTTGCGTCCCAGCATATTTTACGTACTTCAGGTTCTCAATGGTGTTAATGTTTTGCCTCCAGTCATTGCTGACTTCTACCGGGCAGGGAGTTCTGGATGTCCATCACATCCCCCAAGGCATTGTGGAGCTGACGGAGGCCTGAACGGACCCCGCTTAACTGGGAGTGGATTGCAGCCTGGAGAGTGGGGACAGACAATTGTAAATTATTTAGATATGGTTTTTAATTAATCAAAGGGCAGTACAGATTCACAGTATGCAGCAAATGTCAAAGCTAAACAAATGATTTTCTAACTTCAGTCGTGCTACTACTAAAACTCCAGATCTAACTGGGTGATCAATAAATCATGGCATTAATGTCAGTTGCTAGGTCTTCGCAGGTGAATCATTTTCTAATGATTATGCTAGCTAGCTAGCTATGGCTCCATACAGAATCAAGCTAGCTAGTTTAAAAATAGCTTGCAAAATAACTTTATCTAAATGATTTTGGTATCTACCATCATCCATCAACGAAAACCACATATTTTCATCTTCTTCTGTGGTTTGGTAACATTCGGACTCTGGCTGGACTGAAGACAAAACAAAGTTTGGAAAATGTCAAATTACGTAGTGTCCTTCTTGCATCGGCGCCTTCAACCCCAAGGGGGCGATGTAATTCCACTCCATTGTGGACGTCCCCATTGAAATGCATGACATCCAGCACAATGTATGGAGTGCTTATGGGTAATGTGAACGAGGCTTAATGGTTACCTTATGGACGCTGTAGCCTCGTTTTATTCCGACGTGTAGAATTTGAGCTAAGTTTGGCCCAAAAATTGTCTGACAACCCTAAAGCCTCTAAAGTTTGCATTACCCATAAGCACTCTGTTACATTGCGCCAGATGTACTACATTTCAATGGGGATGTCCACAACAGATTGGAAACACAACGCCCCCTTGCTGTTGAAGGCTCCGTTGTTAGATGGACGCAGCATACTTAGAATTGTTTTAAACTTTGCATCGTCTTCAGAGGAAGATGAAAATATGTGGTTTTCGGTGGTGGCTTTATGGGATAGCTAGCAACTTATAAACAATAACCCATTCCTATAAGTGAGTACAATTTTAATAGTAATGTTAAATAATACACATTGACTGTTAAGCCAATTATATTATATGACTGTTTCTTCCCGTTTAAGTTTATTGTGATGGTAATGACGTTTGTTTTTGATGATAATTATTAGGTGGAGGTCGCTAGCTACAATGGTATCTTCAACCTAGCCTAGCTTTTAGCTAACTGCTCTGCAGTGCAAGCTAGCTTGACTCGCTATAAAGTTAGAGAAACAAGTTGAAGAAAAAGAAAAAAAACTAAACATGTTTTATTATCACCAGAAACAATATATTTATCCTGCCTTGAATGGAAAGGGCATATTTTACAATCTCCCAAAATAAATGTGATCTTTGACAAGAGACAAGCTCTCCTCCATCTTGTGCTACAAACACTACTCTTGTCCATTCAGTAGCGGGGCAAGAATTCATGAAGATTAAATAACACTTCACGATGTAAATGGGGCATCATGCCAACAACTGTCAAAAATCCGGTATAGTAGCCTGGTTGATAGACTAGACGTAACATAATAAACGTATATCCGGAACACTCAAATTAATATAATATACCTTTGGTATGGTTACATAAGACAGAAGGTTACTCAAGGCAAAAACCGAAGTAGGGTGGATGGTCCAGTTGGATGGATGGGCGTATAACGTTACATAGGAACATCTAGCAACCTCTAGCCTAGCTAACGTTAGCCGCCAAGCTAACGTTAGCCACAACAAATTGGCATTCGTAACATATTATACGTTTAACAAATTCGTAAACTTTTATACGAATTACAATTTGTAACATATTGAACGAATTGCAATTCATAATATATCATACAAAATGGATGATGGACATCCACAAATTCATACATACCATCCAAAAGTAAATTAACATAAATATCCTGTATTTACTATGTTACGTCTACCCTAGAGACCGGGTTGGGGAGAGGCGGGAGTGGGTTCTGTACCTCCAATGAAGTTGATTTGCAAATTGCACGACTGTAATAGTCAGTGTTAAAAGACCAAAGCCCTTATTGTAAGGAATAAGACCATCTTACACTACCTTTACACTGGCGAAAATCAACAAAATCCCTTTCACACCCCAGCTGTCAAGGTTCTTATATACAAGTGAATGCTATTTATTGTGTAGTGGCCCCAATTTCATGTGTGCTAAACAGTACTGTCCTCTAGTGCACATTTATATGAAGTACATGGATGACAAACCTGCCACTATAGAGTTGAGGGTGGGCAACATGTATTACATAGGCCATTATAGACCTGATTCTCAACATAATGACAACCATATAAACTTGTGAACAATTGGATATTTGTGCGCAGTCTGTTTCACTTCAGAGTAGATTGTTTGATGACGATATAAGCCACTGTAGCCAAAAGCATCAAGCTTGTTCAAACACTTTCATTCAGTTGTTGGAAATGGTATTTAACGTTGCTGTAAAAGTGAATGAGTGTTCCAGATATAGGCCAAAACCAACAATACAAACAGTATATTTCAGTTTCTTACTTCCTTCTTACTCAATTCAGAATGTTGCCTATGCTGGATTTGTTTTGCTATACCACACCTTTATTATACCACACCTTTATTCTACCACACCTTTATTCTACCACACCTTTATTCTACCACACCTTTATTCTACCACACCTTTATTCTAGCCACACCTTTATTATACCACGCCCTATGTGTGACGGTACACAGTTGGGATATGGGTTAGGTTGTACTCACAGTTGGGATATGGTTTGGGTTGTACTCACAGTTGGGATATGGGTTGGGTTGTACTCACAGTTGGGATATGGGTTGGGTTGTACTCACAGTTGGGATATGGTTTGGGTTGTACTCACAGTTGCGATATGGTTTGGGTTGTACTCACAGTTGCGATATGGGTTGGGTTGGCCAGTTTATTAGGTACACCCATCTAGTACTGGGTCGGACCCCCTGTAGCCTTGAAGGGATGCACCTGGTCAGCAACAATGTTCAGATACGCTGTGGCGTTCAAACGTTGCTCAATTGGTATCAAGGGACCTAACGTGTGCCAGGAAAACCTTCCCCACACCACCACCACCACCACCAGCCTGTACCGTTGACACCAGGCAGAATGGGACCATGGACTCATGCTGCTTAGGCCAAATCCTGACTCTACCATCAGCATGACGCAACAGGAACCGGGATTCGTCGGACCAGGCGATGTTTTTACACTCCTCAGTTGTCCAGTGTTCGTGATTACATGCCCACTGCAGCCGCTTCTTCTTGTTTTCAGCTGATAGGAGTGGAACCTGGTGTTGTCGTCTGCTGCAATAGCCCATCAGTGTCAAAGACCGACGAGTCGTGCGTTCCGAGATGTCGCTCTGCACACCACTGTTGTACGGAACCGTTATTTGCTTGTTTGTGGCCCGACTGTTAGCTTGCATGATTCTTGCCATTCAACTTCAACCTCTCTCATCAACACAAGCTGTTTTCACCCACAGGACTATTTTTGACTGGATGTTTTTTGTTTGTTGCACCATTCTCGGTAAAGACACGGTCGTATGTAAAAAGCCTAGGAGGCTGGGATGTTTTCGGCACGACGATCAATCCACGCTCAATCGTTTAGTTCACTTATTTTGCCCTTTCTAGAGTTCAATCAAACAGTAACTGAATGCCTCGATGCCTGTCTTTATGATAATGCCCTTTTAGTGTAAGAGCTGTTAGAATAGACTGCCTGAAAAGTCAGCCAGTTTTGGTGGGATTGAATTTTGGCCTGCCTGGTGACAATACCAGACGGTAAATTAGTTAAAAGACCAATAAGAAAGACATTTCCAGTCCTTCTGCCAATAACTGCTAGTTTTCAGTTACCCCTCCCCACTCAGACCACTACCAGACAGTCCTAGCAAAATTATTGTGTGAGAAATTGCTCTTTGCTAAGAACCATTTTAATTGAAAACAATCACAGTAAGGTACTTAATTGTTACCCAGAAATGATTTGATATTGAGATAAAAACTGTTAGAAATTACTTGTACCTACTTGATAATACAGTACATGTGGTTTGTATCTTAGCGATAACTCATGATGGAAAGTTATGAAGCAAATCCAAAGGTCGCTCAGTAATATAAGAAAAGTTATTCCAGTAAACGGATAATACATTCACAATACATGGCCACTATCCACGTACGTATGTGCGCCCCCCCACACACACACACACACACACACACACACACAACTTCCCTCAAAACATAGAATACAGCTAAATTAAGAATATGACTAAATATTTAATAAACATCAGGACAAAGTCAGTAGCCTATACTCGAAAGAGAGAGAGTTCAAAGTGTAAGCAGAATGACTGGCTGACACACTGTTCATTTATGTCATTTCATTAACAGAGGTTCCAGGTAGAGTACAAATAACCAGGCTCAACAATACACCACTCACTGGTCAGATCACCTCTTACTAAAAACATCCTGTTCTCCTCTCTGATGATGTCCAGCTCTATAACAACAACCACTAATGGGGTGGTGGTCATCACCCATGTGCATCCTTCTGGAAATGGAGTGAGGGACACTTCTCTCACTCACTGTCAGGGACAGACAGTCTCCTCAGCACTGGGAAGATTCCGGATAGGGCATCCAAAAGCGCTGGGGATAATTCCTGTTTTAGATCATTTCTATTTATTTTCAACCTAACATTTTGGTTTGTGGCTTTAGCGAAAGGTACTATAATACTGTTTTACTGCACAATGAGCCATTGTACTATGGTAATTTAAGAAGTTTTATGTTTTGGTTTGATGATGCTGTTGATAGGAATCGTGATGATTACAGCACCACTGATAGACAGTATTGGAGGAATCAGTTTAATATTTGTCTGGGGATTTATCATTGTAAGTGATGTAAACAATATGCATGTAAAAACAATGTAAACATCTTCATAATTGAATCATGTAGTTTCGAATAGCAATGCATTACAATGCAATGCAATTTAAAAAAAAATATTTCATTTGATGTAATGCTTCATAATCTCTTAATTATCTAATGACTTATATATTATCTAATGACTAATATATACTGAACAAAAAATATAAATGCAACATGTCAAGTGTTGGTCCTATGTTTCACGAACTGATATAAAAGACCCCAGACATTTTCCAAAGGCACAAAAAGCTTATTTCTCCAAAATATGGTGCACAAATTTGTTTACATCCCTGTTAGTGAGCATTTCTCCTTTGCCAAGATAATCCATCCACCTGACAGGTGTGACATATCAAGAATCTGATTAAACAGCATAATCATTACACAGGTGCACCTTGTGCTGAGGAGAATAAAAGGCCACTCTAAAATGTGCAGTTTTGTCACACAACACAGTGCCACAGATGTCTCAAGTTTTGAGGGAGTGTACAATTGGCATGCTGACTGCTGAATGTCCACCAGAGCTGTTGCCAGAGAATTGAATGTTAATTTCTCTACCATAAGCCGCCTCCAACTTCATTTTAGAGAATTTGGCAGTTGGTCCAACCGGCCTCGAAACCGCAGACCACGTGTAACTACGCCAGCCCAGGACTTCCAGATCTGGCTTCTTCACCTGTGGGATCGTCTGAGACCAGCCAGCCGGACAGCTGATTAAACTGTGGGTTTGCACAACCGAAGAATTTTTGCACAAACTGTCAGAATTCGGGCCTCCTGAGTAGCGCAGTGGTCTAAGGCACTGCATCGCAGTGCTAGCTGTGCCACTAGAGATTCTGGGTTCGAGTCCAGGCTCTGTTGCAGACGGCTGCGACCGTGAGACCCATGGGGCGGCGCACAATTGTTCCAGCGTCGTCCGGGTTAAGGGAGGGTTTGGCCGACAGGGATGTCCTTGTCCCATCGCACTAGTGACTCATGTTGCAGGCCGGGTGCAGTGCACACTGACACGGTCACCAGGTGCACAGTGTTTCCTCTGACACATTGGTGCGACTGGCTTCTGGGTTAAGTGGACATTGTGTCAAGAAGCCTGATCAACTCTATGTGAAGGAGATGACTGGTTTTCTGATTCTCACCCCTACTTTTCTTTTTACAGTATCTGTGACTAACAGATGCATATCTGTATTCCCAGTCATGTGAAATCCATAGATTAAGGCCTAATGTATTTCAATTGACAGATTACCTTATATGAACTGTAACTCAGTAAACTCTGAAATTGTTGCATGCTGCGTTTATATTTTGGTTCAGTGTATGTGTGCTTAGATAGGCCTATGCAATTTATATGCTCATGGATTTTAGTTTGCATTGACCTCTATGTTGGTGCAATTAAACATTCAAGACTTCTTGTTTGTTGTTCTACACAATCTATACCCACCTTGAATTCATGTGTCTTCATCCACAAAGGAGAAAAGCATATGTACAATAAGTCATTATTATTACTACACCCAATACAGTTTGCATTGACTTCTACGTGGGTGCAATTAAACTTGACCTTGAACTTTGGTCATACAGAAGAAATCTGAATTATATCTCTTCCTTGTACATCATTGAAGTCTCACTCAGGGTTTCTGCTGACAACAAACTGAACAAGTGTCTGGTCAGTATAAACCATTTTTCTCCCTCAATGAAGTTTAGGCTTCACTCAAGATGTAGGGTGTACATTTAAATTGTGATAACGATTGTCAACATATTGAATTCTATATTGCATTGTATTCTTCAGAAATGTTCATCCACAACCAATAGCCATTCCCATGACCTCTCTCTGCTCTGTCTCCTCAGGTGAAAGGGTCACTGGGAATTAATGTAGTCACCACCGTAACTGCTCTTACTGGCATTATTCTCCATTCTTTAGATGGTGCTGGGATCATGTTGAACTACAACTGGGACTATCCATACTACTATGTCTGTCAGCAGTATTGGGTATGCCCAAATTATTATTCCTTTAGTACTTTTGTTGGTCAGGGGATGTTTGTAAATTGGTAAAGGGGTATTTATTACCTATAATCTTGTTACTGTTGTAACATTTTATGTTTATTATAGAGGAGGTCACAAGGAATTTCAGGTGTTTTGGCTGTTTTCTCCGCGCTGGAGTTCAAAGTGTCATCTGTGTCTCGTCGTTTGCCTGCAATGTTGTCTGCTGCTATTCCACCCCTGAGGTGAGCGTTACTATAATGTAAAACATCATAAACATTCAACTAAATTCTAGCATTTATCATATGTAACATTGCAATTGAGCACACTGAGCAGCCATGATACCTCAAATAGCAAAGGAGTACAATTGTGCTGAATAAAAGATTACTTTAATCCATCCATTTACACTTTTAGGAAGTCTTGATCATTGGGAAACAAATACCTCTGGGCAGCGTTGTGATCCCAAGCAATGCACCTTTCCCCCACAGAACAACTATGAGGTCAAATCAAATCAAATCGTATTTGTTACATGCTTTATAAACAACAGGTGTAGACTAACAGTGAAATGCTTACGGGCCCTTTCCAACAATGCAGAGTTAAAGATCAAAATAAAATAAAAATGTAAGTAGTGACAAAAGGAATAAAACATAATGAATAACAAATAACAATGAGTAAAAATTACATGGCTATTTACAGGGAGTACCAGTACAGAGTCGATGTGCAGTGGTACAAGGTAATTGAGGTAGTTATCTACAGTTGAAGTCGGACGTTTACATACACTTAAAGTCATTAAAAATCGTTTTTCAACCACTACACAAATTTCTTGTTAACAAACTATAGTTTTGCAAAGTCGGTTAGGACATCTACTTTGTGCATGACACAAGTAATTTTTCCAACAATTGTTTACAGATAGATTATTTCACTTATAATTCACTGTATCACAATTCCAGTGGGTCAGAAGTTTACATACACTAAGTTGACTGTGCCTTTAAACAGCTTGGAAAATTCCAGAAAATGATGTCATGGCCTTAGAAGCATCTGATAGGCTAATTGACATCATTTGAGTCAATTGGAGGTGTACCTGTGGATGTATTTCAATCCTACCTTCAAACTCAGTGCCTCTTTGTTTGACATTGTGGGAAAATCAAAAGAAATCAGCCAAGACCTCAGAAATAAATTGTAGACCCCCACAAGTCTGGTTCATCTTTGGGAACAATTTCCAAACACCTGAAGGTACCACGTTCATCTGTACAAACAATAGTACGTAAGTATAAACACCATGGGACCACACAACCATCATACCACTCAGGAAGGAGACGTGTTCTGTCTCCTAGAGATGAACGTACTATGGTGCGAAAAGTGCAAATCAATCCCATGCATGTGTGCGCGTGCTGTACTCGGGCGTATGTAGTGTGTGTGTGTGCGTGTTCGAGTGTCAGTGTAAGTATGTGTGAGTGTGTGGGTAGAATCCAGTGTGTGTACATAGTCAGTGCAAGAGAGTTAGTGCACCAAAGGGTCAATGCAGGTACTCCGGGTAGCCATTTGAGTTGCTATTTAGCCGTCTTTAGCAGTAGAAGCTGTTCAGGGTCCTGTTGGTTTCAGACTTGGTGCATTGCGCTTGCCGTGTGGTAGCAGGAGAGAACAGTCTATGGCTTGGGTGGCTGGAGTCTTTGACCTCTATACTAGACACCACCTGGTATAGAGGTCCTGGATGGCAGGGAGCTTGGCCCCAGTGACGTACTGGGTCGTACTCACCGCCCTCTGTAGCGTCAACGGTCGTGGGTGTCTTGCAGTTGCAGTACCAAGCAGTGATGTATCCAGTCAAGATGTTCTCAATGGTTCAGTTGTAGAACTTTTTGAAGATCTGAGGGCCCATGACAAATGTTTTCAGCCTCCTGAGGGGGAAGAAGCACTATTGTGCCTTCTTCACAATTGTGTGGGTGTGTGTGGTCCATGTTCATTGTAACCCTCTCACCAGGCTCGAATTTGACTCTCACGATATTACCATACGTAGAGTATCTCAACAGCATGGGATGTTAGGTGAGAAGGACATCTCCAATAAGAATCCCAATTGTAAACTATCTAGGGTGATGACAACTAGGGTATTAACTTCAGATGGAATGATTATAGATTTTTGTTATTGTATAAGGATATGCTTTCCCATGCATCAAATGAAATTGAAACATTAAATGACTCCACCAAGGCAACATACATAAGGTTCAAGATGTGTATTATTACATTTTCCCTGTACCACATCAAATAAATAAAAATAAGAAACCCCAATGAGTCGTGCACAACCAATGTCCAAATTATTTCAAGCTTGCTTAACCCATTGGTGCACGTTGGAGCTGAACAACAACAAAATTACGACACACATAATGTCCAGAAGCACCCCACCGTTGTGGTTACTCACTACTCGTAGATATTCCCTCAGCGAAGTATAGCAGTTCCATGCAGGTTTCCTCACAAGATCCACAGCAAGCACAGCTATCGATGCAGACAGTACTCCTTAGCAGTAGCCGATATCTTTGTCCAAGATGGCGTAGCAGTGGGATGTTTTGATTGTCTTATCCCGTCCCTTGTATATATCATTTCTTTCTTCGTATATATTTCTTATATATTTTTAATATTTTTAATCTCATTTTTCCACCTACGGACTGAACATACTCTCCTGCAACCCACCTCACCCAATGCGGTATGGATCTGCTATTTTTTAACCTTTTAGAACTGTAACCCCCTTCCGAAGCTAGCCAGCTAACTAGCTACTAGCTAGTAGTCAGTTAGCCACTGCTAGTTAGCCATCACCATTAACTCGGACATCTACCAGCTTCAGCCCGGTCAACTCCTGCCAGCCTGCACAGCGCGATATCAACCCAGAGCATATCGGACTGCTTTTCTCCACCATATCTCCTGATTCCTACCGAAAGCGCTGAACCTTTACTCCGGATCATCGCAGTTAGCTAACTGCTATCCGAGTGGCTACTCCTGGCTAACGTCTCTGTCCCGAAGCAAGCACCAGTTAGCCTGGAGCTAGCCTCGAATCTAGGCCCATCTACCGGCTAGCCGAAGAGATTTATCAAGCAATTCCTGGGCTTCAATTACCTCTTTTGCCAATTGGCCTAGACCCTTTGCTGCCGACACGGAGCCCCGCCGATCCATCACGACTGGTCTGCCCACGTAACGTCCGAGGGGGTTTCTACAGGCTCCCCAGTTGCGACGTCCCCCTGAGGCCCATCTGCTAGCCTGCTGCTAGCCCCAGCCTGCTAGCTGTCTGAATCTCCGTGCCTCCAGCTCACCTAGCTACTCACTGGACCCTATGATTACTCGGCTACACATGCCTCTCGCTAATGTCAATATGTCTTCTCTATTGCTGTTTTGTTTAGTAATTTTTGTCTTATTTCACTGTAGAGCCTCCAGCTCTGCTCAATATGCCTTAGCTAGCCCTGTTGTTCCACCCCCCCACACATGCGGTGACCGCACCTGGCTTAAATGATGCTTCTAGAGACAAAACCTCTCTCATCGTCACTCAATGCCTAGGCTTACCTCCACTGTACTCACATCCTACCATACCCTTGTCTGTACATTATGCCTTGAATCTATCCTTCCGTGCCCAGAAACCTGCCCCCTGTCCTCTCTGTTCCGAACGCACTAGATGACCAGTTCTTTTAGCCTTTAGCCGTACTCTTATCCTACTCCTCCTCTGTTCTTTTGGTGATGTAGAGGTTAACCCAGGCCCTGCAGCCCCCAGCATCACTCCCATTCCCCGGGCGCTCTCATTTGTTGACTTCTCTAACCGTAAAAGCCTTGGTTTCATGCATGCATCATTAACTTGTTATGGATAGGGGGCAGTATTTTCACGGCCGGATAAAAAATGTACCCGATTTAATCTGATTATTACTCCTGCCCAGAAACTAGAATATGCATATAATTATTAGCTTTGGATAGAAAACACTCCAAAGTTTCTAAAACTGTTTGAATGGTGTCTGTGAGTATAACAAAACTCATTTGGCAGGCCAAAACCTGAGAAGATTCCAAACAGGAAGCGCCCTCTCTGACTATTTCTTGGCCTTCTTGATCATCTCTATCCAAAACAGGGGATCTCTGCTGTAACGTGACATTCTCTAACGCTCCCATAGGCTCTCAGAAGGCGCCAGAACGTTGAATGATGACTTTGCAGGCCATGGCTGAAAAACAGTAGCGCATTTGGTAAGTGGTCGATCTGAGAACAATGAGACTGGTGCACACGTGCACGAGACGACTCCATGTTTTTATTTTCAGTCTTTGAACGAAAACAACGACTCCCGGTCGGAATATTATCGCTTTTTTATGAGAAAAATCGCATAAAAACTGATTTTAAACAGCGTTTGACATGCTTCGAAGTACGGTAATGGAATATTTTGAATTTTTTTGTCACGAAACGCGCCCGGGCGCGTCACCCTTCTTTACCCTTCGGATAGTGTCTTGAACGCACAACAAAACGCCGCTATTTGGATATAACTATGGATTATTTGGAACCAAACCAACATTTGTTATTGAAGTAGAAGTCCTGGGAGTGCATTCTGACGAAGAACAGCAAAGGTAATCCAATTTTTCTTATAGTAAATCTGAGTTTGGTGAGTACCAAACTTGGTGGGTGTCAAAATAGCTAGCCATGATGGCCGGGCTATCTACTCAGAATATTGCAAAATGTGCTTTCACCGAAAAGCTATTTTAAAATCGGACACCGCGATTGCATAAAGGAGTTCTGTTTCTATAATTCTTAAAATAATTGTTATGTTTTTTGTGAACGTTTATCGTGAGTAATTTAGTAAATTCACCGGAAGTGTTCGGTGGGAATGCTAGTCACATGCTAGTCACATGCTAATGTAAAAAGCTGGTTTTTGATATAAATATGAACTTGATTGAACAAAACATGCATGTATTGTATAACATAATGTCCAAGGAGTGTCATCTGATGAAGATCATCAAAGGTTAGTGCTGCATTTAGCTGTGGTTTTGTTTTTTGTGACATTATATGCTAGCTTGAAAAATGGGTGTCTGATTATTTCTGGCTGGGTACTCTGCTGACATAATCTAATGTTTTGCTTTCGCTGTAAAGCCTTTTTGAAATCGGACAGTGTGGTTAGATAAAGGAGAGTCTTGTCTTTAAAATTGTGTAAAATAGTCATATGTTTGAAAAATTGAAGTTTTAGGATTTTCGAGGACTTTGTATTTCGCGCCACGCCCATCATTGGATATTGGAGCAGGTGTTCCGTTAGCGGAACGTCTAGATGTAAGAGGTTAAAAGTCTCCTCCCTAAATTTGTTTTATTCACTGCTTTAGCACACTCCGCCAACCCGGATGTCCTAGCCGTGTCTGAATCCTGGCTTAGGAAGGCCACCAAAAATCCTGAAATTTCCATCCCTAACGATAACATTTTCCGACAAGATAGAACTGCCAAAGGGGGCAGAGTTGCAATCTACTGCAGCGATAGCCTGCAGAGTTCTGTCATACTATCCAGGTCTGTGCCCAAACAATTCGAGCTTCTTCTTTTAAAAATCCACCTTTCCAGAAACAAGTCTCTCACCATTGCCGCTTGTCAGCCCCAGCTGTGCCCTGGACACCATATGTGAATTGATCGCCCCCCATCCATCTTCAGAGTTCGTATTGTTAGGTGACCTAAACTGGGACTTGCTTAACACCCCGGCCATCCTACAATCTAAGCTAGATGCCCTCAATCTCACACAAATTATCAAGGAACCTACCAGGTACAACCCAAAATCCGTAACCATGGGCATCCTCTTAGATATCATCCTGACCAACTTGCCCTCTAAATACACCTCTGCTGTCTTCAACCAGGATCTCAGCAATCACTGCCTCATTGCCTGGTGCGTAATGGGTCCACGGTCAAACAATCACTCCTCATCACTGTCAAGCGCTCCCTAAAACACTTCAGCGAGCAGGCCTTTCTAACCGACCTGGCCCGGGTATCCTGGAAGGATATTGACCTCAACCCGTTAGTAGAGGATGCCTGGTTGCTTTTCAAAAGTGCTTTCCTCTCTATCTTAAATAAGCATGCCCCATTTAAAAAATGTAGAATGAAGAACAGATATAGCCCTTGGTTCACCCCAGACTTGACTGCCCTTGACAAGCACAAAAACATCCTGTGGTGTTCTGCATTAGCATCGAATAGCCCCTGTGATATGCAACTCTTCAGGGAAGTCAGGAACCAATATATTCAGTCAGTTAGGAAAGCTAAGGCTAGCTTTTTCAAACAGAAATATGCTTCTAATTTCAAAAAGTTTTAGGACACTGTAAAGTCTATGGAGAACAAGAGCACCTCCTCCCAGCTGCCCACTGCACTGAGGATAGGAAACACTGTCACCATCAATAAATCTACGATAATCGATCATTTCAATAAGCATTTTTCCACAGCAGGCTACCCCTAACCCGGCCAACCCCTGCAGCAACTTGCCCAATCCCCCCCGCTTCTCCTTCACCAAAATCCAAACAGCTGATGTTCTGAAAGAGCTGCAAAATCTGGATCCCTACAAATCAGCTGGGCTAGACAATCTGGACCCTCTCTAAAATTATCCGCCAAAATTGTTGCAACTCCTATTACTAGTCTATTCAACCTCTCTTTCGTATTGTCTGAGATCCCCAAAGATTGGAAAGCTGCCGTGGTCATCCACCTCTTCAAAGGGGGAGGCACCTTAGACCCAAACTGTTATAGACCTATATAACATCCTGCCCTGCCTTTCTGCCCTGCCCTGCCTTTCTAAAATCTTCAAAAGCCAAGTTAATAAACAGATCACTGACCATTTCGAATCCCACCATACCTTCTCCACTATGCAATCTGGTTTCCGAACTGGTCATGAGTGCACCTCAGCCACGCTCAAGGTCCTAAACGATATCATAACCGCCATCGATAAAGTACAGTACTGTGCAGCCGTCTTCATCGACCTGGCCAAGGCTTTCGACTCTGTCAGTCACCGCATTCTTATCGGCAGACTCAATATCCTTGGCTTCTCAAATGACTGCCTCGCCTGGTTCACCAACTACTTCTCTGATAGAGTTCAGTGTGTCAACGCTTAGTAAAACTAAGTGCATGCTCTTCAACCGATTGCTGCCCGCACCCTCCCGCCCGACTAGCATCACTACTCTGGACGGTTCTGACCTAGAATATGTGAACAACTACAAATACCTAGGTGTCTGGTTAGACTCCTTCCAGACTCACATTAAGCATCTCCAATCCAAATCTAGAATCAGCTTCCTATTTCGCAACAAAGCCTCCTTCACTCATGCCGCCAAACATACCCTCGTAAATCTGACTATCCTACCGATCCTTGACTTACAAGGATCGGTAGGATACAAAATAGCCCCCAACACTCTACTCAGCAAACTGGATGTAGTCTATCACAGTGCCATCCGTTTTATCACCAAAGCCCCATATACTACCCACCACTGCAACCTCTATGCTCTCGTTGGCTGGCCCTCACTACATATCCGTCGCCAAACCCACTGGCTCCAGATCATCTATAAGTCTTTGCTAGGTAAAGCCCCTCTTATCTCAGCTCACTGGTCACCATAGCAACACCCACCCATAGCATGCGCTCCAGCAGGTATATTGCACTGGTCATCCCCAAAGCCAACACTTCCTTTGGCCGCCTTTCCTTACAGTTTTCTGCTGCCAATGACTGGAACGAAATACAAAATTCTCTGAAGCTGGAGTCGTATATCTCCCTCTCTAACTTTAAGTATCAGCTTTCAGAGCAGCTTACCGATCACTGTACCTGTACACAGCCAATCTGTAAATAGCACACCCAACTACCTCATCCCCATATTATTACTTACCTTCTTGCTCTTTTGCACCCCAGTATCTCTACTTGCACATCATCATCTGCACATATATCACTCCAGTATTAATGCTAAATTGTAATGATTTTCGCCTCTATGGCTTATTTGTTGCCTACCTCCCTACCCTTCTGCATTTGCACACACTGTACATATACGTTTCAATTTGTATTTTATTTTGTGTTATTGACTGTACGTTTGTTTATGTGTAACTCTGTGTTGTTGTTTTTGTCGCACTGCTATGCTTTATCTTGGCCAAGTCGCAGTTGTAAATGAGAACTTGTTCTCAACTGGCCTTCCTGGTTAAATAAAGGTGAAATAAATAAAAATATCCCATGTAAATATGAACTCGTTAATCTTCCCCAAGCTATTGTCTCTCGGTGTCGCACAATGCTAGGCTAACCTCAAGGCTGTCAAATACCTCCACGATGAGACGGTAGCTTCAGTCTTTACTAAGTCTTTCTTAACAAAATGATAACTCTCTTGTAAAATAAAATCGGTATTTCCCTTAAACTCGGTAGGTATGGGTTTTGTTCTATTTTTATCGTCTTCTTTTATCATTTTTCTTCACCAACAGTCATAATATAATGTCCATCCTTTTCCCAACGTCTCTCTCCCACTCTTTTCCCCCAGGCCTTCCGTTAACCAGGTCAACCTTCACATTGGCCACAGCTTAACAAGCGACCTCATTGGTCAAAACTTAAACTTGAAAGTAAACCAACCTATTCACTTGTACATTACCAATTAATTATAACAAATAAACTCAATACTTGGTTCTACCAAGGGTATTGCATAATTTTTCTGTGATGTGGACACTGAGGAACTTGAAGCTCTCGACCCGCTCCACTACAGCCCCATCGATGTGGATGGTATGACATCTTTGGCGGTTGAATTTCAGGGTCAGTGTGAAATTGGTTGAAAACAACTGTCTGAAACTAAGAGATTCTGCACTGATAAAAAAATTATACTCTGCAATTTTGCCACGCCCTATAAACCCACTACTCAATTTTAATGGAATATCCCTCTAAATACTGTAGCGTGTATCTCTTGTTTGTTAACATCTCTATTGTAGCATGCACAGTGTATTCGGAAAGTATTCAGACCCCTTGACTTTTTCCACATTCTGTCACGTTACAGCCTTATGGATTAAATGGATTAAATTACATTTTTACTCATCAATCTACACACAGTGCCCCATAATGACAAAGCAAAAACAGGTTTTTCTAAGATTTTTGCTAATTTATTAAAAATTAAAAACTGAAATACCTTATTTCCATAAGTATTCAGACACTTTCCTATGAGACTCAAAATTGAGCTCAGGTGCATCCTGTTTCCATTGATCATCCATGAGATGTTTCTAAAACTTGATTGGAGTCCACCTGTGGTAAATTCAATTGATTGGACATGATTTAGAAAGGCAAACACTTGTCTTTATAAGGTCCCACAGTTGACAGTGCATGTCAGAGAAAATCCAAGCCATGAGATCAAAGGAATTGTCTGTAGAGCTCCAAGACAGGATTGAGTCGAGGCACAGATCTAGGGAAGGGTACTAAAACATTTCTGCAGCATTGAAGGTCCCCAAAAACACAGTGGCTTCCGTCTTTCTTAAATGGAAGAGGTTTGGAACCATCAAGACTCTTCCTAGAGCTGGCCGACCATCAAACTGAGCAATCGGGGGAGAAGGGACTTAGTCAGGGAGGTGGCAGATTTCATCTGTGGAGATGGGAGAACCTTCACCAAGATTGAACTCTTTGGCCTGAATGCCAACCATCACGTCTGAAGGAAACCTGGCACCATCCCTACGGTGAAGCATGGTAATGGCAGCATCATGTTGTGGGGATGTTTTTCAGCAGCAGGGACTGGGGGGACTAGTCAAGATCGAGGGAAAGATGAACAGAGCAAAGTACAGAGAGCTCCTTGATGAAAACCTGCTCCAGAGCGCTCAGGACCTCATACTGGGGTGATGGTTCACCTTCCAACAGGACAATGACTCTAAGCACACAGCCAAGACAACGCAGGAGTGTCTCCGGGACAAGTCTCTGAATGTTCTTGAGTGGCCCAGCCAGAGCCCGGACTTGAACCTGATCGAACATCTCTGGAGAGACCTGAAAATAGCTGTGCAGCGACGCTCCCCATCCAACCTGACAGAGTTTGAGGATCTGCAGAGAAGAATGGGAGAAACTCGCCAAATACAGGTGTGCCAAGCTTGTAGCATCATACCCAAGAAGACTCGAGGCTGTAATCGAAGCCAAAGGTGCTTCAGAAAAGTACTGAGTAAAGGGTCTGAATACTTACACTACCGTTCAAAAGTTTGGGGTCACTTAGAAATGTCCTTGTTTTCCATGAAAACATACATGACATGAGTTGCAAAATGAATAGGAAATATAGTCAAGACGTTGACAAGGTTATAAATAATGATATTTAATTTAAATTACAATTGTGTCCTTCAAACTTTGCTTTCGTCCAAAAAATCCTCCTTTTGCAGCAATTACAGCCTGGCATTCTAGTTGTCAATTTGCTGAGGTAATCTGAAGAGATTTCACCCCATGCTTCCTAAGCACCACCCACAAGCTGGATTTGGCTTGATGGGCACTTCTTACGTACCATACGGTCAAGCTGCTCCCACAACAGCTCAATAGGGTTAAGATCCGGTGACTGTGCTGTTCACTCCATTGTAGACAGAATACCAGCTGACCGCTTCTTCCCTAAATAGTTATTGCATAGTCTGGAGCTGTGCTTTGGGTCATTGTCCTGTTGTAGGAGGAAATTGGCTCCAATTAAGCGCCGTCCACAGGGTATGGCATGACGTTGCAAAATGGAGTGATATAATTCCTTCTTAAAGATCCCTTTTACCCTGTACAAATCTCCCACTTTACCACCATCAAAGCACCCCCAGACCATCACATTGTCTCCACCAGGCTTGACAGATGGCGTCAAGCACTCCTCCAGCATCTTTTCATTTTTTCTGCGTCTCACAAATGTTGTTCTTTGTGATCTGAACACCTCAAACTTAGATTCGTCTGCCCATAACACTTTCTTCCAATCTTCCTGTCCAGTGTTTGTGTTCTTTTGCCCATCTTAATCTTTGTTTTATTGGCCAGTCTGAGATTTTTCTTTGCAACTGTGCCTAGAAGGCCAGCATCCCGGAGTCGCCTCTTTACTGATGACGTTGAGACTAGTGTTTTGCGGGTACTATTTAATGTCAGTTGAGGACTTGTGAGGCATCTGTTTCTCAAACTAGACACTCTAACGGTCTTGTCCTGTTGCTCAGTTGTGCACCGGGGCCTCCCACTCCTCTTTCTATTCTGGCTATAGACAGTTTGCAGCTGTTCTGTGAAGGGAGTAGTACACAGCGTTGTATGAGATCTTCAGTTTCTTGGCAATTTCTGCATGGAATCGCCTTCATTTCTCAGAACAATAGACTGACAAGTTTCAGAAGAAAGTTCTTTGTTTCTGGCCATTTTGAGCCTGTAATCGAACCCACAAATGCTGATGCTCCAGATACTCAACTAGTCTAAAAAAGGCCAGTTTTATTGCTTCTTTAATCAGTACTACAGTTTTCAGCTGTGCTAATATAATTGCAAAAGGGTTTTCTAATGATCAATTAGCCTTTTCAAATGATAAACTTGGATTAGCTAACACAACGTGCCATTGGAACACAGGAGTGATGGTTGCTGATAATGGGCCTCTGTACGCCTGTGTAGATATTCCATAAATAATCTGCCGTTTCCAGCTACAATACATTTACAACATTAACAATGTCTACACTGTATTTCTGATCAATTTGATGTTATTTTAATGGACAAAAAAATTTGCTTTTCTTTCATTAACAAGGACATTTCTATGTGACCCCAAACTTTTGAACGATGGTGTAATATTAAAATGTCTTATTTTTTATTTATTTGCTAAAATTTCTAGAAACCTCTTTTTGCTTTGTCATTGAGGTATTGTGGTAGATTTGAGGGGAAAAAACTATTTAATACATTTTAGAATAAGGCTATAATGTAACAAAATGTGGAAAAAGTCAAGGGGTCTGAATACTTTCCAAAAGCACTGTATGTCATAGTCAAAGTAATAAATATCCTATTATGTCCTGTGTTGTTTCTGCAGAATGAACTACCCAAAGGGTCCAGAGGGGGCAGGTATAGGTACTGGGGTTCAACAGAACCACCTGCCCCCGCAATACACTGCAGTCATCCCCTGAAAAACGGACCTCCGTAAATAAAACACTATTTTTCTTGTTGAAATGATTTTATTATCTATGTTTCCATTGAAAGCTGGGGCAATTGGCTAGCACATCACTGTGACCACACAATTATATTGATAGTGTCTAGTATTGTCCACAGCTTCTCTAATTATGTTAACTAGAAATATGGTTAATAATATCATAGCATTATTTATAAATGTATTTGTAATTGATTTATATTTATCCTATAACTGTCAGAATTGTGTGAAAATATTACATTTATCAAAGAAAATGAAACACAGTTTAGTCATGTTAGTTTTGTCAATGATTGTTATAAGACAAAATACTTTGTTGAAAGTTGATTTGGCATCACTTTTTAGAATTGAATATTAAAACACAACCCAAATGAATGTGAGTGAATGTCCTGAAAAGGATCATTACTTCAATGTCCACACAATAACATTTCCAGAGGAAATACTTAGGGGTTCTGGAGTCACTGAAGAGGCTGAAAACATTGTTATAAGGAGAGATTTTTATGCAATTTCTCTGTAGGTTGAGAGGTGGATGGAATATACAGCAGCCTGTCCTGGAGAGTATTAGGACATAATTTGGGTTTTCTTTTACATTTCTTTTTAAGGTTTGTATAATTCTTGTTTACAGACAAGTGACGTAGATCATGTCGGCCATAATGACCGGATGTGACTAGAAGAAGTACAGCTATGACCCATAGTGACTTTTAATAGCAGGTTAGGAGAGCAAAAACCCTAACCCTTTGCCTAACCTTAACTTAGCTGTACTCCTTTTAGTCAGAACCATAATGACCCTGACACACAGGCAAGGGGAGGTGTGTCTGTGTCACACACGACCACAGCACAAAAAAACACTTTATTCCATTTATTTATTCAAATATCTATGAGTATATTCTTTCAGATGTTTTATGTTTCCATTACATAAAGGTCCACATAGACCATATCATCATTTGACCACATCAAATACTTGAAAACATCGCTTAAACTTTATTGACAGAATATGATGCAAGCCATTGGAGTCATATTGTGACAGTATTGCGTTGTGTTGTTGAGAGTATTCCAAGCTCTGTTTGACACAACATCTAGTACTCCTTCATCTTTTAAAATGTGTATTTGAAGACTCGCTTCATGACCATGGCTAGGTTAGCACATAGCTTATCCATTAGGACTGTATTTTAAACACACAGCGGGTAGTTCATCTCATGAGTCTCTTTCTTACTTATATGTGGACCATGCACTGCCTTTCCCTGGAAAATATATACTAGGAGAAAAAAAGATAATGAAAAGTCCCATTCCAGTTGTCTGATCTACGCCAAGCCTTACAATAATTTTTACGAGGAGAAATGTTTAAAAGTGTACGATAATGATAATAATATTAACTAAATCGCTAACTGAACATCAATGCTGCTGAAAGTAAAGCATGTAATAACAGCAGAGCACTTCATACAATGTATAGACAAAGTGGTCCTGGGATAGATCAAACAACTCTCCATAAAAGATGATCCTACTGCCTCTAAGTACTAGAAAACAAGATATAGAAAGTTGAGAATGCTTTTGATAGTAAATAGAAAAACCCCACACATTTCTGCACATTTGTGGCACAGGAATATACAGTGATCAATAAACAAAATGACAAGCTTCACAATATCCATGGCTTTTTGTTAGTTTTTCTATACAATGTATACCCAACTTGAATTCAATGTGTCTTATTCCACAAAGGAGGAACGCATATGTACAATAAATGAATCGTTATTATAACTACAGCCGTTCAAGATAATATTACCTGACAATTTCAATTTATTTAGTTAATTATATTTCTTGATTTTTTCCTTTTCCCCATTTTTTTTGTAAAAAATTGTCAGAAATGAAATTGAAAGACAGATCAGCAAAATGTAGTTTTTTAAATGTTTGAAACCTTACAAAAATTACATTTGAAAATGATATTTTTCCTGTGTTTTTCTTTACTTTCTTTAAAACAAACATTTTGAAATGGTGCATCTGGCATAGTTTGAGAAAGCGAGTAAGATTGACGATGAAGTCTATAACGCATACATACAACAAAGAGGACAAAGATAACTATCAAAAACAGTGAGGCTGAAAATCACCCAAGTGTCACTATTGTTCATCCCAAACAGTGATCTTGCTGTGGAGTGTTCTGTGTTATTGGACTACGGTAAACCCTGGGTCGTGTTCATTAGGCACAAACAGTAGAAAAGGTTTTCAAACAAACGGACGCCCCTATAGGACAAGTGCAGGTAGTACTACCTCTGTTTAAAATATTTGCTTCAGTTTGGTGCTTACTGAACACGGCCAATACAACATCTGTTCCATCTGGGTGAAACAAAAATAGTGCTTATACTACTGTATATGGGAGTAAGGCTACCTAACTGTAGTTGGGATAAATGGATAAAATAGTAACATTCAGCACAAATACTCAAATTAACTTTATCTTCCCTGTCTCAAAATATTGCACCTGCTTTTGAAGTTTATCAAAAAGGGCGAGGAGTAAGCCACTGCTCTCTGGCAATATGTTTATTTTACATTTTAAACTGCAGGGTATAAGAGGCAATAACCGGGCAACTCCTGCTTGCAAGAAGAAAATTAAAATGGAATTAATATTGCCTACTGCTTTAAAATGGATGCACCAGTATTAGTTACTTCCAAATTTTATCCTGAAATAATTAAACATCATGCATTGCTGAAATAGAGCCACAATTATCATCAGATGGAACAATAATCAATTCAATAATAATCAATCAATTCACCCTGGATTCCTGGTGGACTGAAACAATATCCTTACTCTCTGTACCTAAGTGCTTATGTACAGTACCAGTCAAAGGTTTGGACACACCACTCATTCAAGGGTTTTTCTTTATTTTTTACTGTTTTCTACATTATAGAAAGTAGTGAAGACATAAAAACTATGAAATCATGTAGTAGCCAGTGTTAAACAAATCAAAATATATTTTATATTTGAGATTCTTCAAAGTAACCACCCTTTGCCTTAATGATAGCTTTGCACACTCTTGGCATTCTCTCAACCAGCTTCATGAGGTAGTCACCTGGAATGCATTTCAATTAACAGGTGTGCCTTGTTAAAAGTTAATTTGTGGAATTTCTTTCCTTCTTACATTTACATTTACATTTAAGTCATTTAGCAGACGCTCTTATCCAGAGCGACTTACAAATTCTTAATGCATTTGAGCTAATCAGTTGTATTGTGACAAGGTAGGGGTGGTATACAGAAGATAGCCCTATTTGGTAAAAGACCAAGTCCATATTATGGCAAGAACAGCTCAAATAAGCAAAGAGACACGACAGTCCATCATTACTTTAAGACATGATGGTCAGTCAATCCAGAACATTTCAATAACTTTAAAGTTTCTTCAAGTGCAGTCGCAAAAACCAACAAGCACTATGATGAAACTGGCTCTCATGAGGACCACCACAGAAAAGGAAAACCCAGAGTTACCTCTGCTGCAGAGGATAAGTTCATTAGTTACCAGCCTCAGATTGTAGACCAAATAAATACTTCATAGAGTTCAAGTAACAGACACATCTCAACATCAACTGTTCAAAGGAGACTGGTCTGATGAGTCCAAATTTGCAATTTTTGTTTCCAACCGCCATGTCTTTGCGAGACACAGAGTAGGTGAACGGATGATCTCTGCATGTGTGGTTCCCACCATGAAGCATGGAGGAGGTGTGATGGTGCTTTGCTGGTGACACTGTCAGTGATTTATTTAGAATCCAAGGCACACTTAACCAGCATGGCTACCACAGCATTCTGCAGCGATACGCCATCCCATCTGGTTTGCGCTTAGTGGGACTATCATTTGTTTTTCAGCAGGACAATGACCCAAAACCCACCTCCAGGCTGTGTAAGGTCTATGTGACCAAGAAAGAGAGTGATGGAGTGCTGCATCAGATGACCTGACCTCCACAATCACCCGACCTCAATCCAATTGAGATGGTTTGGGATGAGTTGGACCACAGATTGAAGGAAAAGCAGCCAACAAGTGCTCAGCATATGTGGGAACTCTTTCAAGACTGTTGGAAAATCATTTCAGGTGAAGCTGGTTGAGAGAATGCCAAGATTGTGCAAAGCTATTGTCAAGACAAAGGGTGGCTACTTTCAAGAATCTCAAATATAATTTGATTTCTTTAACACTTTTTTGGTTACTACATGGTTCCATATGTGTTATTTTATAGTGTTGATGTCTTCCCTATTTTCTACAATGCAGAAAATAGTAAAACAATGAAAAACCCTTGAATGAGTAAGCGTGCCCAAACTTTTGACTGGTACTGTATATCCTGTAAATGTCTTCTTCTATATAACTGTTTGATTTATGTAAATATTCAAGTTGCATTTGTCATACTGTATTTATTTATTGTCTCCTGTGCAAAGTACCTTTCAGATACGCAAACACTTCAGAAGACACCAAACATCTAAATAGCTTAGAGCAGGCTAAATAGCTTAGAGCAGGCTTAAAGCTAATAGCTAGCTAGCCACTCTCCCTGATGTTTTCAAATGCCTCCCAGACATCATGGGGATAATGTTGACATAAGAAAGTTCAAATAGTATCTAAACGGAGTCCATAACTTTGAATGACAGGGTAGAGTGAACAATAGCAAATCCTATTAGCTAGGAGATGAAAACAGGGGAGAGAGGGGTCAAACCCTGTGCCTCACCCCCCCATTCCCACTCCTAAATAAGTACAAACCATGGTCCTATTGGAAACCCCTTCAATTTTGAGTCTAAGGATGATCCCTCCCTCCCACCAAATCCAATACCTGTATCCTCTCCAATTAAATAAAAACCTTATCACCTGATCTCTCAGCCAATTACGTACGTTCACATGATCTCTCGTTCAATCAAATCCCTCTAAATGATATCGCCAATCAATACCCCATCAATTATATATGCTTTAGGATACTAACTTCTCAATTCCACCACTTCTGAACTCCAGCCCCCCTATCTGCCTCAAATGAAAAGGTGAAAGGATACAGGGAAACTCTGCTATAGGTTCAGTTTCTATGCCTTCATGTCCAATGGGAGTAGTATTTTTTCAGCGGTGCATCCAATCCAAGTCCAGATGTTGCATTGGGCTCTCCCTCTTTGTGGGATATGTATCCATCCTTGTTTCAACAATCTGTTAGATGAGCATTGCTTCAGACAACTCCAGGGTCTCAAACATCCTCTTTTCTCCCCACAAATCTTTGAAGAAAGCTCAAGCTCAAAGGCTTGAGAGATTCAGGTCAAAGTTAAACCATCACAATCACCTTTTTAAAACAAAGGTTTGGCCGGTCTGGTAGAATTTCTCCTCCAACAATTCACAACCAAATGTGGAAAAACAGAGTGATGGTTGAAATCAGAAATCAGAGAAAGAGCAGGGATTGGTGCAGTTCTCAAAAAGATAGCTTGGTAATTCCAGACATAACAAAGACTTGAGTCCGGTAAGGAAAGCTCAAGCGAGACAAAATATTGCTTCAAAAACAAGCGCATAAATCCAAAACAAAAGACACCCCACACTCGGGACACTGCCACAAGCATATAAAGACAGGGGTTCTCCACAAAGATGGGCACGCTCATAACTGGTAGCGGCAATGTAGTAACAACATCCATAGCACTAATGACGATAGTAATAACAAGAGGAATTAAAAGGGGTTTGCATCACGTTCAAATGAAAAGTCATTTCAGAGTTTGGTGGCCTCTTTTGACTCGTTGATTGTGTTCTTCATACAGGTTAGTTTGGTAGGCACACTAACAGGCACTGCATGCGATGGGGGTTGGGGTGTGGTGTGGGGAAGGGTTGTGGTATTGCGCCGGGGCGGGGTGAGGTTCATTTCTGTCCGCTGATGGACTGGGATATGGAGCGAGGCGGGATCATGTCCAGCAGGTATTCCCTCTGGCGGTCAGCCAGGCTCGACCCCTTGTGGCCGACCACGTTGCCTGGGTTCAGGTAGGCAATGTTCACCCCTGGAGAGGGAGGGAGGCAGTGAGAGACTGTCAGAAAGGCCTGCCTCTCAGCCCCAGCCCAACCCCTGGTCTATACAGTTGTTTGGCTGATCTCAGTCCCATCCCCAGCCCAACTCCTGGTCTATACAGTTGTTTGGCTGATCTCAGTCCCATCCCCAGCCCAACCCCTGGTCTATACAGTTGTTTGGCTGATCTCAGTCCCATCCCCAGCCCAACCCCTGGTCTATACAGTTGTTTGGCTGATCTCAGTCCCATCCCCAGCCCAACCCCTGGTCTATACAGTTGTTTGGCTGATCTCAGTCCCATCCCCAGCCCAACCCCTGGTCTATACAGTTGTTTGGCTGATCTCAGTCCCATCCCCAGCCCAACCCCTGGTCTATACAGTTGTTTGGCTGATCTCAGTCCCATCCCCAGCCCAACCCCTGGTCTATACAGTTGTTTGGCTGATCTCAGTCCCATCCCCAGCCCAACCCCTGGTCTATACAGTTGTTTGGCTGATCTCAGTCCCATCCCCAGCCCAACCCCTGGTCTATACAGTTGTTTGGCTGATCTCAGTCCCATCCCCAGCCCAACCCCTGGTCTATACAGTTGTTTGGCTGATCTCAGTCCCATCCCCAGCCCAACCCCTGGTCTATACAGTTGTTTGGCTGATCTCAGTCCCATCCCCAGCCCGCCCCCTGGTCTATACAGTTGTTTGGCTGATCTCAGTCCCATCCCCAGCCCGCCCCTGGTCTGTTTACTCACCAGGGATGCTGTAGAGCTGGCGGCGGTTGTCGTGATGTTGTTGCTGCTGCTGCTGTTGCTGTTGCTGCTGCTGTGCCCGGCTGTGCCCACTAGTGCTCAGCTGTCCACTGCGCTTTCCAGTCATGCCCAGCAGGCTGCTGGCCACCGAGAGCTGGGAGGCCTGGGCGAAGTTGGACAGGACACCCCGGGCCGAGCCAGACAGACCCCGTTGGAGGGAGGCCTGTGACTGGCTCACCTGGGGCTGAGGCGCCTGGAAGACACACACATCAGATGGAGAGTCCATCTGTCAGCACGGGACATCCTCAACAACTAAAGGGGGTGTGATGACGGTTGTGGAAATGTGAAAGTAGCAACGCACATTCCCCACCCACCTCAGGATTCCCCTTGTTGCAGCCATTTTACCCCTGTTTTTGTGGGGTGTAAATTCACTTGTCACATAATCGTCGCTGGATAGATTTATTTCAAAATAATATATGCCAATTAGGAGACATTTTTAACCAAAGTGACTTAAAATGTATGCACGCATGACTAAGTATGGGTGGTCCCAGGAATCGAACCCATTATCCTGGCAAGCGCCGTGCTCTACCAACTGAGCTACAGAGGACCACATAAAAGAAATGCACATTCCAACCCTTGCTTGTAAATACACTTTCCAATTGATTTTGCGATCGCTTTTTAACTACCGCTCAAACACATGCCAGTCCAGTTCAAAATGTCAACAATGGCACGTGGTTTTTGATATGCATCTATTTCAACACCGACCCTTAGACGGGGATTAAAGACAAAAGAGAAAGTGATCATTGCACAAGAGGGTGGTACATTTTTGTAAAGTTTTAAAAAGTTCAGATTTAATTCATTTGAAGTGTTTACACAGAAACTCAGCAAGTCGCTCCCGAAAATGTACAACCAAATCTCATAAATAGGGGGTTTAATATTCCACACGACAGAGGTTTATGTGCTATAACTCAATCAATATTTGATCAATTAAAAAAAAGATGTATCAATTATCCATTATGCAGCTGTTACAATTGGACCTTTCATCAACTTTGCTGAACAATGCTAGATGACAGGGTGTCTGTCATCTACTAACAGCGGTGACAGTGACTTACCTGTCTGTGTGTGTGATGTCTGCTCATAGACTCAGCCTTACTGACACTTGGAACAGTTTGAGCTGAACTGGTGGCAAGAGCGGCCTGCAACTGGATTCTCTGCTCAATCTCCTGTGACACAATTAGTAAAATATGGTTATTCACACACACACACACACACACACACACACACACACACACACACACACACACACACCACCACACACACCCCCACACACACACACACACCACACACACACACTTTCCCTATAAACAATGGTTGCCTGAACAAAGCAACGAGGAGCCAATGGAATGCTGACCTGCTCCTGCTGTAGAGCCTTAACGAAGGCGTTCTTCAGCCTATTGGTGTGCTCGGCCTTCAGTGCCTTCTTCTGATTGGATGACATACAGGTCTCGCAGAGTATGCGCCCACCCTTCTCCTGCTTCCAGTGAGGGGTGAAGTCCGTCTTGCACTGGGCACACGAGAAGGGCTCCATGGAGGAGGGCAAACGCAGTTTACCTAAAGAGAGAGCCACAAGAGTTCAGTGAGGGGAGAGGGGCCCAATTCCAAACCGACTCATCTGATAACATTGTTGGTTTGATGGTTGTGTGCAGGACAAATGGCTGCTAGGGTTCCAGTTCCTTCCCTCACCCTGACTGTCAATGACACTCTGCACAACCTCCTCCAGGCCCACCATGTAGATAAACTCGCTGTTGGCCGCTGACGGCAGGAAGTGGAGGAGCGGCGCCGGTGGCTTTGGAGGCGGGATCTCCAGCAGGGTTTTCTCCAACTGCTTCCTCAGGGCCAGCTTTGCGGCCGCCTGGCTGCTGGCTGTGTCTGCCATGGAGGAGCCCACCGATGTCCCCCCTGGGCTGTGTGTGGCTGAGGGGCTGACCACCCCCACCCCCGACACCCCGCTGACCCCTCCCGCGGCTCCGGCTGCCTGCATGTGGGTCAGGTTCATGTAGATGGCTGAGGAGGAGGAGGAGCCAGAGCGCTGAGAAGCTGCCACCTGCTGGGTGGAAGACTGCAAGTAAACACAGAGAACCATACCCGTCATTCAGAACAGTGTTTTTAAGTTTAAGTCTGATGGCATGACAGCTACATTTAGCTGCAAAAAATGATATAACAACCCCCAAAACCTGGCATCTGAGTGGAAGCAACATGACAGTGGTATTCAAACTTTTCCAGCTATTTTTCTATGGACGTACCCTGTCCATAGACTGCTTACAGATGAAGGAAACTAATATGTGATTTTGTAATTTGGGTAAAGTATCCCTTTAGTTTAAGAGAACCAATAAATACAATTTCATCAATAAAATAGTATTTTCTAATTATCTCTCAAAAAAGTGTGCATTAATCTGTACTCTTATTTAATTTTTTCCACTGCTCTATGATGATTATGAGCAATAACAGGGATGACATTGGGGTTTACCTGCTGGTAGCTAACGGCGTTGTTAGAGCTGCCAGTCGAGGAGCGCATGCCACCCTGCTTCTGCTGTGCCAGCCTCTGGCCCTGCAGCTGGGCAGGGTTGGGCGCTATCACCCTGCTCTGTGACATCATCATCTGAGACATGGAGCTGTTGGTGGCTGACCTGATCACTGAGTGACCCTGGGGGAGGAAAGAGGAGAAGAAGGAGGAAGGAGAAAAAGATCATAAGTAAGACATGGGTGGTGTTGTTTGTCGGGTTTCAGTGTCATGTCTTTTTCCTGCTCATATTCACCAGAGTTTATTTAAGAGGGTAATGCCTCTTCATACCACGAGATGGTGTCACTGTGCTATTAAAGAAACAGGAGACCTCTGCTTTATTGTGAGATGGTTCTCATGTAAAATGTAAAAAATAATTGTTCAATCCCATCCCCCAACCCCCCTCTATGGCTTCCTTGCGCCTGCCTAACTTCAATTGTGACCGACCCAAGGCACAACGGGAACCCTAAGAGAACCAGTACTGTAGCCCACCTGTGCAGTACTGTAGCCCACCTGTGCAGTGCTGTAGCCCACCTGTGCAGTGCTGTAGCCCACCTGTGCAGTGCTGTAGCCCACCTGTGCAGTGCGATGGTTCTGGGGCTCTGGGGTGTGGTGGCCAGGGCGGCCAGACATCTTGCTCATGCTCTGAGCCCCGTGGACGGCACCGCTCTGGAGGGCAGACGCTGTGTTCTGGACCACAGGGACCTGAGGGGGAGGAGGGTAGAGGTGATACATAGAATAATACTAACATAATACGGTTATTTACCTGACACTTTTATCCAGAGCAACTTATAGGTAAACCCTTTACACTCCATACTGTATATTGGGTGAAAATAGCAGATTTGGTCACTGATATGCGCATAAATTGGATAGCGGTATAGTAATATACTATACATTACGTCAGAGCTCTGGGTATCCGTTTTAAAGCGGTATATTTTATTTTACTAGGCAAGTCAGTTAGGAACAAATTCTTATTTACAATGACGGCCTACCAAAAGTCAAAAGGCCTCCTGTGGGGATGGGGGCTGGGATTAAAAATAAAAGTATTGGACAAAACACACATCACGACAAGAGACACCACAACACTACAAAAAGAGAGACCTAAGACGACAACATAGCATGGCAGCAACACATGACATGGGAATCAACTGACAGACATTCTAAGCGGGAGCACCACCTGCAACAAGAAGATGCCTCCATCCTTCGCGCCAATTGGGTTACTTTGGTATTAACGATCACTATGTTTGATGTACAGTTACGAGGATGACATGGCGTCATACCCTGGGTTGTTGTTCTGAACAGAAAGAGCCTATATTCGGCGTATCTCTAAAGTGTTCCCTTTCAATTGCTACAATGGTTATGCATATGCTTCTCTTTTTTTTATGTTTAGGCCCTATAGGCCAATTCCCCCGAGTGTAAAGTGTTAATGCATAAGTAGTAAGTGAGTGAGAAAAGGATAAGTGCAGTGGATGAGTGAGTGAGAGAGGGATGAATGCGGTGGCTGAGACAGTGAGAGAGGGATGAGTGCGGTGGCTGAGAGAGAGAGAGGGATGAGTGCGGTGGCTGAGAGAGAGAGAGGGATGAGTGCGGTGGCTGAGAGAGAGAGAGGGATGAGTGCGGTGGCTGAGAGAGAGGGAGGGATGAGTGCGGTGGCTGAGAGAGAGAGAGGGATGAGTGCGGTGGCTGAGAGAGAGAGAGGGATGAGTGCGGTGGCTGAGAGAGAGAGAGGGATGAGTGCGGTGGCTGAGAGAGAGAGGGATGAGTGCGGTGGCTGAGAGAGAGGGAGGGATGAGTGCGGTGGCTGAGAGAGAGAGAGGGATGAGTGCGGTGGCTGAGAGAGAGGGAGGGATGAGTGCGGTGGCTGAGAGAGAGAGAGGGATGAGTGCGGTGGCTGAGAGAGAGAGAGGGATGAGTGCGGTGGCTGAGAGAGAGAGAGGGATGAGTGCGGTGGCTGAGATAGAGAGAGAGAGAGGGATGAGTGCGGTGGCTGAGAGAGAGAGAGAGGGATGAGTGCGGTGGCTGAGAGAGAGAGAGAGAGAGGGATGAGTCCGGTGGCTGAGAGAGAGAGAGAGAGGGATGAGTCCGGTGGCTGAGAGAGAGAGAGGGATGAGTCCGGTGGCTGAGAGTGTAGTGTGACAGAGTGAGCAGTGGATGACAGAGGGATGACCAAGTGGATGACTGAATAAATGTCTAAATAACTGACTGAAGCAGATGAGTATAGAGGATGGATGGGACAGCGTTGGGTGGATGGGACAGCGTTGGGTGGATGGGACAGCGTTGGGTGGATGGGACAGCGTTGGGTGGATGGGACAGCGTTGGGTGGGTGACTGACTGACCTTCTGCACCAGGTTCTCCTTCTGCATCTGGCTCTGCCTCAGCTTCTTCAGCAGCACCAGCCTGGCCTCCTCCAGCCTCAGCTCCTCTCTCAGAGCCCTGATCATCTTCTGCCTCTCCTCCCCTGTCTTACCCTGAAGCACACACATAGAAACAAATGAGCACACATACTGCACCCACTTCTGCCATTCCTCTCCATACACACATATACAACTATAAAACTTGTCATTTTATCTATTGTACTTGGTTTTTGTGTATAGATGATGTGTTACAGCTGATGCCAATGATGTATAGAGGATATAATGTATTATAGCTAATACCAAATGAATATCTGTACTGTTTTCCTACAGTGTCTCAAAACTATCTGAGTTGTCCACAATGTGTTTTTTTAATTAATTAATGTATTAATAACTCTATACAACTATGCACTATTCTAACACTCATACATACAAAAAGAAAAAAGACAACATGCACATACTTCTACATCTTTCAAGACTGCAATAATATGTGCTGAAACACACACAAACACACACACACCTTAAACATCTCCAGGTTCGCTACCCTCAGGCGTTCTTCCCCTTGGCTGGGTCCTCTTGGACTGGACGCCTCATTGTCTGACAGGACGATCACATCAGGGGAGGGTGTGTGTCGCTCCCGGTCAACGTCACTGTGGAGGAACACACACACTTTCAACTCTGACTGATTCTTAATTGTAACAAAGATTTCCATTTTCCCTCCTATCCTCTTGTACTCCCCCTCCTCCTCCACTCACCCTCTCCGGGCGCTGAAATCCACCGGCTCCTCGCCCATGTTCTCCTTTCCGCTTTTTCCCACCATGCCATGGGCTCCCACAACTTGACCACGGAGGCTCCCATTGGTCTTCTCCTCATAAGCCCCTCCCCCTGAAGACCCATGACCCTTGACCTCACCCCCTAGGGCCCCGCCTCCTGAGACCCCTCCCAACCCTCCTCCCTCCAGGCTGGCCAGGTCCTTGCGTTTCAGATAGGCCAGCATCTTGAGGCGCTCCATGGCTTGGTGGCCCTCCATCTTGATGCGTTTGGAGAGCAGCTCGTCTCGCTCACTGCTCGTGGCGCCGCCTGCAGGCGAGGAGGAGTCCAGGCTTCGCTTCAGCAGGCTTAGCCGCACCGCCTCCTCATTCAGTCGCTCCATACTGAACTGGATGGATGAGAAAGAGAGAGAGAGACAGGGATGAAGGGATGGAGAGGAGTACGTAGGAACATCTCTAACTTAGCCGTGATTATTTGTCCAAAGATAAAACAAAGTATTTCTAAGATCAAAAGAGCAACATGATTATGACATATCTTGAAATGTGCAACTCAAACACAAACAATGAAAACCTCTACTCAAGCAAAGAAAGAAAATATCTTCACTTGTACGTACAGTGGGCATACTTGAGCTGATGATACACTAGAATTTTTTGGAAACAATATTGCTGGCAACGGAGTGGGGGGCCTTCCCTGTAGCTCAGTTGGTAGAGCATGGTGTTTGCAACGCCAGGGTTGTGGGTTCAATTCCCACGGGGGGCCAGCACAGAAAAAAATGTATGAAATTGTATGAAATGTATGCGTTCACTACTGTAAGTCGCTCTGGATAAGAGCGTCTGCTAAATGACTAAAATGTAAAAAAAAAAATGTAAAAAATGTATGAGACACTTATAAGCAATATGGCCATGAATAGCATATGAACATAAAATCTAAAATTCCCCATTTATTTACTCATCTCCTATAGCTTTTTGTTGCCTGTTGACTGACACATCTGTACTGGAATTTGTCAGCTAACAAACAAGCAACAAAGAACTCAACCTACTGTCAGTCAAGTCAACAATGGCAATGCAGACGTAAGGATAACTAGATTTAGCAAACGTTTTGCTTCACAATTCTAAGCTAGTAAGTGTAAATGGTATTCATCAAGCTATCCAGCTAGTTTAACATACAAAAAAACTATTCAAAACGAAAAGCTAAATGTAAAATATACATGGCTAGCTAGCGAATTAGCCTGTTAGTTAACATAAACTCAATATAGTATGTACACTGAATGTACAAAGCACTAGGATCACCTGCTCTTTCAATGACAGACTGACCAGGTGAATCAAGGTGAAAGCTAGGACCCCTTATTGATGTCACCTGTTAAATCCACTTCAATCAGTGTAGATGAAGGGGAAGAAAGAGGTTAAAGAAGGATTTTTAAGTCTTGAGACATGGATTGTGTATGTGTGCGCCACTCAGAGGGTGAATGGGCAATACAAAATATTTAAGTACCTTTGAATGGGGTATGGTAGTAGGTGCCAGTCGCCCTGGTTTGAGTGTGACAAGAACTGCAACGCAGCTGGGTTTTTCACGCTCAACAGTTCCTGTGTGTATCAAGAATGGTCCACCGCCCAAAGGACATCCAGCCAACTTGACACAACTGTGGGAAGCATTGTAGTCAACATGGGCCAGCATCCCTGTGGGACCCTTTCGACTGATCAAAATTCCCCAACTTATAAAAAGTTGCTCATTTTCAATGGAAAAATGTTGCAGCAACCACAGTGAAGCATAGCTGACTGGTCTGCTGCTCTCCCACCATATTGTTTGTTTTGCCACCTCAGACAGCGCTAACAGTTAGCCGTCATTACCCCTGTCCCATAACCATAGACTAGCAGCAGGCTAACACAGTACAGCACACACAGCTATCCTATTGAATTAAGAGTCAAATAAGCATGTGTAACAACTGTGTTACAACTCCAATAATCATTATTCATACCTCCATCCTAAAAGTTAATATTTCCATCAAAGCCAATAGAAAACAATGGGAGAAATGCTTGCTGCCCTTTAACATGGCTGCAGATACAGAAAAGGGTGCACACCTACACTTTTTCCTTCCTGACCTCCTTCTCCAGCCTGAGTTAAAGGGGTATGTAATATGATATGTACCCAAGACAGAACATGCTTGAGGGCTTTATGTATCTATATGGATGTATACTGTATCCTGTGTGTGTGTGTGTGTGTGTGTGTGTGTGTGCGCGTGTGTGTGTGTGTTACTATTACATGCATGGGCACATATGATGACTTAAACATGCACACACATGCGCATAAAGACGGTCATTTAATTAATATGTCGTGTCCTCTATCAGGCCCTGAAACGGTTAACCGTGTGTGTGTGCGCAAATCCGATTGTATTTGACACACTTGAGTCATAGGAAGGTTGGTTGAGGATGCACAGGCAGGCAATGTAGGTTGTGCACAGGGAGTTAGTTTGCCCTGCAACTTAGACCAATAATACGCTTGAAGAAATCAGAGAGTGATGAGGATTGGCCAGGAAGAGTGGGGGGAGGGGTTGTCAGGGGACTCGATGTTGGACTGGTTATAATTAGAGCATAATGCCTTGCTATGTAGAAATGGTAGCACTCTTGTGTACACGTACACACACACACACACACTTATAAGGACACACACATAGTATGGTTTTTCAATGTAGCAATCTTTAAAAAAAGAAATGTTTGTTTACTACTCTCTCTCCAGGTCCAGAGAGTCATCATGAGACATGGAAGTTACCACTTCCTTTACAAAAGGAAAAAGGAAGTGGTAACCCACGTAGAAAACTGTGGAGAGAGAGACAGAGAGAGCAGAGCAAGAGCAATGAGGAGCAGGTAGAAAAGTGAGAAAGTGCGAGTTAAACCAAAGGTGGCTAACAAGCCAATCAGAATTGTCTTGTGGTGTGTGTGTGTCTGTGTGTGTGCATGTGACCATCTTTACCCAGCACCTCTTGCCCCCCCCCCCTTCTCTGTCCCTATTGCTCCTTATATAATGTGATGACTGTTTCCCTCAGCTGCAACAAACCACCATCTCTCTTTCCCACTCTCACCAGCTTCCTCCTACAGCGCCCAACCCCAACACGCATCGACACACATGCGCACACACATGCACACACACACCACACTCTGGGCCCGCTGCCAAACAACACAAGTCAGACGCCTCCATACCGCGAGAGAAAGAAGAAAAGGGGGGTGCTAAAATGGAAGGATGGTAAACGAGAGGGGGTGATCAGCATAAGCACAGACACACACACATACTTAAACTGCACACAGACAGACAGTCAGACATACACACTAACATTCCCCAAAGCTACATAATCATTATCCTGCAAAGTGAAGCTACTGTTGAAGTGATGTAGAGGTTGGACAAAAAGACATTCTACTGGGACCAGCACCCTCGATTAAAAGATGCAGGGATATACACAAAGCTGTCTTACTGCCCTTTCTCTTTTTTACAATGATAATTTTGGCATTAACATAAGGCAATCCTACAGGGATTATGGACAAAGACTGCTATGATACAGTATATATCATAGTCACTGTAGCCTATATCCTGTAAAAGAGAGCTATACAATAGAAGACTTTGACACAGTAACAGATAAAGATATGTACAGTATTCTTCAGCCATACCCAGCCCTGCGAGAAGACACGGGCGCACCCACCCACACACACACACACACACACACACACACACACTGGGATTTCAGAGACCATGCCAACATAAGGCTCCTTTGTTCCCATTCCTCAACCCCAACCCCTCCTCCATTTTCCTACAGTTGTGCGATGCCAACAAAGCACCCGTATAAACACTCCCCTCCCTCCCCTCTCCCTGTCCTGACTCCACTTCCCTCCATCCATCCCTCAAAAAACACTGGGGAGAAAATACTAGTTTTTTTTTATCGTAAACATATGCTGCATAGTTGTGTTTGCAAGACCCCGAGGGGGGAAGGGAAGTGACGAATAAGGGCTTATGTCATACCGTTAGCAATATAGTCCCAAGGGCTTTGATTTAAGTAGGGTCCAAGTATGTGCATGTATGTGGTGAATGAGGAGTAGATTACAAACAGAGATGTGATTTACTTCTTTAACCTTATTGTTGCTTGGTACTAGCAGAAGTCAGCGCAGAAGCAGCGTTAGAAACCCACCAACCTCAGCCTAACCTGTCGATGAGAGAGCACAGGTTGTATGCAAATAATAAAGTACTGATGATCACCCCACATTTGACAACACATTGGTAGCAAGATGCAACCGAATGGAAGAAAGGAATCAGCCATGATCCCACCCATGAGTCCTGACCTAATGTGGGAAAACCCTGAGCTAAGTTCTGAAAAAACACCAACACCCAAAATAATCTGGTTTTAACCTTTGTTCCAACATAATACACTACAGCAGTGGTTCCCAAACTGTGGATCCAGCAGGAGTCCAGTTGGGTTGCGTGATTTAAAAAAAAATTGTGCATTGCACATATTTACAAATACATTTACGGGATGGAAAAACGCTTTCAGTGTCAACTTAAATGACTAAAACCAAATAGAAAGTATGTAGAAAAGATAATGGACCTATAGAATAGCCTATAATCTTTGAGAACATACAACACAATAAATGCTAGACTATCAGGCACCCATTCATTTTGCTATGATATTTGAGCATAAGAACACAGCATTAGCCATTAAAAAATAATTGAATTGAATTGCAGGACATTAGCTATTAACTGCAAAAAAAAGGATCTCAGCTCTATGGCAAAATTTGGAGAATAGCTGGAAATTAGCTTTAAAAATATACATTTTTCTGTCCTCTGCTAAGGTGATATCGTTTACTTATTCTTTGGTTTGTGTAATATTGAAACTAGCAACTTTGTGTTGTATTGTGATACTTGTAACTGCCTTGCCTTTCATAATTGCCCCCGAGGGGATAAATAAAGTTGTATTTAATTTCAATGAATATGTATTGTCAGACTGAATCGCTAGAAATGATTATCAGGCTAATCTAAAAATCCTATCATCATTATAAATCACCATTATTACTATAATAACATGTAATGATCCGTTCATAAAGAACACGGGTGGTTCATGCTGGGTCACTGTGGTCATTAAGAGGGAATCAAACACAATCATATCCAATTCCATTCAAGATCAGTGTTTATGGGGGGAGGAGAGAAATTAGGACAGGACACAAATAATTAACAGGGCCTTAAGTTTATCTCATAACTGTAGCCTGATGAAAAGTGTATTGACTGAAAAGAAAGGGAAGAATATATGAGGACATGGCGGTGATGGCATCAGGGGTTGTTGTCTACAACCAATAGGGTTTCATCACACGATCAACCCCAGGGTACAGAGGGTTCCTGACATGAGACTGATTAGACTGAAACAGTGTCCATGGAAACCAAGGGGTAGCTGGTCACCTTGACAAAAAAGTCAGAAAAATTAAATAAAAAAAATCAGAATCTATTCAATTGGATGAGTCCATTTACTCACACAATGAATCTAGCACAAAGCAAATGCAAAACACACACACACAACATTACACTGTGATATCATATCATACACACACCTGTAGTGTCAGATCATATAATCCAGACAAACGAACCTACACACCGACACCCACACCCATCATCCTGCTCCCACTACACTACAACAACACTTAGGAGGCCCAGTTCTTCATCACACAACACTTATCACATGGTTGCCATGGCAACTATGGCCTGTCTATTTATAGACCGCACCACTAATCAATTTAATTTCTGCGGTTGCCTAAGCAAAGGAGGGAGCAAGGGACAAAGGGAGCAAGAAGAAGAGGAGGAGAGAGCAGAGATGTCAGAGTTCTGTGTACAGTGGAGATGCTGAATTTCCCCAGAAAGACATCCATACCTTTGTCCTAATGATACATGAACCATGATTGATCCAGACAGAAGCTTTGTTAAGAGGATTTTGAAATGGACCAAGATGGACAGACATGTACATGCATATTATGAATACGGGAAATTCCACGGGTAACAGAATGATGCTGAGACTCAGATTTTTCACTATAACCCTATCATTCCCAAGACCCCAGCATAGATCTGCTTTTCATTTATCTAACTTTCAATTATCTGCATGTTCAGCCCTTATTTTAAGCCAATTAAGTGTTTTAGACCTACCGTTTAATTTTCAGGACAACCATGGCTACAAGTAAAACACAAAACAATTTGACAAACAGTTGCATTCATGAGTTTTATTGACAAATGTCAATAAAAAAAATTGTCAGCAAAAGCAAAAACCTGGTAAAAATGAATTTATATGAATTCTGTGAGTACAGAAATTGTTTCCTCACTGCGAAATGAATATTCAGCTAGTCAGTGAAAACTGTGTGGAGTTTGTGACCACAACTATGTGAGCTTATTAAAGCATAATAGATACTATGTCCTGGGATTTCCTATGATATCTATAAGAACCCCTTATCTTCTAACGATTCTTGTGTAGCTTGTGAGCGTCATTGAGCAAAACGTGTTACATGTAAGTGTCCGTGAGGGTCTCAGCTTTCCATAGATTGCTTATAGTAGTTTTTAGCACAAACCATTCGGATGTTTTTGTAAAAAGATCTAAAGACGTTTTTATAAAAAGACTCGGCCCCGGGCCCCTTCGGGATCCGCCCTTGTCTCACAAACAGCACTCTAGCTCAGCCCCTGTTAATCATACATTCATTTTTTATTTATTTAACCTTTATTTAACTAGGCAAGTCAGTTGAGAACAAATTCTTATTTACAATGACGGCTTACCCCGGCCAAACCTGGACAACGCTGGGCCAATTGTGCGCCGCCCTATAGGACTCCCAATAACGGCCGGATGTGATACAGCCTGGATTCGCCATCAATAAAAGACAGTACAGTGCAGCCATCTTCATCGACCTGGCCAATGCTTTCGACTCTTGTCAATCACCGCATTCTTATCGGCAGACTCAATAGCCTTGGCTTCTCAAATGACTGCCTCGCCTGGTTCACCAACTACTTCTCAGATAGAGTTCAGTGTGTCAAATCAGAGGGCCTGTTGTCCGGACCTCTGGCAGTCTCTATGGAGGTGCCACAGGGCTCAATTTCCGGGCCGACTCTTTTCTCTGTATAATATCAATGATGTCGCTCTTGCTGCTGGTGATTCTCTGATCCACCTCTACGCAGATGACACCATTCTGTATACTTCTGGCCCTTCTTTGGACACTGTGTTAACAAACCTCCAAACAAGCTTAAACGCCATACAACACTCCTTCCGTGGCCTCCAACTGCTTTTAAATGCTAGTAAAACTAAGTGCATGCTCTTCAACTGATTGCTGCCCGCACCCTCCCGCCCGTCCAGCATCACTACTCTGGACGGTTCTGACTTAGAATATGTGGACAACTACAAATACCTAGGTGTCTGGTTAGACTGTAAACTCTCCTTCCAGACTCACATTATGCATCTCCAATCCAAAATTAAAGAATCGGCTTCCTATTTCACAACAAAGCCTCCTTCACTCATGCTGCCAAACATACCCTCGTAAAACTGACTATCCTACCGATCCTTGACTTCGGCGATGTCATTTACAAAATAGCCTCCAACACTCTACTCAGCAAACTGGATGTAGTGTATCACAGTGCCATCCGTTTTATCACCAAAGCCCCATATACTGCCCACCACTGCGACCTGTATGCTCTCACAGGCTGGCCCTCGCTACATATTCGTCGCCAAGCCCACTGGCTCCAGGTCATCTATAAGACTTTGCTAGGTAAAGCCCCGCCTTAGCTCACTGGTCACCATAGCAACACCCACCCGTAGCGCGCGCTCCAGCAGGTATATTTCACTGGTTATCCCCAAAGCCAACACTTACTTTGGCCTCCTTTCCTTACAGTTCTCTGCTGCCAATGACTGGAACGAATTGCAAAAATCACTGAAGCTGGAGTCTTATATCTCCCTCACTAACTTTAAGCATCAGCTGTGAGAGCAGCTTATCAATCACTGTACCTGTACACAGCCAATCTGTAAATAGCACACCCAACTACCTCATCCCCATAATATTCCTTACATTCTTGCTCTTTTGCACCCCAGTATCTCTACTTGCACATCATCATCTGCACATCTATCACTCCAGTGTTAATGCTAAATTGTCATTGTTTCGCCTCTATGGCCTATTTATTGCCTTACCTCCCTACTCTTCTACATTTGCACACACTGTACATACATTTTTCTATTATGTTATTGACTGTACATTTGTTTATGTATCACTCTGTGTTGTTGTTTTTGTCGCACTGCTTTGCTTTATCTTGGCCAGGTCGCAGTTGTAAATGAGAACTTCTTCTCAACTAGCCTACCTGGTTAAATAAAGGTGAAATAAAAAATACCAAAAATTCGAACCAGGGACTGTAGTGATGCCTCTTGCACTGAGATGCAGTGCCTTAGACCGCTGCGCCACTCGGGAGCCTGATGGTCTGTAGATCAAACACATGATGTTTAAAGGGGCTTAGAACTCCAAAACGCGACGATGGGACTCATTGGGTTAAAATGTATGCCAAACAAAAACCACTGATTGTTAAACAAACCAAAACAATCTATACACAAGGAAGAGTTTTGACAATTTCCACAGAAAATGTTACAAAAACACATTTAGTTGAAGAACAGTGCAGATGCAAAGTTTGGTAACAACAGAATGATGGCACAAAGAACACAAACCATCATTCTGTTACCAAACTTTGCATTTGCACTGTTCTTCAAGTACATGTGTTTTTGTAACATTTTCTGTGGAAATTGTTTAAGTAGTATTTCTGCATTGTTGTATCATTTGTTTAACTTTGCAATCATTGGTTTTTGTTTGAAATACATTTTAAAGTGAAACATGTGAGTCTCAGCATCATTCTGTTACCATGGATTTGCCCATACACACATCTAGGTCAATAAGGCCTAGCCTACAACATAGGTCACAGAGTTGGGCCCCCTGTCCCTTTAAGAACAGGAGAGTCACCCATTATCTCTCTTTTCTGTTCCCCTGTGGTGCCAAGCACTGTCCTAACGTGCTAGCCAGTCTGAGCCGGTCTATAACCTCAGGATATTGAATGATCTCTTAATGTGAAGCCTTTAGTGACGTCACACGAGAGAGAGAGAGAGAGAAAGTGAGACAGGTGTGTGTGGGGGGTGCGTGTGTGTGTGTGTGTGTGTGGGGGGGGGATGAGGGGGGGGGGAGTTTGTATGTAGAAGCCTTTCAAACCATCCACACTGCTGCTAACCCACATTAACCCACACATCGTCTGCCTCACCACTCATGTCAGGGTTTGTGTTGTGATGATGATGTGAGGTATATGAACCCTAAAGAGTTGCCAGTTCGGGTCCCACGTCAGTTCAACCCAGGCTGTGCTCCTTTAACGGCACACGTCAGTTCAACCCAGGCTGTGCTCCTTTAACGGCACACGTCAGTTCAACCCAGGCTGTGCTCCTTTAACGGCACACTTCAGTCCAATTTGCTTCTGGTGATAAACAGCCCAAGAGATGTATAATTTGCAGCCAGGAGATATACAAATGGAGACTAGAATGACAGAAGAGCACAGAAGGGTAGACAACCACCTGTCCATCCCCTTACTGCATTTCTATTCCATAAATAAAATGTATGGCAGAGGAATCTCCAAACTTTCATCTCACCTGCAAAAGTCAGCTAGACAAGTTCTTACAGGAATAAATCATGAGGAAAATGAAAGATTTTGGCTTTTTATCCGTTTTTTACGGTTTGTTATATCTTAGTATAAATCAGTGCAACTGATTAGGAATGGTAAGGTCTCTGTTTGGCCTGGCCTCCATGAGTAAATGCCATGATAGGTTGAACAAGTGGTTCTCAAGGATGGAAAATATTTACTATTGGATTCTTGGAAAAAGTGGCACTGACTGTGAAACATTGTCCCTCTGTGTTGGTCACAAAAACCAAAGAGGTGAAGTCAAAGTCTAACCCTAGTGGGAATGAATACAAAAGTTACAAAATGTTAATAAATAAACACTTACATACTCAAAATAGATTATCTGCTTATCTGTTGCTTTTCACAAATGACATTTCTGATGCAAAAATACATCAATTGACCTGTCACTGAAACATACATTGACCTGCCATACATTGATTGACCTGCCACTGAAATGCTCATAAAACTCAAAGAAAAAAACGAAGTTGACATCTGCTAAACAAAATTTGATTAAAGTCAACTGATAAGAACTCTGATCATCTGGTTGCCCCACGTATCACTACAGGCATTCACTGATTCCTTCAACTGCACTTGTCATCGCCAACCATGGTGGCCATTTGCATAGGGCTAGGAAACAAGTTGAGAGGGTGAACACGTCTTCACTTACGTAAATGGCTGATGCATTTTGAATTCATTTTATTGTATGACATATGCACAACACTTCATGCCATTTGTCTCCAGTTCGATCAACAAATATCCTTCATATTCAGAAACTCGATCGTAGCAACGTTGATAAATATATTTAAACAATCAAATTACAACCATCGGTTTCAGATTAACATTTTGTTCATAACGACAGCACGAAGACGCATTTTTTCCCCCCAACCAATCTAGGTTAACCTCAAGGGACTCGAGATTAAACAATAAACGTATTCTGCTCTATATGTATCAATATGATCGGCGCGCGCTGTATCATTTATTGCTACAATGTAAACAAATGTGGAACGTTAAAACATTATCAACGTTTGTGTCAGCTGTTTTAGACAGACCTCTTTCATTACCTACATTTTGGAACTAAAGATAACGGCAAATCACATCACTATTAACCCAATAGAACTACTATGTAACCGTTATTTCGCTACTCATCTCACATTGTCCCAGTACTTCAGTTGGACTGAAGTCTGGAGCCTTATCACAACTAGAACCATGATCCGGGGATTTTTAGTTAAACTTCACTTCAGATAGGCCGCGGAAAAATCCTCGGTCTCACCTGACTCGCCTTCACCCCGCAGGTTCCACTGGCTTCGGGTTTGGCTTTGGGATCCTGGGGCGCTGCAGTAAATCCTCACAACCAGTCAGTCCCCGGCACTGGCAGGCAATACAAAAGCGCTGATTGGGCCCCGACAAGCTCTCACGCTCTGTCCGTAACCAGACAGACAAATTATTGGACCGCGCTTGTGTCACTGACGCGCCTCTACTCAAAAGGTGTATGTTGTTGTCTGGAGGGGAGAAAAGAGGAGAAATTGACCGAGATGCACATCCTGTGAACAATACAATATTTAGGCTATATGCCATCGAAAACGTGACATATGGTCATGTTGTCAGTTATTCTACTGTAGACATCACGTCGAATTGATTGATTGTAGCCTATTGGCCCTACTTTCATGCATTTATACTATTTTTAGTCAAGGGGCAGTTTTGTCAAGTTCTTGTAGACTGTTTCTTATGCAATCACTTGGACCTTGTATTTGAAACATATTTCACGGCTGAGGTAGGCTACCAGTATGGAACCAGCATTCAGCATGCATTATGCCCGGCTTAACAATAAGCAAAGGCCATTTAATTGCCATGAGTAATCAACACTTAATGGCCTACATGCAAATCTACATACATTTTAATTGGCATTCCAATTTTTGTAAGCTACCATCGAACATAAAGATTATCAGCCCTATGCTTATACAATTTAGTTGAACAAATACTGTTAAACCATTGTTTATTTATTCTGCAAAGGATGCTGCATGAAAGCTTTTGACCGCAATGCAAACTGCGTCCTCTAGTGGCCACCTGGTAGTATTGCGTGGACACGTTACTGTACAGTAAAGGCATTATACTATATTTGACCAAATACACTATATAGATACAAAAGTATGCGGACACCCCTTCAAATTAGTGGATTTGGCTATTTTGACCGGTGTATAAAATCGAGCCCACAGCCATGCAATCTCCATGGACAAACATTGGCAGTAGAATGGCCTTACTGAAGAGCTCTGTGACTTTCAACATGGCACGGTCATAGGATGCCACCTTTCCAAAAAGTCAGTTCTTCAAATTTCTGTGCTGCTAGAGCTGCCCCGGTCAACTGTAAGTGCTGTTATTGTGAAGTGGAAACGTCTAGGAGTAACAACCGCTCAGTGGTAGGCCTCACAAGCTGCTGAGTGCTGAAGCGCTCATCTGTCCTCGGTTGCAACACTCACTGACAAGTTCCAAACGGTCTCTGGGCGCTACATCAGCACAAGAACAGTTCATCGGGAGCTTCATTGGTTCCCATGCCTGAGCAGTCACACACAAACCTAAGATCACCATGTGCAATGCCAAGCGTCAGCTGGAGTGGCGTAAAACTCGCCACCATTGGACTCTGGAGTGGAAATGCGTTCTCCGGAGAGATTAATCAAGCTCTACTATCTGGCAGTCTAACGGACTAATCTGGGTTTGGCGGATGACAGGAGAACGCTACCTGCCCGAATGCATAGTGCCAACTGTAAAGTTTGGTGGAGGAGGAATAATGGTCTGGGGCTGTTTTTCAGTTCCGGCTAGGCCCCTTAGTTCCAGTGAAATCTTAACGCTACAGCGTACAATGACATTCTAGATGACTCTGCGCTAACAATTTTGTGGCAACAGTTTGGGGAAGGCTCGTTCCTGTTTCAGCATGACAATGCCCCCATGCACAAAGCGAGGTCCATACAGAAATGGTTCGTCGAGATCAATGTGGAAGAACTTGACTGGCCTGCACAAAGCCCTGACCTCAACCCCATCGAACACCTTTGGGATGAATTGGAACGCAGACTGAGCCAGGTCTAAATGCCAAACATCAGTGCCCAACCTCACTAACGCTCATGGCTCAACAGAAGCAAGTCCCCGCAGCAATGTTCCAACATCTAGTGGAAAGCCTTCGCAGAAGAGTGGAGGCTATTACAGCGGCAAAAGGGGGGACCAACTCCATATTAATGCCCATGAGTTTGGAATGAGATGTTCGACAAGCAGCTGTCCACATACTTTAGGTTATGTAATATACATGGTGAATATCTATGGTGGGCTTTGTCATTTACCAATTTGTGGAGCTCACAGAGCAAGCAAGCATCTGCTGAGATGGTTTGCATAAAAATGTCTCATGGCCATTATGAAGATAGAATAAAGCTCTCATTAGTAGAAATAAAACTCTCATTAGTAGAAATAAAACTATCATTAAGAATAACAGGTGAATAAAATAGATTCATCAAGTATGTAAAACCCAAAACTGACAGAAATTACATTTTTATTTAAATATAAAAGTAAAAAACAGGAGTATTATCAGTTTCCATTGCATAGCAAGATTCATTAGGACAATTTATCAGGCAGTTGGTCTATTGTCTGGTTAGATTAATCAACCAATTTCCTTTAGAGCTACAGCACTGATATGTAAAGAAATAACTGTTGTATTGTCATGTTGGTCCACATTCATATTTAGCAACAGATTGTGGAAATTGTGACTGGCCTGAACATGTTAGTCTTGAAAAGAAAAATAATAAAACAAATCAAGACTGACATAAGGGTAGCGGAATGACAGATGAAAATACGAAGAGAAACAATTAAAATGACAGAAAATATGTACATAAATTTGAACAAAAGTGAAGCCCAGACTAACAAAAAGGTCAAGCCTCTTAGGTTAGAGGTCAAAGGTTGGACCACAAGGCTCAACCACATCTCCAGCTGACAGAAGCCTAGCTAATGGAATCACCCTCATTGCAATATCATCTGTCTTTACAGTCAAATACACAAATTCCTTACAATGTGGCAAGACCTGTCAGTAACCTACACATCAGGGAAACAATAAGCCATAATCACAGGAAGTCTCAAGGCACATGTTACAGTACCAGTTCCTGTTGCTAGGCCAATGAAAGTGGCAGTTGAAACATTAAGTCGCACAACATAAAATCCCCTAAGAGCATATGTATGTGGAGCGGGAGGCAAATGTAGCTTAGCAGCGGTCCTGTGCCCATTTTAAGTAGTGCACAAAATACTAGACGATTGTGTAGGCTGCTATGTGGCAAACTGGAGTGTTTCTATTTAAACACAAAACCATCCATAATGTATGAGAAGTTGCTCAGTGAGTTTTTGAAAAGGGAGGAAGGTGGCGAAATCAGCCGGCTGAAAATACGATTAGGATACAGTCGTATAACAGAGGATTAAATAAATGATAACAGATGAAGCCGTTTGTACAGATAGCGCCACTAGAGATACAATATGTTTTTATGTAAATACGATTGCACATTCTTATTGATTAAAATCCCTTAAAGTAAAGCTGCTCTAATATTTTCAAGATAAAAGGAAAAAAAAAGGTAAATCTGGGAGGGTGAGATTAATACAAATTCAGGCATTCTATAGCCCTGTCATCACTACAAGCAAAATGAGGAACAACATCGCTAATGGGAAATAGTTGGGCAGCAGGTAACCTCAAGGTTAGTGTTGTCTCACGTCAGATTGCACTGATTTGAGGATCAGGGACAAACGTTGCGTAAGAGTGACACGATCTGACGTAAGACAGTGGTGTTGGGCCAGTATACCCGAAAGGTGGCCGGGTCAAATCCCGCAGCTGACCAGGTGAAAAATCTGTCTAATGCCCTTTGGCAAGAATCTTAACCCCAATTGCTCCCGGTAGGCCATTAATAATGTCTGCCCCTGGCTGGCTCTGACCCCAACTCTCTGAGGGTGTCTCAGAAGGAGTTGGGATACGCAAAAACACATTTCCAATTCACACAAGTAAAAAAAATATTACATGAGCAACCTTCATCCTTACTGACCACGTTTTGTGAATTTCCTGTTTGAATAAGATCACTAAATTAACTGATTTGATAAATGTAGTTAGATATAAACTAAATCTGTTCATTGGGGCATTTACAAAAAGTAGCCAAAGTACAGAAATAGTAAAGTGTATGAGTTTATAATAGCATTTGGCCCCGTGTTGAGGTGGGTGATCTGGCAGTATCCTCTAACCCTCTCACTTCTCCAAGAACTTCTTGTTGAGAAGGAAGATTAGCAGGTTGACGTTGACTTTGGCCTTGTCGAACATCTTCATCACCGCCACTCCCTCGTACTGGAGCTGCAGCAGGTCCTACACACATATACACGTGTGAATACTGTCCTGAAATCCAAGATCTTTCAAAATAGGAACACTAAATAATTTACCATTGCAGCACATACAATATAGAGCACTGATTTCAGTGAGAGACTGGGATTTGCATCAATCACAGACCATAGGTTTGTATTGAAATGTCAGTTCTAGTTTCATTATTCTACTACCCCAGACTCACCTGGTATTTGAGGGGGAACTTCTCCATGTCCACACCCATAAAGCGAGCCTTTACCTGGAATGTGCCGCCCTCATCACCGGGCACAAAGTCAAAGATGACATTCTTAAACCTGAGGAGAGATAATAATCAAATGCATTTCATTTCTTGATGCCCTAGGTAACCATCCATGGTAATTTGGTGTGTGTGCACGTTCCTGCATACTCACTGTGTGACTGGCAGGTCCTTGATCTCCAACAGGACTCTTTTCTCAAGTAAACGGGCAGCAGTGTAGGTCAGAGCGGGCTGCTTGCTCTTCTTCCCTTTGCTCTCCCACTCACCTTACTGAGGGAGAGAGAGTGAGAGAGCTCAGCACAGTAGCAGTGTGCAGCCGTCTTCCTATTGAACCTCAAGCAGTGTGGTCACATTCCCACATGTGTTTGTATCTACCTGTGTTTGTATCTACCTGTGTTTGTATCTACCTGTGTTTGTATCTACCTGTGTTTGTATCTACCTGTGTTTGGCGGTGAGGTTATCCAGGCAGGTGGTGATGTACTGGCTGTAGAAGTCCACCTGTTTGCTGTGGAAGGAGCTCTTGCAGTGCAGGCCGACCATGGTCTGTCTCAGCTTGACCAGCTCAGCCTGACGACGCTGCCGGTACAGACGCTGGTGGTGGATATCCTGGGAGGGATGGTTTGGAAAGAGAGGGTTACATTTTGGGGGGGGGGGGGCAAATACAAATGTCGATCAATTGTGACGAGCTATACCATCTTGGTTTATCTGTAGTTGATTTGGTATGATAACTTTACAATTAAAATGTCATTGTGTGTGTGATGTGTAGTGTATGTCTCCATCCACCTTGGCTATGAGCTGTAGTATCTGTGTCTCAGAGTCAGGTGGGGTCAGGACCCCCAGGCTCTCCAGCCTCCTCAGGCTACGCTGGACCTTCCGCTTCCGTCGGCAACGATCGACTGGTTCCTCTTCATCTTCTCAGGGGTGCGGGCGTCACTTTGGGCGCAGCAGTGCGTCATCCACCCGTGCTGCACCTCCTGAGAGGAGAGGAATACACCAGCGGTTAACTACTACCAACTCCCTACGGAGAGATGAGAGTGTGAGGAAGAGGGTGTGTGGGAGCCCAGTGAAGAGCTGTGGAATATACCTGATCCTGAGAGGAGGAAGCTCTCAGGGCCTCACTCAGTGTGTCTCCAGGCTGGGCTCGGATCATGTCGATGATCAACTGTTTGGTACTGCAAAACACAACCACACAGAAACAAAACACACTTCACGTTAGACATGTCATTTTCATGGTGTGATAGTCATACCTCACTGAAATGTTAAAAAGTTTAAGCCCCTACCGGAGGAGAATCCCCCTGGTGTCAGGGTGGTCGTCAGAGCCCCTGAACACATCAAACTTGCTGGTGAGGGACAACTCCATCTTACTGTACTGCGCCAAGGTCTGCTCTGTCTGGGGCTCCGCGGCGCTCACAGCCCCCTCACCAACCAGAGCATGGATAGTGGTCACCTTCCCCAGGTCTCTCAGCAGAGTCAGCATCGGGCCAGACTGGTCGGGACACAGGGAGTCCTGGTGCTCCAACAGAAGCAACACACACACACACACACACACACACACACACAGGATCTACTCAAATGAAAAGGTTTGTTCCCAACCCACCTCCCCCAGAACCCATTAAAAACTAAAAGTTTCTATGCGTCTTTAGCTTATGTGGCATCCAGACCTTGTGTGTTAAGGAGCTCACTGATGGAGATGACTATCGGCCTATATCGAATCTTCCATTCCTCTCAAAAATTTTAGAAAAAGCTGTTGCACAGCAACTCACTACCTTCCTGAAGACAAACAATGTATACGAAAAGCTTCAGTCTGGTTTCAGACCCCATCATAGCACTGAGACTGCACTTGTGAAGGTGGTAAATGACCTTTTAATGACGTCAGACCGAGGCTCTGCATCTGTCCTCGTGCTCCTAGATCTTAGTGCCGCTTTTGATACCATCGATCACCACATTCTTTTGGAGAGATTGGAAACCCAAATTGGTCTACATGGACAAGTTCTGGCCTGGTTTAGATCTTATCTGTCGGAAAGATATCAGTTTGTCTCTGTGAATGGTTTGTCCTCTGACAAATCAATTGTAAATTTCGGTGTTCCTCAAGGTTCCGTTTTAGGACCACTATTGTTTTCACTATATATTTTACCTCTTGGGGATGTCATTCGAAAACATAATGTTAAATTTCACTGCTATGCGGACGACACACAGCTGTACATTTCAATGAAACATGGTGAAGCCCCAAAATTGCCCTCGCTAGAAGCCTGTGTTTCAGACATAAAGAAGTGGATGGCTGCAAACTTTCTACTTTTAAACTCGGACAAAACAGAGATGCTTGTTCTAGGTCCCAAGAAACAAAGAGATCTTCTGTTGAATCTGACAATTAATCTGGATGGTTGTACAGTCGTCTCAAATAAAACTGTGAAGGACCTCGGCGTTACTCTGGACCCTGATCTCTCTTTTGAAGAACGTATCAAGACTGTTTCAAGGACAGCTTTTTTCCATCTACGTAATATTGCAAAAATCAGAAACTTTCTGTCCAAAAATGACGCAGAAAAATTAATCCATGCTTTTGTTACTTCTAGGCTGGACTACTGCAATGCTCTACTTTCCGGCTACCCGGATAAAGCACTAAACAAACTTCAGTTAGTGCTAAATACGGCTGCTAGAATCCTGACTAGAACCAAAAAATGTGATCATATTACTCCAGTGCTAGCCTCCCTACACTGGCTTCCTGTTAAGGCAAGGGCTGATTTCAAGGTTTTACTGCTAACCTACAAAGCATTACATGGGCTTGCTCCTACCTATCTTTCCGATTTGGTCCTGCCGTACATACCTACACGTACGCTACGGTCACAAGACGCAGGCCTCCTAATTGTCCCTAGAATTTCTAAGCAAACGGCTGGAGGTAGGGCTTTCTCCTATAGAGCTCCATTTTTATGGAATGGTCTGCCTACCAATGTGAGAGACGCAGACTCAGTCTCAACCTTTAAGTCTTTACTGAAGACTTATCTCTTCAGTAGGTCCTATGATTAAGTATAGTCTGGCCCAGGAGTGTGAAGGTGAACGGAAAGGCTGGAGCAACGAACCGCCCTTGCTGTCTCTGCCTTGCCGGTTCCCCTCTTTCCACTGGGATTCTCTGCCTCTAACCCTTTTACAGGGGCTGAGTCACTGGCTTACTGGTGTTCTTCCATGCCGTCCATGGGAGGGGTGCGTCACTTGAGTGGGTTGAGTCACTGACGTGGTCTTCCTGTCTGGGTTGGCGCCCCCCCTTGGGTTGTGCCATGGCGGAGATCGTTGTGGGCTATACTCGGCCTTGTCTTAGGACGGTAAGTTGGTGGTTGGAGACATCCCTCTAGTGGTGTGGGGGCTGTGCTTTGGCAAAGTGGGTGGGGTTATATCCTGCCTGTTTGGCCCTGTCCGGGGGTATCATCGGATGGGGCCACAGTGTCTTCTGATCCCTCCTGTCTCAGCCTCCAGTATTTATGCTGCAGTAGTTTATGTGTCGGGGGGGCTAGGGTCAGTCTGTTAGATCTGGAGTATTTCTCTTGTCTTATCCGGTGTCCTGTGTGAATTTAAATATGCTCTCTCTAATTCTCTCTCTCTTTCTGTCTTTCTCTCGGTGGACCTGAGCCCTAGGACCATGCCTCAGGACTACCTGGTATGATGACTCCTTGCTGTCCCCAGTCCACCTGGCCGTGCTGCTGCTCCAGTCTCAAATGTTCTGCCTGCGGCTATGGAACCCTGACCTGTTCACCGGACGTGCTTGTTGCACCCACGACAACTACTATGATTATTATTATTTGACCATGCTGGTCATTTATGAACATTTTAACATCTTGACCATGTTCTGTTATAATATCCACCCTGCACAGCCAGAAGAGGACTGGCCACCCCTCATAGCCTGGTTCCTCTCTAGGTTTCTTCCTAGGTTTTTGTCCTTTCTAGGGAGTTTTTCCTAGGGAGTTTTTCCTAGCCACCGTGCTTCTTTCACATGCATTGCTTGCTGTTTGGGGTTTTAGGCTGGGTTTCTGTACAGCACTTTGAGATATCAGCTGATGTACGAAGGGCTATATAAATAAATTTGATTTGATTTGATGAGGATGATCATCTCAGAGTACTCATCAATGTTAAAACGCTCCTCTGGCGCTGGCACGTCACACGCAGCATGCAGGAACTTACTGCGGAAGATATATGAACAATGCTTAAGAACCATTTAGCACATACAGCAATAAAGCTCTCCTCTGAAAAGGGGGTGGCGGATGCGCAAAAATGACGGGACGACTCACCGGAACTTGGAGTGCGTCAAGGGTAATGTAGTCGTTGAGGGCGCGCAGGTGAGGGCTGTCACCGTGGAAGTGTTTGTGTGCGGCGGCATGCTGCAGGACGTGTGCGATGGAACCCAGGATGCGGCGCGGCTCAGGGAGCAGGGAGGAGCCGGCCGAGAACTCTACCACGTCAAAACCATCCGGAGACACCACGGCTGGGTTCATGTAGCGGTAGTACACCAGGTTCCCCACAATCTGATCACAACACAACCATCACAACACCAGGTTCCCCACAATCTGACCATAACACCAGTATTCCAGAAAGCCGGATTAGTGACTTAGCGAGATCTGTCAAACCAGAACTTGTGCAAACTCAAAAGACATTGGAGCCTGCGTTGTTGGCAGTGCTTTACAAAAGAGAACAAATTATTGGACCTCGAATACACCCTTTAGATCATGCAGAAGAACGTGCAGAAAAACAACGTTGAAAAATACAAAATCACTCATATCTGGTCAATTTACTCGACCCATATATAGCAAATCTAAGCCAGCATGGTTTCGCTTTGACTGCTATACAAACTGTATTGCTTTGCGATGTTTTGCCATTGGAAGTTTCCTGTACAATATGGGCAATGCTGAACTATTTGGCAAGGCAACTGTGTGTAGAGCCATAAGTGCCTCGCATTGAAGAGGTATTTTATGTCTTTGTTGCATTTGCTGGCTATCAAGTTTTCCATATAATCATGGAGGACTTCTACAGAACTGCAGGTAGAGAAGGCGGAGGTCAGTTGACTGCCAGTGATGATTTGCTAATCTCAAATAAATAAACCTAGGCAATATGGTAAAAATAGCCTAATTCATCCTGCAGATTTTCCAAACGTCATTGGTGCTATAGGTGGACACATATCCCCAATTCAAAAGACCCTCTGGTCCAAATGAAGGAGACTAAGTGAATAGAAAATATTTTCACAGCATAAACAGGCAGCTATTAAATATTGTAGCCAACACTTCCACCAAACCAAATCATTTTCAGAAAGTCATTAAATTCAATGATTTTCCTTACTTCTTTGGTCAGATGATCTGTGACTCCCATGGGGTTACAACTAAAACAGAATACATTGTTGCCCATGTTGTCATGAAAAGCACTATGAATTCAATAAATGATTATTCATCCTACATAGGCCATGGAATGGGCCTAGCATTGCAATTGGGACATAGGCTACTACAACTTAAATATTAGGCTATAGCCTTGACACTTAACATCACCAGAGTCGCAATAAAAGTGCTTATAAAGTGAAAACATTTCTAGTCACCCATGTGTGTAAGCTAGGCCTATTAAACATTGGAATCATGCCACTTCACTTGTGCATTTACTCTGTCTGCAATTTTATGCTAGGCTGCCCCTCTGGCTTTTGCGGTGGTGGATGTATAACTTTTGTTGGTAAATACACTACATATACACAAAAGTATAGTACCAATGTATAAAAATAAATTGAGCACACAGCCATGCAATCTCCAGAAACAAACATTGGCAGTAGAATGGCCTTACTGAAGAGCTCAGAGACATTCAAAGTGGCACCGTCATAAGATGCCACCTTTCTAACAAGTCACTTAGTCAAATTTCTCCCCTGCTAGAGCTACCCCAGTCAACTGTAAGTGCTGTTATTGTGAAGTTGAAGCGTCTAGGAGCAACAACGGGAAGTCGGGAAGTGGTATGCCACACAAGCTCACAGAACAGGACCCCCTAAAAATCTGAAAATGCATCCTGCCCAAATGCATAGTGCCAACTGTAAAGTTTGGTGGAGGAGGAATAATGGTCTGGGGCTGTTTTTCCATGGTTCGGGCTAGGACCTTTAGTTCCAGTGAATTGAAATTCTTAACGCTACAACGTACAATAACATTCTAGACGATTCTGTGCTTCCAACTTTGTGGTAACAGTTTGGAGAAGGCTCTTTCCAGCATGACAATGTATGCCCCCGTGCACAAAGCAAGGTCCATGCAGAAATGGTTTGTCGAGATCGGTGTGGAAGAACTTGACTGGCATGCACAGAGCCCTGACCTCAACCGCATCGAACGCCTTTGGGATGAATTGGAACGCCGACTGCGAGCCAGGCCTAATCGCCCAACATCAGTTCCCAACCTAACTAATGCTCGTGGCTGAAATGGAAGCAAGTCCCAGCAGCAATGTTCCAACATCTAGTAGAAAGCCTTCCCAGAAGAGTGGAGGCTGTTATAGCAACAAAGGGGACCAACTCCATATTAATGCCTATGATTTTGTAATGAGATGTTTGACGAGCAGATGTCCACATACCAGATGTCCACAGATGTCCACAAATCAAACTCTCCCTCTTGTCTTTGCTCAGGGCCTTGAGGCCCTTGCTCTTGTCCAGAGCCATCATGTCCGACAGCTGCTCCTTGTTCTTCTTGGTCAGCTTCTTGCAGTGGGAAAACACCTCCTGTAGACACGTTAGTTGATCAAATAAATGGGTGAGAAGTGTGATGGACTACAGACACTTCTATTCATTTTTGTTTTGGAAGGTGCCTAGAACTTCTGAAACCAGTGTAGTAATAATGGAATAAAATAGGCTCCGACCTGCAGCGTGACACGGTTGCGGACCAGCAGTCCTACCTTGAGGTCCAGGTCAGTCTCCAGCTGGCGGTTGGAGCGACTGGTCCTCACCACCTCCTCCCACATACGCAGCAGCTTCCCCTCCTGGCGGATGTCGTTGTCACCCATCTCCAGCAGGTGGGCAAACTTCCTCTCTACTGACAGAGGAGGGGTAGTAGAGTGGACTGGGAGATAAAGATCAAGGTGTTAATATGGGGATGTCAATGCAAGTGAGACTGGTGTTATGCAAAAGACTTGGTATTTACATTGGACTTTAGTTATGATCATTGTAAAATAAAAAGTGTGGGAAACCTGGCACAGACTTGTGAGTGAAGCTGTGGCCACCTACCTAGCATTCTGTATTCCTCACGGGCCTTGTTGGCTTGGAAGAATGCCTGGATCTTTATAATGGCGCCCACCTGTAGAAGGATAAAGGTCAGGTTACATTTCAAGGTAAGTAGCCAATTTTGTCTTCAAAATTAGAGCTGAGGGTTTGTGTACAGGGGTGATGGTTGGTTGCACTCACTTGACGTCTGAAGAAGCACCGACGAGAAAGGTATTTCCTCCGAGCAATCCACATCTTCACACTGGCCTGGACCTAACACACACACACACACACACACACACACACACACACACACACACACACACACACACACACACACACACACACACACACACACACACACACACACACACACACACACACACACACACACACACACTAGAAACAGTAAGAACAAACAATGTCAACTCCTACGCAGGGTTTGTCATCTAATTTACAAAGAGATTATTTGGTCAATCTTACCCTGACCACAGCCCTCCAGTTCTGGTAGAGATACTGTAGCCTCTTTCTGTAGGCTCTCTGCTGTACGAACCTCCTCCACTGGGACTGGAAACAAACACACACACTGAGCACCTTTCAGTTTTGAAAAATGTATTTGGGTATTTAACATTAGTCTGTGGTTCTACAGTTCTTAGATAGCTGACCGAGATGGTGATGATGGCTGGTAGCTGGGTGTTGAGGAAGTGCAAACGGGCGACCAGCCTCTGTCTGAGGAGGAATCCCTGGGCCCTGGCCTGCAGCTGCACCACCAGGCCCTCGCTGGCCTTCCAATGCACCTCCCAGCTGTGGGCCGCAGTCACACTGCTCAGCACCGCCTGTAGAGTGAGACTGACCACAGAGACAGTCAGTCATAATAACGGTTGGCTTATCTAATCAATACAAACTCTACCTCTACAGCCATACTTGTTTGTACTGAATTTACAGGTCATTTTGACCTGTATTTCTTCACGGGCCAGGAACACTGTGCTCTGGAGAAAGCCCTGCGGTCTCTCCCAGGTGCCCTCCAGCTTGTGCAGGTGGAAGTAGTAGGGGCTGTCCTCAGTCTTGGTCTTCAGCCATGGGCTCCGGTTGTCCCCCGAGTCTCAGTACACAGAGATTAGGGCTTGTCACTACCTAGAAGCTTAAAGGTAGATTCAGTGTTATGACGCTGCCAGGAGCAGCACCACAGACACTGAGATGAGCGCGATGTAACATAGTATCTGTGGATGAGCACGGGTACGCTACGGGACCAAAACAGTGGAGAAGTTTAGCCTCATGCTTCAACGCTCCTAGTTGTTGCTGAAATTGACCTGATATGACGTTTACTTTGTGCGTCGCTGAGTCTACGGTTAATCCTGACCAATTATGAGCTGCTAATATGCTACTAAAGTGCATAGATCACAACCAGCATGAACACAAATGAATCACGGTAGTGGGTACTGACCTCCCACAGATAGGGCGGTGAGTTCAGCCTGGTACACTCCAGCACATTCTGCCACGTCTGGGACGCCTTGCCCTCCTTCACTGCCTGGTTCACGGCCACCAAGCCCAGGGACACTGGCCAGGGAAACACACACACACAGTTAAGATAACAGTATACATTTTGTGACAATATGAATTACAACTGTTGTGAGGAAACCCATCAGAATAGAATTTCACCATGGCTTTAAAAACACAATGTGAAGGGTATTATGCCAACTCACTCTTCAGGGCTCTTTGAGTGTCGTGATTGGCTCTTCTCACTCCTTCCTGAATGTCAGCCAACCACAACTCTTCTCCTGGATGACGGTTCACATGTGATAGGACAGGGCACAGCATTGAACAATGAACCACAAAATCTTGTTTAGATTCCGTGTTTTAAACTATTATTTCTTCCTGGCTGACATACCTCAGCCTTCTGCCTCTGGGCTCTGGTCAGTACGTCATGGTAGCGGCAGGCATTGAGTGTCGTCACCTCCTCAAGGCCACTAGAAGGCAGCAGCAGTGCAGCTAGAGTCTTCTGAAGGTCGCCTCGACACAGGGCCTGGTTAATCAGCCCGATGGCGAGGATCTCTGGGGACAAACAGGAAGCAGATCCAGTCAAATACAAGGTGTTCCTCTGGTTTTAGAATCAAATAGCACCCAACAAAATATCTGTCAATGGACCTAAACCCAGAGTGTTTCTGGGAGTTGGTGTTCAGTTCTCCAAACGTACGGTCATGCTCTTCCTATGCTGCTGCGTTTACAGAGTTTAGTGCTCTCGGGAGATTGTTCCATGACAGCAGAGCTCTCCCAGCCTTCCTCCTCTGATCACCCAGCTCCTCAAAGTACCTGAGGCAAATGGCAAAAGAGTTAGTTAAAGTATACATATCTGCAACCAGGCTACAGAGACAACTGAGAATTGTCAGGAGAGTGGTACTGGAAACCCACCTCTGGACCAGGCTGTCGTCAATATCGGACAGACCGGCTTCAGGGCTGACCAGCGTGGCACAGAAGGCTCCGACATCTTTGGCCTCCACAGCCTGGTTGATGAGAGCCACCGCCGAGAGCATCTCCACTGCTACGTACAGCTCCTCCTGCAGGCACAGAGGACCATATTCACTACAGTTAGTTTACATACAACAAAATTATTCAATTTCGGTAACCTGGTTATTTCCCCCTATATTGTTTATTTTACTATTCATTTTTTTTTTAAACCAAAATGTTAATGGAACACAGTCTTGTTTACAGCCAAGACAGAGTTGTAGAGAAAAGGAGTTGAGTGAGATGATTAGGTGGCCATGGCAGCTGGAGGGGCCAACTGTAGCCTAACCTACCTGAGGACTCTGCCGCTGCAGTGGGGCCAGTTCACTCTGGTAGAGCGCTGAGGCAAAGGGGTAGACATCTGGGAGGTGGGCATCAGGGTCCATGAGGGCACGAACAGTCTGCCTGGGCTCCCCAAGACGCAGGGCCTCGTTGATGGACCTTACAGCTTCCTGCACTGAACACACACAGTCTGAATGGATCTACAATGGAACATTGTGACTGCAAAGGACAGGGCATTAATATATTTACGCACACATGCAGCAACTCAAGAGTCACTGGAATTGATATAGTGCATGCCCCTTGTGATAAGAACTGACTATGATACAGTATTTAGTTGAGTGTGTACTGACTTGTCTAGTTGCTCTGGGCCTCCTCGTTAGCCACACACACCCCCTCCTGCAGCTCATCTCGCTCCAGAGGGTCCACACAGCCCAGGTCCTGCCACATGTCAGAGACCAAAGTTCAGGGGGGGGTCACAGCGTCTCTGTGTGTGGTGTTAATGTGCAGTTTCTCACCAGGGCCTTCTGTTCATGGTCAGTGGCCAGTTTCTCCAGGTACCAGGGACCGTGGTCTCTCTGGAGGCCCCTCAGGGCCAGACAGGGGACCTGGAGGGCTGCCAGGATGGCCAGAGTCCCCACAATCCAGGGCCTCGTCCACCTGCTCTATGGCCACACGCACTGCAAACACAATGACAAAATATTTGGTTTAGTTACAATTTTTATTCATCTTGTTATTTATCTGTTTGATGGTTAAGTCAACTCACCATTTACTTTGTCAATGTTCTCTTGAATCTCACTTTGGGTCAGGTATTCCTCATAGATATCCTTCTCCTCTGAACCGTTACACTACAAATTCAGTACACATGATTACTATCCTGACACCAACTGAAACTCTGTACCAGGGATACGGCTATAAATGCATTTTTAAATGATCATATTAATTCAGTCAGTTAGTCACCTTGGTGTAGGCGAGAGCCACCTTCTGTGCCCTTGCCTGGCGCAGCATCTCCTGGTAGACTGGCATCAGGTGCTCCTGCAGGTTGGTGAGCATGGCACTGGGGTTCCACAGGGCCTGGGCAATGACCTCCACGTGCCCCCTCTCCACCGTCTCGTTGATAGCTATAACCGCAGCATGGACTGGAGGGAGAGAGAAGGGAGCTGGAGGCAACATTTTGATAAACTATTCAAGGACAGTGAAAACATTGACTCTTAGATGACAGTCGATGACCGAGGAACTTCAATAGTATCTGATGCGTCTCTTGGCATTTCAATTTTGGAATCCCATCCATATCAGTTTAAGTAGAGAGTAATAGTAGAAAGAAAACAAGCACATTTTGGGCCAGTGTGAATTCATATTTTAACTTGAAATACGGTGTATTTTCTACATCAAAGCAAAACATCTGTGCCTCTACTTACCAGCAGCCTCATCCACTGTTATTTCATTGGCTAAGATTCCCCCAATCATGCTAAAGGCTGGCATCTGGATGCCATATTTGTCCAGCTCCCGTTTAATGTTGTTTATCTCCTCCTCTGGAGAATAAATATTACCCCAAAAACACAGCAATGAGAGAGGAATATTAATATGATATTTTCCCCTTATCCCAGTTACCAGTTGTGATTGAATAGTATGGGGCTACTGGGACTCTACCTGTAAATTTGACCTTGCCACAGAGGTCATGGATCTGAGGGGCCAAACCTAGTCAGAAAAGGTAGAGGCTGAGAGCATGGATGCAGTACACAGTCCTGGACATGTTCTTCTTATGATAGATGTCAGTCGTCTCTGGGTGGAACATCTGAAACAACAAGGACAGGTTAGGTGCAGTTCAGGTGTAACAGTAAACAAGATTGCTACTGTTATACGTGAGGAGAGGCCTAATAAAGATGTTGTCCGTGTGGCGGAACTGCAATCCCATACCCTGAGGGAGAAACATATGATCCGTTGGAGAAATCTGCATTATGACACCTCTGATATTCAGCTACACTATTCAATGCCTCTGAAATAGAGTATTATGCTTGCTCAGCACAAATTCAAATCTCAGCTCTAAGGGAGTTGGGTTTCAGTCATGTGAAAAGACTACATTAGAGCAGAAAAGCAGGTACTAGGAAAAATAGGTCGTTCTAAAGGATCAAGAAGGTAAACAAGGGGCTGAGTGTTATTTTTCAGAGAAAAATAAATGACAAGACTGTCAAAAGGTCCAAAAGAAAGTTACTCAGCAGGAAACTCAGTCTTTCTTAGTGAGAGGCATTTCAGTAAAACCATAGGGCTGTGAACAATAGAGCAGACCTTAAAGCATTCCTGGTCCAGGTCATAGATCTTTTTGAGGGGGACTGTCTTGGGGGTGAAACAGTGGCCTAGCTTGGCCAGCAGCACCCGTTCCTCAGCCCCTCCTCCAGCTCAGTCGGGGCAGGCAGCTCCTCATGGAGACAAGATTCCATCCACCTGTAAAGAGAGAACATACGTCTAATGTTAACTTACTAGCGAATATTAATGCAAGATTTTTCCAAGTATTGCATGTGATGTGTTGAAACATGAAGAGCAATCAGATTTAATGACAGAGATAGTTGCTTTTGCAATTTCCTGTAGACAGAGAATTGGCCAATTCACTTCAAAAGTGAGTTAGCTATCCATGATAGGGTGAAGTGATACTGATGTAGTCTGAAATACAAGTCAGTTATTGTCCGAAACCAACTGAGAGGAAAGTTTCAACTGTTCTTACCTTTTAGCCTCTTCCAAACGGCACAGGTATTGATAGGCTACATTCTGGATGCGTTGTTCATCCATCTCCTCAGCTGTCAACCGCTCATCTGTAACAAAATGTCAAACAATCATATAACTTTATACAACGTACCATCTAGATGGCTAACCTAACTAAATACCTGAGTTGTCATGAACTTGACCCAAGTTAACCTTGACATGTTAGCTAACGTTATATTAGGAGACTTGCAAGTTAACTAGCTATAACGTTACAGTAAGCCTTTAACGTTAAGGTTAGATCATTCGCTAAAGTTACCTGCGATCTATAGTTACCCACCCACCTAAAACAGTCAAAACAACAGTTTACTATTTACTGTCTAACAAACTTTGGTTTATTAGGTTGCAAGGTCGCTTAATTTACAGCCACCTGAACGCGTTTGTGTGCCCGAATCTCCCATTTCCTTGATTTGTTCCCAGACGACAGATTACTGGCACGTTCTCTCAAAACGCTAGCTATATTTTCTGGTCTCAAGTTATCGATATGATTTCCGCATGTGGATAGTGTTTTACTTAAATGGTTGATCCTGTTTCCACATTCTATTCTAAAAATAAATTATCCTTCCCTCCTCTCCTACTGACTCAACTGCAGTACAGACACATGTTTCTGTTTAGGTTCCATCAAGTTTGAACTTTGAATATGACGCCGTCCACTCATCCACTCAGAAGCCGTTCTGATTGGCCAATACAGGCGGTCACTTTGTATTGCGGTACATGAAGTGTATTTTAGAAACGTTCGAACACACGTGATTTTTTTATTTGATCTTTCTTTAAACTTGGCATGTCAGTTAAGAACAACTCTTACATCTAGACGTTCCGCTAGCGGAACACCTGCTCCATTATCCAATGATGGGCGTGGCGCGAAATACAAACTCCTCTAAAATACAAAAACTTCCATTTTTCAAACATATGACTATTTCACAGCATTTTAAAGATAAGACTCTCCTTTATCTAACCACACTGTCCGATTTCAAAAAGGCTTTACAACGAAAGCAAAACATTAGATTATGTCAGCAGAGTACCAAGCCAGAAATAATCAGACACCCATTTTTCAAGCTAGCATATAATGTCACAAAAACCTAGAAGACAGCTAAATGCAACACTAACCTTTGATGATCTTCATCAGATGACAACCCTAGGACATTATGTTATACAATACATGCATGTTTTGTTCAATCAAGTTCATATTTATATCAAAAACCAGCTTTTTACATTAGCATGTGACGTTCAGAACTAGCATACCCCCGCAAACTTCCGGGGAATTCGCTAACATTTTACTAAATTACTCACGATAAACGTTCACAAAAAGCATAACAATTATTTTAAGAATTATAGATACAGACCTCCTCTATGCACTCGATATGTCCGATTTTAAAATAGCTTTTTGGTGAAAGCACATTTTGCAATATTCTAAGTACATAGCCCAGGCATCACGGGCTAGTTATTTAGACACCCGGCAAGTTTAGCACTCACCAATATCAGCTTTACTATTATAAAAGTTTCATTACCTTTTGTTGTCTTCGTCAGAATGCACTCCCAGGACTGCTACTTCAATAACAAATGTTGGTTTGGTCCAAAATAATCCATCGTTATATCCGAATAGCGGCGTTTTGTTCGTGCGTCCCAGACACTATCTGAAATGGTAAATCAGGGTTGCGAGCATGGCGCAATTCGTGACAAAAAAAATCTAAATATTCCATTACGGTACTTCGAAGCATGTCAACCGCTGTTTAAAATCCATTTTTATGCCATTTTTCTCGTAAAAAAAGCGATAATATTCCGACCAGGAATCTCCTTTTAGCTAAACTGAGGAAAGTAAACAAAGCTTTCGGTCGACGCGGGCACGAGCCTGAGTCTCACAGTACTGTAACCAGCCACTACCCAAACGCGCTACTTTGTTTCAGCCAGAGCCTGCAAAGCCACGATTCAGCTTTTTACCGCCTTCTGAGACCCTATGGCAGCCGTAGGAAGTGTCACGGGACAGCTAAGATCCTCACTCTTCAATAAACAGAGACAAGAAGAACGACACCTTGTCAGATAGGCCACTTCCTGCCTGAAACCTTGTCAGGTTTTTGCCTGCCAAATGAGTTCTGTTATACTCACAGACACCATTCAAACAGTTTTAGAAACTTTTGAGTGTTTTCTATCCATATGTAATAAGTATATGCATATTCTAGTTACTGGGTAGGAGTGGTAACCAGATTAAATCGGGTATGTTTTTTATCCAGCCGTGAAAATACTGCCCCCTAGCCATAACAGGTTATTAAGAACAAATTCTTAATAGTGATGGGCATTCCAGCTCTTTTCAGTGAGCCGGCTCGTTCGGCACAGCTCACCAAAAAGAGCCGGCTCTTTTGGCTCCCAAACGGCTCTTAAAAAAAATATTTTTGTCTTTTTTCAAGTCAAACAGTTTGCGACAGTTTGACTATGATTGGTGTTAAAACAATTCTAATTAAATTATTACATTAAATCATACTCTACCTTAACCACAATGTATTTAAAAAGGCATTGGTTTATTATGAAAAAGTTTGCTATTAAAAATGTGCATTTAAAGTATAACTTTTTAATGTATATCAACAAAGTGCATATAAATCTAACCATTCAAAACTAATACAATCTGAACAGCATAATAGAATATTGCACCATATCAAAGAAAAATAAATAACAATTTGCAAAACTGCAGCATCCCACAAATGGAAATAAATGTCAAAAAAAAAAGGATGCTATTACACATGTTTTTATTTATTACATTTTTTATTTCACCTTTATTTAACCAGGTAGGCTAGTTGAGAACAAGTTCTCATTTACAACTGCGACCTTGGCCATTTAAAGTATAACTTGTTTAATGTATATAAACAAAGTGCATATAAATGTAACAATTCAAAACTAATACAATCTGAACAACATAATAATAGAATATTGCACCATATCAAAGAAAAATAAACAACAACGTGCAAAACTGCAGCATCCCACATAAAATATTAAACTGGTCCCTCTTTTCTCTCCTTTATTGCCATGTTATAACCAGCAGCACACAGCAATGCTGACTATATTTTGCTTTTATGAGAGATTTTCATTCAGAAATGCAAGCTGCCTCACTTTCGAGGGGCTGATGCGGTTCTTGTCTCAATAATTATTTGTCCAATTTTCGAGAAGACCCTCTCAGAGGGAACGAATGTGGCCACTATGCAGAGTCTCTCTGTCATGACTTTAGTAAGCCGTGGGTAGACAGAGGCCTTGTTCTTCCACCAGCTCACTCCTCCAAAGAGCCACTCCAAATTTTGGAGTGGCTCCTCCAAATAGGATCGGACCTCCATTATGGCATCTGCTGAGAGATTCCTTCATGCTGCATCCCCAGTTGCTCTCTTGTCAAACAGCATCCAAACAGCAGACGTTTGTGGCACTACTGCTGGTGCTTCTGCTCCATCTGATCCCTCTTCTTCCTGTTGCCCTGGTGCCTGAGCCAGCTGACTGCTGGGGCTGTCCCTCCCTGCTGCTGAGGTTATTCTTTGAAGAGCCTCATCAATCGCTCTGGCATCACTGAAGGCTAACTTCTTAAACCTGGGGTCAAGTGCAGCGGTTTCTGATCGCACGTGATGATATTCCATTCTGTGGAACTTTCTGTCCATTGATGAATATAGGGTGTCCATCAACTCTGTCACATGTCCTGTGGTTACATTTGCTTCTCTCTGGCGGCTGGCTGTGATTTGCTGCAGACCCTTACACAGGAGTATCAGTTTTTAGGCTGTCACATAGCTGAAAAGAGAGAACATTATTAGTTCAGGTTCATGTTTTGTCTACTGATACTACATTCTCATCTACTGCTCATATACATATATAATACTGGATTAAATAATGATGTAGTAATAACTGCTTACTCTACCTCTCTCCACTGATCTCCAGAGTGACCTGCTTAAAGGGTTCCTGGACTCTGCACACCTCCTCAACCTCCCATTCTTCTTGGGTTAGAGCATCAACAGGTGCATTGACAATGGTGAGGGAAGAGATGACGGCATCCTTTGACTCAAGAAACTGCTTCAACATATAAAATGTTGAATTCCACCTTGCAGTGCAGTCTTGTTTAGGCCTCAGCACAGGCATCCCCATTTGGCGTTGTATCGACTTCAGTTTTTCAGCACCTACTGTGCTCCTGTGGAAGTATTTCACAGCTGCTTTCACTTTGTTCACAGTGGGCTTCATCACCTTCAGAGCATCTCTTACTATCAGGTTGATTGTGTGGGCAAGAAATGGACATGGTTCCATTTAACATTTTCATGGCTTTGGTTATGTTAGACAGACCACTTTTCCATCTACTTGCCCTTCTCTGGCCACTCACAACCGGCTTTATATGAGATTTAGTTTTGGCAAATTCTACACTATTCTACATTATTAAAATGCTTCCAAATGCTACTGTGCTTCCGCCTCATTTTCCAGCTGTTGTTTTCACAGCTGCGTGACTCATGTTGGTTGACACTGCGTGTCTGATTGACAGGAACAACAGGTGAGGCTGTTAGTCTGAGCAGACAGTCAGAACGAATGTGTGCACGCGCTTGAGCATTTAGGCCTATATTATTATTTGAATCGGCTTTATATGAGATTTTTTTTCTATTAATTTAAATCGTTTGATTGTTCATATCTTAATTTCTTTATAGATTCGGCTCTTCTGATATGCGAGCCGGCTCCCAACGTTCACCCATCAAGAGCCGCCCATCACTAATTTACAATGACGCCCTAGGAACAAGTGGGTTAACCGCCTCGTTCAGGGGCAGAGCAACAGATTTTTACCTTGTCAGCTCTGGGATTCGATCTAGCAACATTTCAGTTATTAGCCCAACGCTCTAACCACTAGGCTACCTGCCGACCATAAATAACTTTCTGGGAGATGTTTCCTTTAAAAAAAAATATATATATATATTTTTTTAAAATAAAAAATTAAATAAATAAATAAAAATACAAAAAATACAAAAAATAAAAACAATATATACATTTTGTAAATAGTCATAACTAGCAATACGATATTTAAGTTACTGCTTTAGTCTCCTTGTTAATTGTTACTAAAATCATTTATATGGCCAACTACTCCTCATTTCCTATTTAATATTGCCATAGCAACAGACCTGCTACTTGATAGCTTTCCCTGGCTCCACAAACCAGTAACTCCCTGACGTTAGCTAGCTAGCAAGCTAACAAGAAAAGCCAGCTAAAACGTGTGATATAGACTAACTAGGGTTTACGACTGTACGGATAATTTACCAATGTGTTTGTCAAGCTAACTAACTAATTGCAACTGCTCTGTCTTGGATGGCTGTTCATCTTGAAAATGTGAGTGAAATAGCTAACTAAACTAGCTACGTTAGCCATGTTACCAAGACTTGAGAAGCTAATGCGTTAACTAGTCATGTGGTTTCAACTTCGGTGCACACCAGATGAGAGGAAAGTAGCTAAATTAGCTAGCAAACAAGACAAGACATCGGTCCATGCTACTTCTCAAAAATGTTTATTTGAATGCAAGAATTCTGGCTATATATGCCTAAAAGAAATGCCTTTCAGTGATCACGTAATGGACATAATAAAACATTTATTTGAAGAGGACGGCACAGAGTGAGTCCTCATGTTGTTTGCCACATAGCTAGTACTCACTGTCACCAAAGGAGGGCAGTACTGTCAGTGTCATGACCTGAGTGAGTGTGACTATAATCTGAACTTCATAATTATTTTGCTCTCCTCTTTCCATCAGTCTCCTCATAATGCTATCCTGTAGCCACCCCCTGGCGAAACCGATATGGCATCTGATAGCTACCCATCACATGAGGGCAGGAAGAAGAAGAAGAAGATGAGTGACGGGTGTGTAAAGAGCAAAGACAAAGAGGCTGATGTCCTGAAGGTCCAGGTGGACATAGAGGAGCTCACAGCCTCTGGCCACATTGCCCTAAAGCAAGGGGACTGCGAAGAAGCCATCAGCTGTTTCAAAAAGGCCTTCAAAGCTTCCATAGAGGTGACATTACTTAGGCTACTTCCATGTTGTCCATTTTGAGACATTTTGTCCTGCACCTCACCCATATAACATAGGGCTTGCTAAAACTGTGAGAGGGAGAACTGAGCACCTGATTGTATTGTTTGGAAAATATCCAGGCAACAAAAACTTGTCTGGTTCCAAGTCCAAATGGATTACAGTCTTTATTGTCCCCCAAATGGTAATTGGTTTTCACAACGACATTCATCTGACAACCACAATATTTAGACATACTGTATGAAAGAAAGTCAAATATGCTGCATAATGTTTACTGGTACTTATGTGAGGCCACTTAAACATTATAAAAGCGATCTTACCATACTCTATCACCCACAGTTAAAGGAGACCAGGGTCCAGCAGGCATGTGCCTTTAACCTGGGAGCTGCCTACGTGGAGGTGGGTAAAGCCCTGAAGGGGCTGGACATCCTGAAGCGGGCCCAGCCAGGAGAGAGGGGGGAGCGGGTAGCTGACCTCCAGTTCAACCTGGCCGTAGCCCATGAGACCCTGGGGAACCACGGCCAGGCGGCTGGTCACTACCTCCAGGCAGCCCAGCTGTACCGCTCCCAGGGGGACGGGGCCAGTGAGGGGGACACCTGCATGAAAATGTCCCACTGTCACCTGCTCCTAAAGGTCAGTCAGCTCCAGGTGTATGTTGTTTATGGTTCAGCTCAAGGGTCAGATTACCCTGCCAAAAATCTCAACCCCTAACCATTAGAGGGGAACTGTAAAACGGCAGTAAACTGTACTTATCTTCCTCACCTTAAGCCATTTCAAAATTTAGGTGGGATACTCTCCTAAAGAGATTTAACACCAATCCAATACATTTAGAGAAAAGCCCAAACTGTGCTTTTTTATAATGAGGGATTACCACCAGGAGATTTGCTTTCATGCGCATTAAGATTGTGCTGAGTCAGAATTTAGAAGCCCACCCAAAACTTCTGCAAAGAAAATAAGATGCTTATGCATGAGGCCTAGAATACTCTAGACTGAAAATTGAATGTTACGTAAGGACTATACCACAATTGGAAGAAAACAAGCTTCTCTGCTAAAAGAAATGCTCAAGTACTGAAAAACATGCTTTAGTAAATTACGATATGATTGTTAAAGAAGTTAGAAGTTTTCTTTTTTTACAACCAAATGGAAATAGTACATTGTTTTATGGAAATAGTTTCTTATAGAAGGGTCCAGACATCTTTTAATTTTTTTTCTTTTTAAGAAACAAACAGCAAATAACTTCCTCATCCTCGTTGTACAGTAGGGGGGCCCTGAAAAAACATGAACAAAGGCTCCAAAAACAACCAAATATGTAATTTTAGAAACAACAAAGCTCTCAGTATAGTGATGTAGGGCTTTAGATGTTTTACACATGAAATTGTGTCATTCCAAACTTTATCCGCAACATTATATTTCCTTTTGTGCAACTTGAGCGATACCTATATTTGGTTATAAATATACAACTTCTCCTTTAATTGATTGTCAGTTGATTGATTCATTTGAGCCATCTTCCTTCTAATGAATTATGTGCTCAGAAATCATGCTTTGCAATTCGTTTAATCAATACAATTATAGCACCAAGAACCTTTTAACCTTTCACCTTTTCAGATCTTTAGTGAACCTGCCCACCTCCCCCATCTTTGCTGATCACCAGCTGCCACTGATGAAGGGCCAGTCTCTGTCATTATGGTCCGTTTCTCATTGGGACACCCTCAGTCGGTGTGTCAGAGTCAAGCCACGATGAAATTATTTAGAGAACTGCCATAGACAGTGTGTGGGTGTTATCAATAAATTAGTATCATTATTAGCATTTATAATACGGATGTTAAGATTCACCTGTATGCATCAGTCCCTGGTTCAAATGTTTAAGATCTGAGTGCATCGGTAGCGGGACCCCAAACGGATCCAAATGTAGCATGTACCTGTCCGAAAATCAATTCAAACGTTGCAAATCACCTGTTCACAATTTTTTGTTGTTGCTCAAATTACTTTCTTTCTACCTTCCGAAAATACCTCTCATCTTTTGTGACAACTGCGTCCTCTCCTTCAGTGTCAAACTAAGCATACAATTGTGTTGACAGTCATTGATCGACAAGTCATTTTGCATGCTGAACAACCCCAAGCAAAATCGGTAGTCAAACTGCGAGCAGCTTCGCTCGCTGACTAACGTGAGGCATGCGTCAGGCACGAGGTTATTCCTGATCTGGCACATCTGCGCTTCACCTTCAGCATTCAGATGTTTGAAAATGTCTTGCGCAATATTAGGCTTTATCAGTTGAGTGACAACCAATGTAATTTTCTAGGTTATATTTATCAAATGTGCTGTTAAAAATGGTGTTTTACCGGAATAAAGTAGCCTAAGCTACCGCGGGACACACGGCTCTCATCTGGCGATACATGCTGATCAGGGCTTACATTGGATTTTATTTTGATTGTTCAGGTTCACCATCAGCAATAGTTTGGTAGTTTTGCTTGAAACAATGAGTATGCGGTCATTTTTAGATATACATGGTAAAGTAGATCATTTCATAATGAGGACAGCAATCACTTTTGCTACCTGCACTGCATGGTGGAAGCGGGAGAAGAAGAGGAGCTCACTCGACTCCAAAAGGTCCAACTTCCAAAAGGTCTAAACACGGTCTGAGACACAGGTAACATCCAAAGGTGTGCTTTATATTCATTGGCTATGTCATAGCAAATTAAAAAAATAAAAATATTTATACATTACTAGCTAACACTTTTAATCTGCAAAAATGACAAATTAATTAATCAAATCAAATCAAATTTATTTTTATATAGCCCTTCGTACATCAGCTGATATTCTCAAAGTGCTGTACAGAAACCCAGCCTAAAACCCCAAACAGCAAGCAAAGCATGTGAAAGAAGCACGGTGGCTAGGAAAAACTCCCTAGGAAAAACTCCCTAGAAAGGACAAAAACCTAGGAAGAAACCTAGAGAGGAACCAGGCTATGAGGGGTGGCCAGTCCTCTTCTGGCTGTGCAGGGTGGATATTATAACAGAACATGGTCAAGATGTTAAAATGTTCATAAATGACCAGCATGGTCAAATAATAATAATCATAGTAGTTGTCGAGGGTGCAACAAGCACGTCCGGTGAACAGGTCAGGGTTCCATAGCCGCAGGCAGAACAGTTGAAACTGGAGCAGCAGCACGGCCAGGTGGACTGGGGACAGCAAGGAGTCATCATACCAGGTAGTCCTGAGGCATGGTCCTAGGGCTCAGGTCCTCCGAGAGAAAGACAGAAAGAGAGAAAGAGAGAATTAGAGAGAGCATATTTAAATACACACAGGACACCGGATAAGACAAGAGAAATACTCCAGATGTAACAGACTGACCCTAGCCCCCCGACACATAAACTACTGCAGCATAAATACTGGAGGCTGAGACAGGAGGGATCAGAAGACACTGTGGCCCCATCCGATGATACCCCCGGACAGGGCCAAACAGGCAGGATATAACCCCACCCACTTTGCCAAAGCACAGCCCCCACACCACTAGAGGGATGTCTCCAACCACCAACTTACCGTCCTAAGACAAGGCCGAGTATAGCCCACAACGATCTCCGCCATGGCACAACCCAAGGGGGGGCGCCAACCCAGACAGGAAGACCACGTCAGTGACTCAACCCACTCAAGTGACGCACCCCTCCCATGGACGGCATGGAAGAACACCAGTAGGCCAGTGACTCAGCCTCTGTAAAAGGGTTAGAGGCAGAGAATCCCAGTGGAAAGAGGGGAACCGGCAAGGCAGAGACAGCAAGGGCGGTTCGTTGCTCCAGCCTTTCCGTTCACCTTCACACTCCTGGGCCAGACTATACTTAATCATAGGACCTACTGAAGAGATAAGTGGGTGATTTCAGATCAAAAGTGGGGTAGATGCCCATTTTCCCTTATGGCTCAGCTCAGATGCTTACATACAACATAGACATATACAGTACATAATTTACACACACACACACACACACAGAAGTCAGCTCAGAGAATCCCAGCTCATAAGCTCCATCAGCAGCATATTTTAATCTGGAATGGAAAAGGAATGTGTTTATGCAACAAATGTTAGTGCATTGCATCGAACTGAATCGCATCGATTCGTTCCTCTAATCAAACCGAATCCTTCGGATCGTTTCAAACTAAAACATATCGTTCCTGTATTGTATTGTAGCCCATGTATCTAGATATGTATCGAATCGTCTTGAAAGGGAAGATGCACATCCCTCATTTTTAAGAGCTTCTGCAATGTCTGACTGACTCATTTGAGATGTGTAGCAGCCAGGTCTATATACTGACAGCTCACTGACTGTCCTACATAGAGCTGGTTCTGATTCAAGCTGTGTGTTTGCAGGACTGGACCCAGGCAGCTCAGAGCTTCCAGAGGGCTGGGGAGAGCTACAGGATGGCAGGCAAGCTGGACTCAGCCGCCACGGCCTACAAAGAGGCAGGGAGTCACATGCTCCAGTCAGATGACTTCACCATGGATGATATCATCACCGTGCTCACTGATTGCCTCGAGCTGAGCGACAACATCAAAGACCCAGAGTTGCTCGGTAGATAAACTGTCAGAGTAACTGAATTGAGGAAAAAACAAATGAGTAACAGCATTGTCTGTCAACAATTTGGTCACAGTTTTGTGACTTTATCCCTCCGTCTTTCAGGTAAGGTGTACAACGACCTGGGCCTGAGTTTCTCCCAGCTGAAGTTGTTCCAGGAGGCAGCCGGGTGCTATGAGCGGGCCCTGCCCCTGGCCAGCACCAGGCCCAGCATGCTGGCCGTGGTCCTACAGAACCTGGGAGCCGTTCACAACACACTGAGCCAGTACCGACAGGCCCTGGACTACCACCGTCAGGCAGCCAGCCTGCATGGTGAGCTTATTACGTCAATTACGCTGGAGAGTTTAGTTATACTGTATTTTCTGCACAGTTCAGTGCTGTTATGTACTGCATGTAATAATGATATGCCATTTAGCATGCGCTTTTCTCCAAAGTACTCTGCATGCATATTGTTTGTATGAGTGGTGCAAGCACTCTACCAACCGAGCCACAGAGGATCATGTGTGTGTGAGGAACATGTCACCTGAGGCGTGTAGGAGTAATTGTTTAGGCAGAGGGGCAGACCATTCCTCAAACATTTCATTATACCCTGATTAATCCTTTACAGTATCTTGGTCTGTCTGTGTGTCCAGTGCTCTCCATACCTCTAATCTGTCTCTGTGAGCAGCTCTCACATTAGCAACAGAGAAAAGTGTGTGTGTGTGTGTGTGTGTGTGTGTGTGTGTGTGTGTGTGTGTGTGTGTGTGTGTGTGTGTGTGTGTGTGTGTGTGTGTGTGTGTGTGTGCGCGTGCGTGCGTGCGTGCGTGCGTGCAGGGAAGTGTGGGCTGAGATTCCACTGAGGCAATCCCATGGGGACTTACAGAGTGCTTACCACAGCACCACTGAGTGACTCACACACTGTTATGTCTTGTGCGTATGTGCATGTCATTTTTTGCTGTTGGGGATGTGAGCATGACATTATAGCTACTTATAATTTTTTTAAGTGGGTAAAAACTGATCTCTCTCTGATACCCCTCCCCCTTTCTCCCCCCTTCTCTTTCCCCCTCATTCTGTGTGTCTGTCAGGGTCTTTGGGCAGTCGTCGTGCTCAGGGCCGCTGCTTCAGTAACTTAGCCTTTGCTCTCAGTCAGCTGGGGGAGCATGAGGAGGCAGCAGAGAACTACCTCCACGCCCTGCAGGCCTTCAAAGACACTGGTACAAAATCAAGTCCAACGTCATTCTTTATAAGAATAATATTAAGCACATTTTTCATGTTGAAGTGTGTTCTAAATGTTTGAACAGACTATTAATGACTCTTTACATCCATTGACCCCTTTTGACATTTTAAGTCTCTCTCTGTCTTTCTCCCTTGTTTACTCAACTTTCTCAATGTGTCTTTATATTTATCTTTCTTGTTCCTCCTTTTCTCTCTATCTCTCATATATATAATCCATATATATATAATCTCTAGATGACTATAAGGGCCAATGGCAGACTTGTGAGTGTTTAGGGGAAGCTCGTTTTAAGTTGAGAGACCTGGAGAGAGCCACCCTCTACTACAAACAAGCTCTGGGTTTACTGTCAAAGTGCAAGGTACAGAGGTCACTACTACAAATACACCAACCCATACAATCCATCCTCGATAGAATATACTTTTTCAGTTATATATATATGGTTGCTCAGACCTTATCAGACTGTATAACGTTGGTTAACCGCCTTCTTCATTTCCAGGACTCGTCCAGCTCGGTCCAGGAGCGTCTGGTCAACAAGCTGAGTGAGGCCCTGCAACACAGGCTGTCACTGATCACCCCTGGAAAACCCCAGGTAGGTACTGTCTGGACACCACACTCCTGACCATCATACTCAGTTGCAGGAAAACAAACTGATTTGTTTATCTATCAGCCAGTATCTAGTTAATATATCAACACTATAACCAGATAATATATCAACCATCTTCTGGTCTGTTGGTGGGAACTATAATGTAGTGTGTGTGTGTGTGTGTGTGTACGTGTGGTGTGCCTGCTTGCGTGAAAACCATTACTACACTCTGCATAGAGATGTCTCGGCCCTCGTCTACACACTCAGAATAGAAAAGCTGTTCTGAATGGCCATAGGGCAAAGACTGAGCCCCAAGGTGAGGACCTTCAGCTTAAATGATGACTGTGAAAAATGGTTCTATTTCAAGCCACTTTCAACTCTCTTGTAGAACTTGTAAGTGTACTCATGCGTTTATACAGTTTTATCTCCTGTGTACTGACTGGGCTGTTGTTCCCTAGTGAGTGGAGCTGGCTCAGCAGAGGTGTCTACCGGAGCGCCGGGGAAGGAGGAGGAAGCCCCGGGGCCAGATGGAGAACAGGCACACACAGTGACCATGGGAGAAGCAGGTGACTCCCAGTCACCGGTGACAGGATCTCTCACTGAGCAGCCGGGCTATCTGACTGTGCTGCCAGGGGCAAACAGGCAGGGCATTTAACACACACACACACACTGTAAACATCATCATACAGGCTCACACAGTGCACATTATCACTAATTTACTGTACATATTAGCACACATACACTACCGTTCAAAAGTTTGGGTCACTGAGAAATGTCCTTGTTTTTGAAAGAAAAGCACATTTTTTGGTCCATTAGAATAACATAAAATTGATCAGAAATACAGTGTAGACACTTGTTAATGTTGTAAATGGCTATTGTAGCTGGAACCAGCTGATTTTTAATGGAATATCTACACAGGCGTACAGAGGCCCATTATCAGCAACCATCACTCCTGTGTTCCAATGGCATGTTGTGTTAGCTAATCCAAGTTTATCATTTTAAAAGGCTAATTGATCATTAGAAACCCTTTTGCAATTATGTTAGCACAGTTGATAACTGTTCTGATTAAAGAAGCAATACAACTGGCCTTCTTTAGACTAGTTGAGTATCTGGAGCATCAGCATTTGTGGGTTCGATTACAGGCTCAAAATGGCCAGAAACAAATGCCTTTCTTCTGAAACTCGTCAGTCTATTCTTGTTCTGAGAAATGAAGGCGATTCCATGCGAGAAATTGTCAAGAAACGGAAGATCTCAGACTGTCCAATAAAAAGAAAATATTAAGATGGGCAAAAGAACACAGACACTGGACAGGGGAACTCTGCCTAAAAGACTGGTGTTTTGAGGGTGCTATTTAATGAAGCTGCCAGTTGTGGACTTGTGTGGCATTTGTTTCTCAAACTAGACACTCTAATGTACTTGTCCTCTTGCTCAGTTGTGCACTGGGGCCTCCCACTCCTCTTTCTATTCTGGTTAGAGACAGTTTGCGCTGTTCTGTGAAGGGAGTAGAACACAGCATTGTACCAAATCTTCAGTTTCTTGGCAATTTCTCGCATGGAATAGCCTTCATTTCTCAGAACAAGAATAGACTGACGAGTTTCAGAAGAAAATCATTTGTTTCTGGCCTTTTTGAGCCTGTAATCGAATCCACAAATGCTGATACTCCAGATACTCAACTAGTCTAAAGAAGGTCAGTTTTATTGCTTCTTTAATCAGAACAGTTTTCAGCTGTGCTAACATAATTGCAAAAGGGTTTCTAATGATCAATTAGCCTTTTAAAATTGTAAACTTGGACTAGCTTACAACGTGCCATTGGAACACAGGAGTGATGGTTGCTGATAATGGGCCTCTGTACGCCTATGTAGATATTCCATTAAAAATCATCCGTTTCCAGCTACAATAGTCATTTACATTATTAACAATGTCTACACTGTATTTCTGATCAATTTTATGTTATTTTAATGGACAAAAATGTTTGCTTTTCTTTCAAAAACAAGGACATTTCTAAGTGACCCCAAACTTTTGAACGGTAGTGTACATAGATGCACCATTATACACATGTGCATAGCCCAATAACACCCATCCAGACAACCCATAAATAAACCCAGGGTAGTTTTACTTGTTGTGATTAGCACACTGGAAAATCAAACACTTTTTCATTTCGTGCCACCAGACTCCAGCCTCTTAAATTGTTTATTTTTGTAGAATGTCGTTAAGGTATAAACACCTATTGGGTTTTCTTAAATTACACTGAAGAAAATGAGCTCTGGGAGTGTCTGCTCTGCAGCGAAGAATAGAATCATGGGAAAATGGAGCGTCATTAGCCAGCCACAGATATATCATTAGAGCACCAGCAGAGAAAACAAAACCCCATACATAATTAATGGAGATGACCTTGGCTTCCACTGATGATTCACTACCATCCCCCTGTAAACATACACACACACACTCATTTTTGCATAGCTGCACTGTTTGTTATTCTCCCGTTCCCAGAGCAACCATATATCTAAGATGCCTTTAACTTGGCATTGCTGTGTGTGTGTGGCCAATGTTACACTGCTGCTTGTCATATAAATTATTCTTTAAAAGTTATTTTTGAGATGATGATGTTTGAGCGTGCCTCTTCCTCTCACCTCCAGGAACCTGAATAATCATTTTGAGCAGCCCGACCCCCATTACCAGAACCAAGACCCATCAAACCACCCTGTACTCACCCAGCAGAGTAAGAACCACTCCCCTCAATCTTAACCTGAGAAATGGGTGCACAACATGAATTTTTGCACAAATCTCCCATTGAGGAAGTAGCTAGCTACTAGGTATAACTAGTGTGTGGGCTAAGTAGTCCTTATTTGGACAGAGGACCACTAGCATGTTAAAATAACACTATCATTTTTTTTTCCATCCACATTCTGCACATATTGTTACAAGAAAGTAATGGCTATGTTATCAAAAGCTTTGTTCAACCAATTTTTACTGTTTGTTATAATCCCTCTGTAGGCGAGCATTTATATGAGGGCATTAAACCGAGGACAACACAGACTAACAGGTACATAATGTTCGTCTGTGAGTTATTTCCAGTGATCAGCTATGGTTTGAGTAATCATTGATACTGACTGAACACGTATCATTTGTTTTAGTGAGACTCCATTGTCTGAGAGCTCCGAAGTTTCACCCACTGCTGCGTCAGATAATGAAGAGACCATACCCCTGTTAAAGAAACGGAAGTCCCAAATCTGCACGGTCATGTGACTAGATGCATGTCCAGGCTAATGTGGTTGGTTAATTGAAAGTATTCATAGGAATGACTCTATTGAGTGTATTTCTATGGGTCAAATCTGCTCTTTGCACATTGGTATTAAAAATTCTAATGCACATGTAAGTAAGTGCTACTGTATAATATTGTCTGTCTCATATCCTGCATGTACAAGTGTCGCCTTGTCATTGCATTTGTCTTCCAAACACTCCCTGTGTGCATGCTGGTCATTGTCCTCCACGATGAAATTGGGGAAGGGACTGTGGATCTGTTTCCGTCCGTTAGTAGGTTCATATGTTAGTCACAAGCGATATCTCAGACAGCACTGGCCCGGTTTTGACTAAACTTGGGTGAATGATGCGTCTTGCCATAGCGTTACGGCATTTAGAAAATTACACTGATTGTCCAGATGGTGGCTCTGTAACGAGATTGAAAATGCAAACTTTGAAAGGTCACGCCCCTCACCCCGTTAGACCTTAAGTCATGAAATTTTGTAGATAGGTCCCTGTCTTCACAAGGAACAAATTTGCCTCGGGACCCATAAGTTCCGACATGATGGATTTTCTGCCATTTTGAATTGTGTGAAAAACAGTTAACGCTACTCTTCTTTTACCGAATGACCGATCTGCACGAAACTTGATATGTGGCATTTATGGAAAACGATCTCTCAACGCAATATTTTCCAGACTGGTAGCTAAAACAACATGGCCGCTATTGACCAATAAACATTCACGTGGGTGTGGTCTGGCACACAACTGCATATAAATCAGTCAAGGATATTCGTATTGTAACAGAATTTGGTACACATGTTGCAAAAACTGTCAAGACTCAACATATGCAAGAACATTCATATCGACCTTGCGGTGGCGCTATAACGGACGTATATCTGTTGATCTGTTTGACTTAGTGATGAAATTTGGCACACATGTTTAGGGATATGAGCTAACCCACACAATATTTCAGACACCACTGGCCCGATTTTGATAGAATTTGAGTGAATGATTAGTCATCTCATAGACATCTGGCATTGACAAAATTACACTTATGGGGGGGCTATAGTAATCAACTGTACATGCGTTAGTCATTCGTGGGGGATGACATGTTTACTGTTGCCTTATTTCAAGGTGTCTTGGTAGTCAATATTCTAAGATTGTCATAATGTGTATAATTTCTTTGATCATGCTAACTTTAATCTCTGCTGTTCTCTTGAATCATGGTTGTACAATTTTAAATAAATGTAATCTGTTTTTGAAGTATTTAACTCTGATCCTTTGTAAATTAATAGTCACCCCAAGGCTTAACAAAGCCATCGCCGTTGATCATTGCTACAAGAGAACACAAAAAAGAACAAGCACTCAATCTGTTTTCAATTGGTTTTCCTAAAGGGCACACTTTCAGAAATAGGCCTAACCTTTAATTAAATGTAAATGGAGGGTAAATTAAATTGGCCGCTTCAATCGACTTGTTAAACATGTTAATGAAACATTTTCACTGTGGCAGAGGTCACGTTCACAGTTTTCACAAGTCAAATTGGGGGTGGCAAGAGTCAATCTATTGTAAAGAAAACACATTCCATGCATTTGTTTATGGTAAAGCGTGTTCTAAAGTGTAAGCTTTACTTATCACATGGATTGATAATAGGTCTACAATTGAAGCTACATGAATGAAAGGGTTTGATGGAGATCTTAATGACACTTTCCAAACAGATTGTTCACTAAACAATTGTATTTTTTTTTAACTATACGCGTAATCACATCCTTTGCTGCTTTTCAGTGGCAATGTAGAAATGATGCCAACGACGCGCAGGGAAACATGCGTCACTCATGGTGTAGGCTCAAGTTTACTTTGCCCAACTGGTCAATAAAATCCTGCCTTTTATTGACAAAGTGCTGTCGTAACTTCTGACTCTCCGGAGTCGGACTCTATCGAATCTCACCTAATATATCTAATGATCTTCGATTTAAATGGTTAATAAAATGTGGTCGGATCATTTTCAATCTGAAAGCGAGTGAACATTATTCCATTTTTTTTTTTACCTCACAGGTCTGCAGTGCCGTGCACAGACCTTTCAGAGGGAAGGTGCTCAACATGAAAAAAGGGCACTCCCTCCTCAGCTCGATTTAAAAAAATATATATATTTTATTTTTACTTTCATAATTGTTAACCATCTCGAAATTCAGAACATAGCCTACTAAATGCCTCTGTAGCATTTAAAAACATTTTTTTTTTTTGCATAGGCCTAATTATTTCTGCAACAACACACTAACTCATCACATACTGAAAGCAAGCTAGTTACAGTGCCTCCGAAAGACATGATTGACATTGGGAAAAGAGGGTAGGCCATCAGCTGATCGTTGATGATTGATGTAAATCTGCTAGTTAGCTAGCTTAATTATTTGTTAGTTTTTTTTACTGATTTGGGATTTATCTTCAATGCTGTTAAATAATAACTTCATAATATACCTTATTATTCAATCTTCTAACTCATGATATGTGGCTTGTGTGGATAATTTAGCTAGATTCTAGACTACCTGTGTTCAGTAGGCGCTGGAACAAAAAGTGAGCAAGAGAGAGCACCCCTCCCTCATGCTCACTTTTTGTTCCAGCACCTCCCGATTCATGGTGTATTAGACTATTCTGGATTATTTCATTTCTTACTGAACAGACAGCAGTAACTCTATAACTTTTGCAAATGTATTTCAATTTAGGGAGAGGTGGAAATGTACACCATTGTTACCCAGAGGAGGGTCATGCTTTTCAATTTCAGTCAGGGGGAGGGTTTAGTCTTTTTTTTATAAAAAAAGAAAGAAAATTGTCCAGGGGAGGGTTATGTAATTTGTAATCGATTAAATGTCATATTGCTCAGTGTTTTAGAATTAGTATGATGCCCCTCATCCCTGATTCTCTGCTGGGTGTGCAATATCAAGTGTGCCTAGTGTGGTCTCAATATAATGATCCATAGCCTATACTATAGGTCAAGGGTGGGCAAACTTTTTGGCTCAAGGGCCACAGCTGGCCGTGACTGGGAGGCCCACGAGGCAGCGCACAATTGGCCCAGCGTTGTCCAGGTTAGGAGAGGGTTTGGCAGGCCGAGATTTCCTTGTCCCATTGCGCTCTAGCGACTCCTGTGGCGGGCCGGGCGCATGCACACTGAGGTCGCCAGGTGTACAGTGTTTCCTCTGACACATTGGTGCGGCTGGCTTCCGGGTTAAGCAGGCATTGTGTCAAGAAGCAGTGCAGCTTGGCTGGGTCGTGTTTCGGAGAACGCACGGCTCTCGACCTTTGCCTCACCTGAGTACGTATGGGAGTTGCAACGATGGGACGAGACTGTAACTACCAATTGGATACCACAAAAATGGGGAGAAAAAGGGTTGTCTGTTTTAACAAGCCTTTTTTATTTACAGTGGGGGAAAAAACTATTTAGTCAGCCACCAATTGTGCAAGTTCACCCACTTAAAAAGATGAGAGGCCTGTAATTTTCATCATAGGTACACGTCAGCTATGACAGACAAAATGAGAAAGAAATCCAGAAAATCATTATGGTGGAAAATAAGTATTTGGTCATCTACAAACAAGCAAGATTTCTGGCTCTCACAGACCTGTAACTTCTTCTTTAAGAGGCTCCTCTGTCCTCCACTCGTTACCTGTATTAATGGCACCTGTTTGAGCTTGTTATCAGTATAAAAGACACCTGTCCACAACCTCAAACAGTCACACTCCAAACTCCACTATGGCCAAGACCAAAGAGCTGTCAAAGGACACCAGAAACAAAATTGTAGACCTGCACCAGGCTGGGAAGACTGAATCTGCAATAGGTAAGCAGCTTGGTTTGAAGAAATCAACTGTGGGAGCAATTATTAGGAAATGGAAGACATACAAGACCACTGATAATCTCCCTCAATCTGGGGCTCCACGCAAGATCTCAACCCGTGGGGTCAAAATTATCACAAGAACGGTGAGCAAAAATCCCAGAACCACACGGGGGGACCTAGTGAATGACCTGTAGAGAGCTGGGACCAAAGTAACAAAGCCTACCATCATTAACACACTACGCCGCCAGGGACTCAAATCCTGCAGTGCCAGACGTGTCCCCCTGCTTAAGCCAGTACATGTCCAGGCCAGTCTGAAGTTGGCTAGAGAGCATTTGGATGATCCAGAAGAGGATTGGGAGAATGTCATATGGTCAGATGAAACCAAAATAGAACTTTTTGTTAAAAACTCAACTCGTCGTGTTTGGAGGACAAAGAATGCTGAGTTGCATCCAAAGAACAACATACCTACTGTGAAGCATGGGGGTGGAAACATCATGCTTTGTGGCTGTTTTTCTGCAAAGGGACCAGGACGACTGATCCGTGTAAAGGAAAGAATGAATGGGGCCATGTATCGTGAGATTTTGAGTGAAAACCTCCTTCCATCAGCAAGGGCATTGAAGATGAAACATAGCTGGGTCTTTCAGCATGACAATGATCCCAAACACACCGCCCGGGCAACAAAGGAGTGGCTTCGTAAGAAGCATTTCAAGGTCCTGGAGTGGCCTAGCCAGTCTCCAGATCTCAACCCCATAGAAAATCTTTGGAGGGAGTTGAAAGTCAGTGTTGCCCAGCGACAGCCCCAAAACATCACTGCTCTAGAGGAGATCTGCATGGCGGAATGGGCCAAAATACCAGCAACAGTGTGTGAAAACCTTGTGAAGACTTACAGAAAACGTTTGACCTGTGTCATTGCCAACAAAGGGTATATAACAAAGTATTGAGATAGACTTTTGTTATTGACTAAATACTTATTTTCCACCATAATTTGCAAATAAATTCATAAAAAATCCTACAATGTGATTTTCTGGAGGGAAAAAAAATCTCATTTTGTCTGTCATCGTTGAAGTGTACTTATGATGAAAATTACAGGCCTCTCTCATCTTTTTAAGTGGGAGAACTTGCACAATTGGTGGCTGACTAAATACTTTTCCCCCCCACTGTATGTATTGAATATAGTTTTTGTGGGGGTTTTTATAAACCCTTGGGTTTCCAACCACACTTGCACACCGTTTTTAATGTATTTGTTTTTAACTGTATTGTTGTTTATCACTTATTTTCTTCTGTGCAAATAAATTCAACCTTAACCATAAACCTATGTTTAATAACAAATGGCTTTTTCTCTGAAGTCATTGATGATCAGATACTTTAGTTGTAAATGGTTCTGTTGCGCAACGTTTTTACAGTTGATAGACAACTTCAGCACTGTTCCCAACTTAGACTATCCTCTTTTTTAACAATAGCCTTCATCGAAATCTAAATGTCTGTGGTGCTGCAGCATGCGCTCATTCGTTGTCATGCTCTGTTGTGGAATTAAACAAATTCAGCTTGTCTCCAGTCATGTAAAACGACGTGGAATTGCAAGAAATGTGTTTATAAAAGGCAAAAGAAATTCGGACTGCAAATAAGATGATAGATTCGTGCAGTGCTTTTATTATAATGGATATCTTGTCTGCGTTGGTCTGCAAATCCACAATCTTCTAGCTACTTTGCTATGTAATGCTGACAAAACGAAGAACAGTTTCTAAAACTGCATATCTAAGGCTCTGGGCTGGGTCTCATAAAAGCATCGTAGCACTAAGATTCTCTTCTGTCCATTTAGTGTCAGTGGAGTTAAGATGATTTTAGTGCTACGATGCTTTTGGGAAACCCAGCCTTGGTCTGTCATAGGCGTGAGGGTAAACGTAGGCATGTTCTCTGTTATCCACTTTCTTTTAATTATTATTTTGGGTATAGGGGAGGGTCCAAAAAAATGTTTTCAAGCTTTCAGGGTGGGTCAGGTAAAAATATATTTTACTGAAGGGAGGGCCATCCATTTTAATTTCAGAGAGGTCCGATTTTCTCCAGGTATCCCTCATTATCAATAACGTGCAGTCCCTTATCAGGGGTGCTGCCGCACCTCCAGCACCGTTCCCGCTGCTATGATTGTATAAGGAAATACATGATGAAGTGCTGCTGCACATAGGCTATCAGCCATCCAGATCGAAAATTGATGATGATATGTTCAGGGGCGGAAATCGCGGGGGGGACGAGGGGGACACGACCCCCCCATCCTGGGAAAAATATGATTTGTCCCCCCAATATATCACTGAAACATAACTATGTAATTTAAATAATATTAATAATACGCAATGAAAGCAATTGTGCTGATTATAGACACTTAATAGCGCGTTTTTAAGTTTCAAAAGATTGCGACCCCCCCACCCTTTTCCTCACAATGGTTTGATCCACTGGCAAGGTAACAGAGGGGTCGTATCTACTGTCTGAAAGGCACTCAATGAACGTAACTGACATGAGGTTAATCCAGTCAATCGCGCACACACACTAGCTGAATATGCAGAGCTAGCGCGCAAATATGAACTATTAAGCTAGCTAGTACCTATTCCATTTATGTGGCCTCGTCAAAGATGGAATCTTTGCTATCGTCAATTTATTCCGAGATCAGCATGCAGATGATGTAAATTAGTGCTTCAAAGTCCCTGTGATAAGGTTAGCGATAAACTGAAGTCCAAACTGAACAGAACTACACTCTCTTCTACCATTGTCTTAAATATATTTAATGGTCTCGTTGCAAAAGCTAAATTGTCGCAAGGGAACTTTTATTTATTTTATTTAACCCGGGTAGCAAAGATTATAGCAAACACCACTGAAACTGAATTGGTGCTCGCTAGCTTTGCAAATTCAGCTATTGTTGGAAGCCAGCCAATATGAAACAAACTATTAAAATTACAAAAGGTTGCAGAATATGTTGTGTAAATGGTGAACTCATACAGCTGTCAACTCTTGTCATTTTAATCCATTTCACATTTGCTAGCTACCTTTTAGATCGAAGCCCATATAGAATGATAGAAGATGATAGAAGCCCATCTCCTACTGTAAATAGCCTACACACTGTGTGTGTGTGTAGCCAGCCAGGTAGAAAAATGGCAGAAAAATAAAAGACGGTCATCAGAGTATTTTTCAGTACACCAAAACGCAAAGTAAGAACCCTAGTAGCCTAATATCTCAAAGACTAGTTGATAAAATGTTCATAAGAAAGAAATGAAATTCTAATGGAAATGTTTCACAATGATGTCATTAGGCAGATTAGATATGCAGGGACAGATTGGCAGAGACAGGGAGTCTCAGGTATGTTTGTTGAGTCTTTGTTTGGCAACATTATGAAAGGTTCTCCATTTTTTTAACTTGTAAAATAGGAACATAATTGGAAAATGCCATGGATACCCCCACTCTCAACTTAAACTGGTGACTGAACTAAGATTTGTTAAAGGCAATGGTATTGCTGTTGTGAGTAGTTGTGTAGTTTTGGGTACCGGTAGTTAGGAGTACGGCAAACACCTTATTTCTTTGGTTCCTCAATATACATTTACCATATTACAATGTAGGCTATGTGTTACAGCACTACTTTTGGTGTCCCCCTCAGGAATTGCTCTTGAGAAAATTTCATGTAATTGTCCCCCCCAAAGTTGATATCAGATTTTCGCCCCTGGATATGTTATAAATCAAGTGTTATGAAGTGTGAATCAAATGTTATGCTGCTCTGGCATTACTGTTTATATTTAAACTAGTTAGCTTGCTACACACACTCCACCAGTGACTGCACTTCAAGCCATGCATGTTTGGATACTGGGCGAGCGCAATCTCCATGAGTGCTGAGCAATTAACCGTCGGTTATTGTTTGTTTTTTAAACAACTAATTGACCAATGTAAATTTAAATTATTTGAATTCCATTTTGTTAGTTTTTTCTGTGAGCTCAATGCGAAGTTTATGTAAAGATAGTTCAGGCTTGATCCGATTTATGTAATGTAGTAGGTTTAGTTTCCAACAGACCAATATTGTACATACATTAGCACAGAAAACATGGTAATTAACTACAATGACAATAATCCCTTGCGCACCTGCATACTTGTCCAGTCTGTGTGGAGCACCGAGCTATAATAAGAACGGTGTGGAGGAGACACCGGGTGATTGATACTTGGCATTCAGCAGTCATAAAAGTATGTCTTATTTACTTTGAAGAACTACTAAAATGTTGATTTTTGTCAGACTGCATAGGCAGCAGGTCTATAGAGATGAGATGATGACTTGGAATGAAATAATAAAGTAATCAAAACATAATTTATTCACATTACTTTACTTTAATAAAATATGGTTAATAAGTGATAAGCAGTAATGGGCATCACTAACATTATTTATATATATATATATACAGAATATGTCGGTAATTGTTTTGTTATATATTTATATATATATATATATATATATATATATACATACATACATACATACATACATACATACATACATACATACACTATATATATATATATATATATATATATATATATATATATATATATATATATATATATATATATATATATATATATATATGCATAGTGCACTTAAAAGAGGTTAATGTCTAAAAAATAAACCGAAACCGAACCTACCTCAAAAAGCCCTAATCGCTCAGCGCTAATCTCCATACAGGGCAGACTGGGAAAAAGGCACAAACGGGCTCACATGAGCTCCATACAAGGCAGACCAACGGTTGGGGTTGGGGTGGGGGTGGGGGGGTTGCGAATTTGACGTCATCACGACGACTAGGTGGAAGTGGGTTCAGAACAACAATGACAAAAACTGTATACAAAAAAATATATAAAATTATACCACCACACAAAAGAACACTTGGCAAGTGGGAGGGAAAAGGGGCAGGTGTTCTGGCACAGGTAGACCCATATTTGTGCACGTGCCTGCAAATCAGTATTGCCAAATAATCTGTAGTCTGTGCTTTTGATGCACCAGGTTTATTTTCAGCACCTGCGTGTATGGACAGCTCCCCTCCCATGTCTATTTTTGAGGAACGCAAGTAGTGGGATAGAGTGGTCTGTTGAACTGCACTGTAGCTGCAGAACCTATTTCACCAACCTCGGAGCCCGACAAGGATTGGACATTGGATCATTTGGGAAACTCCCATGGATATTGAGATATACAAAAAGAAAACTGAGTGAAAGATGGATCAACCGAAACGCTGAAATTGTTGTAGGCCTACTTTGGAGACGAATACGTCATTTTGGTGTTCAATTATCTTTGATTCTGCGGTAACTGAAGATAATACAGATATTTCATTGCATGACGGGTTAGCTGATCAATTGGAATAGACAACATTGTATCAGAGAGAAAGTGTGCTTTGTGGCATATTGTGAGGAATGCGCGCATTCCAAGTGAGTTGAGCGTTAAACAAGGTAAGAGTGAGCATAGTCCTGTAATATATCTCACTGCATGTTGTCATTATGTGGACAGATGACTAGCATACATAAACGTGCTATAGGATAAAATGGACTAACTGTTGTATAGCCTACATTATAATGGCATAACAATCAATAAAGATCCTAATTTGTTAAAGGACAATATGGTACGAAACAATCAATAGAATAAAATATGCAATAACCCTGCATATCTATGCTTCTTGCCCAGTTACTCCATGAAAACAAACAAATGTCCAAAATATAAAGGCAAAACGTTACAAATATATAGGTCTTATACTTTCATTTTTTTACCTTCCATTTTCAAAGGTTAGGTTAAAGGTTTTTCTCTCCACTTAAAGTTTATAATCCCATTGACCCATCCATCAGATTGCTGCAGTTTCCGAATCGACCGCGACGTTTTACCTTGCACACACACCAATATAGCAAAAGCAGTGACGCCAACCGAAATATGTCTTCCGCATTTAACCCAAGCCCTCTTAATCAGATAGGTGCGGGGAGCTGCCTTACGACTTTCACGGCGCCCGGGGAGCAGTTGTTGGGGGTTAACTGCCTTGCTCAAGAGTAGAACGACTCGGGGTTTCGATACAGGACTTATATTACCAGGACTTATAGTTGCAGTGATGCCAACAAATAATTCATGAATGTACACTGTAAACACTGCCCTGGTCCCTAGTAGGCTACTGGTGCATGCTGGGATGATCGATTTACTGCGTGAAACTTGATCCCAATGTCCTTCAGACACCTTCGCGTGCCGGTGCCAGTGATTCTTCAGTGGATGGGAGAACAGTCAGCCACTAAAAATAACTCATAATTCTATTACATGATTAACACCCATTCAAGACTTCATTTTGAATATGTTAACATATTGAGAGGAGACAGCAGCAGCGTTGAAAGACTTAGTTAATGAGAGTGAGATGGTGAGAGAGAAAGTGTGTGTGTGTGTGTGGCATAGGAAAGGCGTAATTAATGTTGAATTAATTAAAATGAGATGGTGAGAGAGACAAAGTGATAGAGAGAGGGAGTGTGTGTGTGGCATAGGACACACACACTTGGTCCAAGGTCATCTAAACTGAAAGGGGGATATGGTTGAGTATTCTATGTCAGGGAGACAACGAGAAAGGTTGTGTCAATGTTCTCAGCATCAGTACTGGGGCCATCAGGGATCTGACGGGGCCGAATAGAAACAAGTCATGGTCAGAAGAGGCTGAAAATGACCATTATATCAATCTAATGTGCCTTTCCCTGTGTTACAAACCAAGAACGAACACCATCTCTGCATATGAGTCATTACACATGACAATACCCTTTGTAAAAGATTTATAAACTCCATTCATTCCCAGGGTATGCTGACAAATTAAATGAGCTAATGAGGAATCCGAAAGCACCAGTCGGCTTTTTCGGCACATTCTGGTGTGACATTTCTCTCTGGCGGAGAGCAGAAGTCTCCCTGTCCCAATGTCCCTGCTGTAGAAACACATGATCTTCTTCTTCTTTAGTATTCACAGGGCAATGTGTTTGGAGAGTGTTGTCAGCTCTGGAGTGTGGTAAGGTCAGGCTCTGCAGTCCTCTACATCGACTTTCAAGCCAATAGTCAGCAGGCAGACGGCACATGTAGCCTAAATAACACTGGCTTTTCGTGTTTCCAGGTTCAGTGTCATTCCATCTTACTCTAGGTGAACAGTCCATGTGTTTGAGTACTTGTTGATAATGTTTTGAAGATTGTTGATTGGTGGTGTTTAAATCTACTGCACTTGCTAAGAGAAGATGTATAGTCGCTGTGACATACTGTCTGATCATATCTCATTTGATATTATGCTGTAAGATCAAATGAATGATGATGAATACAGATCATTCTATCATAATCTTATTTCCAACCTTATTACCTCTGATATGTGTGTGATATACACGAAGTCCTCCTGGATCAGCCTTTCACTTTGAGGCTTGGTCATTACACTTTTATGTGCAAAGACATCTCGCTCCCCCACTATGGTCCATGGTGTACTGTACGTCACTGTGCCATTATGAATCACAGTCCACAAACAGTGCACACAATGATGCTATAGGGCACTGATTGCAGTCCTCTGGGGCTAGAACACAACACAGGCCAGGTTATTGTGCTCTGTATGTGGGCTGATTGCATTGGCCATAAAGTGGTATAAATACAGATCCATCATGGTCAGAGTCAACGTGGTTATTCACTGGTAGGTAGGCCTCTATTACAACCCAATTGGGGTCACAGAATCGGATCAGGTTGGATCACTGTTTTCCAAAGTAATGATTGCAATGCTTATCACCAACACTACAGCCTATTTGAAACAGTAGGTCCGGTATTGCTTATTAAGCATAGGATTTCATGTCTGTTTTTTCAATACAGAGCATTTATCCCAAGTCCAATTCCACACATAGCCTTCCATTCAAGCATACACCCTATATACATTTCCTCCCAAACATCTGTTGTGAAAAGTACAGTAGCATCAATATGTAAATTGTCCTGGTGTTCAAGACTTCAGATAAATATGTTACACTGGGCAAGAGTTTAGCTGACATGCCAAACCTGTGTCTAGCTAACAGAATATAGGGATATTTGGGAGGCCAACTAGAGCCATTAAAAACAGCAGTTATGAGTAGGGAAGATGCAGCGCTGGTGCGATTACTGTGTGAGTTATACTGCAGAGGTTTGTTATTAGCAGGGGAGACTGCCTCGTCTCATTAGTGATAAAACAGTGTGTTGAATACCCATACTTCTCCACTGGCCTTCTGTGTATAGTTGAGCAATAACAGGCAACGTCATATTCTGAGAACCAGGAGATTACAATATGTTACTGTGCGATTCTGTCATTGGGATAATTGTTCATCATCTTGATGCCATTACCCACCATGCACAAACTGGTTGAATCAACGTTGTTTCAACTTAATTTGTCAACGTATTGTGATGTGGAATCTGCGTGGAAAATACATTGGATTTGAAAAAAGTAATAAATTGTGGTTTTGAGGGTGAAATTTCAGCCTCAGGATTATGTCATTATGGTAACCAAATTTAAACATAGACAAACCGTGTGTAAAATATATTGAATTTGTACCTTTAAAACAACGTCAGATCTTCAACGTTAAAAAATCCACTGTCAGAAAACATCAATAGGCTGGGCAGCACCTCCTACTGGAGAATCTACCCTTTGGTCTCCTATCCAGGGTTTTAAGGTTTTAACCAATCCCAGCCCTGCTTAGCTATGATATTTGTCACTGACTATTACTAATGTGCAATCATGAGAAATATTGTTGGGAAATCTCCACTTAAAACTAAATATATTCACTGTTGCTATTAATAAAGTCATTCCAAAGGGTAGGTTTAACAGAGCAAATGAAATGTGACCATACTTTATCACTCATATAACATCAATGATGCTATTTAGGCCTGTATAGCATTTGAAAAGTCATCAACAGCTATTGTTTCAATTAAACCCAGAATTCAACAAAAAATCGACAATACAAACTTAATTTAAAGTGCATTTAAATTATGATTTAATTTGATTTAGTCCTATTCTTTAACTTGTATTTTTTATTGAGATAAAGACATGAATCCAACATATCAATTATTCATTTGTAGACAAACTGGAATTAAAGCCAAACTAAGTCAGTGGCACAGATGGAACTATCTACTATATCTCCTTTAAATGTTGATATTTGGTTGAGTTGTCAACCAAACAGAATTCAATATTACTTTTGTAATTCAGTAAATAGCCTAAAGTTAAGGCTATCTTCCAAACTAATGTAACATTCAACCTTAATTAAAATTAGTAATACGTCCATTGGCACATTTTTAGGTTACTGTAGCTATACATTTCTTCTTATGTAATCATATAAAACATGAATGTTCAAGATAGTATGCATAGGACGTTGCAGGTCAATGGAGATCTTCACAATTGCTGTAACAATCTGCACAGAATCTCGAACGGCATTAATGTAATCTCAACTGCAATACAGGTAATTTGGTTCTGTTATTAGATTAATTAAACACAGTTTTAACACATTAAACATTAAGGGTTCTCGAGTGGCGCAGCAGTATAAGGCACTGCATCTCAGTGCAAGAGGTGTCACTACAGTCCCTGGTTCGCTTCCAGGCTGTATCTCATCCAGCTGTGATTGGGAGTTCCATAGGGCAGTGCACAATTGGCCCAGCGTCATCCGGTTTGGCCGGGGTAGGCTGTCATTGTAAATAAAAATGTGTTCTTAACAAAATATCTGACATTGTATTCCCATTTTAACTTTGCTGTGCTTTTAGATGGTTGAAAGCCTTTAGTTAAATAAAGGCAACAACAAAAAAAATTAAATTTAAAATTTAAAAACAAATATCTGACATTGTATTCCCATTTCAACTTTGCTGTGCTTTTAGATGGTTGAAAGTGCAGTGATAGACATTTGGGTGACAATTAAACCAAAAATCAGACATTGTTTTTCCATTGGAATTTGGTTGTGCTTTTAGATGGTTGAAAGTATATGTCGACCGATTAATCGGAATGGCCGATTAATTGGGGCCGATTTCAAGTTTTCATAACAATCGGTAATCGGTATTTTTGGCCACCGATTTGCCGATTTTTGTATTTTTTTTAGATTTTTGAAATATTTTTACACCTTTATTTAACTAGGCAAGTCAGATTAAGAACACATTCTTATTTACAATGACGGCCTAGAAACGGGGGTTAACTGCCTTGTTCAGGGGGGATTCATTTTTGCAACCTTCGGTTACCAGTCCAACGCTCTAACCACCTGCCTTACATCGCACTCCACAAGGATTAACAGGCTGACTACCTGTAACGCGAGGGCAGCAAGAAGCAAAGGTAAGTTGCTAGCTAGCATTAGACTTATAAAAAACTATCAATCTTAACATAATCACTAGTTAACTACACATGGTTGATGATATTACTAGTTTATCTAACGTGTCCTGCGTTGCATATGATCGATGCGGTGCCTGTTAATTTTCATTGAATCACAGCCTACTTCGACAAACCGGTGTTGATTTAACAAGCGCATTTGCGAAAAAAGTACTGTCGTTGCACCAATGTACCTAACCATAAACATCAATGCCTAACAGGAATATTTAGACTTAGTCACCCGTTAGATAAAATACGGAACGGTTCCGTATGTCACTGAATGAAAAAAACTTTTGTTTTCGAGATGATAGTTTCCAGATTCGACCATATTAATGACCCAAGGCTCGTATTTCTGTGTGTTTATTATATTATAATTAAGTCTATGATTTGATAGAGCAGTCTGACTGAGCGGTGGTAGGCAGCTGCAGGCTCGTAAGCATTCATTCAAACAGCCCTTCGCTGTGCTTCAAGCATTGCGCTGTTTATGACTTCAACCTGGGTGGGTATAATTTGTGGAATGTTCCAACAGGAATCTATTCCAAAAACTTCGTAAATAACAAGGTTTCCAAAAAACAACGCATACAAAGTTGTATAGCGGCAGAATAAGATACCGGGTAGGGAGTGGTCTATTTCATTGCGTTTTTCACTCATCACGTTTATTCCAAAAAATGTCTGTCCTCACATGTCTGTTTGCCTATGGACAAAAATTAACAATAAGCTACGTAGTGAGTTGATGCCTATTCGGCAGCTAGTTAGCTAGGTTGGTATGCGTTGCTACTTTGTATGCGTTGTTGGTTAGCAACCTTTTACTTTACGTTTTTTGGAACAGATTCCAGTTGGAACGTTCCACAAATTATACCCACTCCTTCAAGCCTATCAACTCCCAAGATTAGGCTGGTGTAACCGATGTGAAATGGCTAGCTAGTTAGCCGGGTGCACGCTAATAGCGTTTCAAACGTCACTCACTCTGAGACTTGGAGTAGTTTTTTCCCTTCCTCTGCATGGGTAACGCTGCTTCGAGGGTGGCTGTTGTCGATGTGTTCCTGGTTTGAGCCCAGGTAGGAGCGAGGAGAGGGACGGAAGCTATACTGTTACACTGGCAATACTAAAGTGCCTATAAGAACATCCAATAGTCAAAGGTATATGAAATACAAATCGTATAGAGAGAAATAGTCCTATAATTCCTATAATAATATAATAACTACAACCTAAAACTTCTTACCTGGGAATATTTAAGACTCATGTTAAAAGGAACCACTAGCTTTCATATGTTCCCATGTTCTGAGCAAGGCACTTAAACATTAGCTTTCTTACATGGCACATATTGCACTTTTACTTTCTTCTCCAACACTTTGTTTTGCATTATTTCAACCAAATTCAACATGTTTCATTATTTATTTGAGGCTAAATTGATTTTATTGATGTATTATATTAAGTTAAAATAAGTGTTCATTCAGTATTGTTGTAATTGTCATTATTAAAAATACTTAAAAAAGAATCTGCCGATTAATCGGTATCGGGTTTTGGTCCTCCAATAGTCGGTATCGGTATCGGCGTTGAAAAATCATAATCGGTCGTCATCTAGTTGAAAGCAGAGTGATAACACATTGGTAATTCAACTAACTTTTGGCTATCTTTTTGAGTGGGTGAATACAGTGCCTTGCGAAAGTATTCGGCCCCCTTGAACTTTTCGACCTTTTGCCACATTTCAGGCTTCAAACATAAAGATATAAAACTGTAATTTTTTGTGAAGAATCAACAACAAGTGGGACACAATCATAAAGTGGAACAAAATTTATTGGATATTTCAAACTTTTTTAACAAATAAAAAACTGAAAAATTGGGCGTGCAAAATTATTCAGCCCCCTTAAGTTAATACTTTGTAGCGCCACCTTTTGCTGCGATTACAGCTGTAAGTCGCTTGGGGTATGTCTCCATCAGTTTTGCACATCGAGAGATTGACATTTTTGCCCATTCCTCCTTGCAAAACAGCTCGAGCTCAGTGAGGTTGGATGGAGAGCGTTTGTGAACAGCAGTTTTCAGTTCTTTCCACAGATTCTCGATTGGATTCAGGTCTGGACTTTGACTTGGCCATTCTAACACCTGGATATGTTTATTTGTGAACCATTCCATTGTAGATTTTGCTTTATGTTTTGGATCATTGTCTTGTTGGAAGACAAATCTCCCTCCCAGTCTCAGGTCTTTTGCAGACTCCATCAGGTTTTCTTCCAGAATGGTCCTGTATTTGGCTCCATCCATCTTCCCATCAATTTTAACCATCTTACCTGCACCTGCTGAAGAAAAGCAGGCCCAAACCATGATGCTGCCACCACCATGTTTGACAGTGGGGATGGTGTGTTCAGGGTGATGAGCTGTGTTGCTTTTACGCCAAACATAACGTTTTGCATTGTTGCCAAAAAGTTCGATTTTGGTTTCATCTGACCAGAGCACCTTCTTCCACATGTTTGGTGTGTCTCCCAGGTGGCTAGTGGCAAACTTTAAACAACACTTTTTATGGATATCTTTAAGAAATGGCTTTCTTCTTGCCACTCTTCCATAAAGGCCAGATTTGTGCAGTATACGACTGATTGTTGTCCTATGGACAGAGTCTCCCACCTCAGCTGTAGATCTCTGCAGTTCATCGAGAGTGATCATGGGCCTCTTGGCTGCATCTCTGATCAGTCTTCTCCTTGTATGAGCTGAAAGTTTAGAGGGATGGCCGGGTCTTCGTAGATTTGCAGTGGTCTGATACTCCTTCCATTTCAATATTATCGCTTGCACAGTGCTCCTTGGGATGTTTAAAGCTTGGGAAATCTTTTTGTATCCAAATCCGGCTTTAAACTTCTCCACAACAGTATCTCGGACCTGCCTGGTGTGTTCCTTGTTCTTCATGATGCTCTCTGCGCTTTAAACGGACCTCTGAGACTATCACAGAGCAGGTGCATTTATACAGAGACTTGATTACACACAGGTGGATTCTATTTATCATCATTAGTCATTTAGGTCAACATTGGATCATTCAGAGATCCTCACTGAACTTCTGGAGAGAGTTTGCTGCACTGAAAGTAAAGGGGCTGAATAATTTTGCACGGCCAATTTTTCAGTTTTTTATTTGTTAAAAAAGTTTGAAATATCCAATAAATTTCGTTCCACTTCATAATTGTGTCCCACTTGTTGTTGATTCTTCACAAAAAATTACAGTTTTATATCTTTATGTTTGAAGCGTGAAATGTGGCAAAAGGTCGAAAAGTTCAAGGGGGCCGAATACTTTCGCAAGGCACTGTATATGTTGTAATCTCATTGATCAACATCTCAACCAAATATTACCCAATTATCCATGTTGAAATGATGTGGTGTGCCCAGTGGGTATGCTTCTCTCTGATGAGTTGGTTGGTGGAATAAGTGATGAAATGGAAAACAACCATATTAATGTAGTGATTGCTGTTTATCAGTCACATGAGGTCTTATTTTACATTAATAATCACTTATCCTATCCAGAGCAATGTAGAATAACTGACGGTGCATAACAACTTTGATGTGTATATGATAATAATGTATGTAATCACGATAATGATATACATGTTTTACTTTATCTACAGTCATTCATATAAACCTTGTCTTTTCCAACCCAGGATGTCTGGCAATCTGTCTGTCCTGAGGCCTCCATTAGTGAAGGCCACCGGGTCAATGCAACCCGCCCTCTCAAACATGTCCGAGTTTCCCCCTTTGGTTGACTGGGAGGCGCCCACCTTCACCCGAGCCGCCCAATTCCGTGTCAGCGCCACCTTAATCCTCTTCCTATTTGCTGCCGGCAGCAACCTTGCATTATTGGTCAGTGTGTGCCGGGGGCGTGGCCGGCGCCTGGCTTCTCACCTGCGACCACTCATCATGAGCCTGGCCGCCGCCGACCTGATGATGACCTTTGTGGTGATGCCACTGGATGCCATTTGGAACATCACGGTGCAGTGGTATGGCGGAGACGCCATGTGTAAGATGCTATGCTTCCTCAAGCTGTTTGCCATGCACTCGTCAGCCTTCATCCTGGTGGTGGTCAGTCTGGACAGGCACCACGCCATCCTGCACCCTCTGGACTCACTCAACTCCCACCACCGGAACAAGAGGATGCTGGGTCTGGCCTGGGGCCTCAGCGTGCTTCTGGCCTTACCACAGGTGAGTTAAAACCCCGGTAGCCTTATTTACTATAAATAGTGTGGCACTCCAAGAAATTCAAGGTAAATTCCTTAAAGTGAAAGTGATTTTGTTCATTCCTGGTATGTTGTTGAGATGTCGTGTTCATGCCAAGTGCAGCTCTAGCTGTGGGTTCGTCAAGGCACTTAGAAATGTATATTTACATTTTAGCAATTTAGCAGACGCTTTTATCCAAAGCTACTTAGAGTAAGTGCATTCATCTTAATTAAGATAGCTAGGTGAGGGCCTCCCGAGTGGTGCAGCTGTCTAAGGCACTGCATCGCCGTGTTGCGGTGTCACAACCGCCTGGGGTTTGATCACCGGCCATGACCGGGAGTCCCATAGGGCGGAGCACAATTGACCCAGCATCGTCGGGTTAGGGGAGGGTTTGGCCGGGGGGGGCTTTACTTTGCTCATCGCGCTCTAGTGACTCCTTGTGGCGGGCCGGGCACTCGCCCAGCCCCAGTTGAACGGTGTTTCCTCCAACATATTGGTGCAGTTGGCTTTCAGGTTAGGCGGGCAGGTGTTAAGAAGCGTGGTTTGGTTGGGTCATGTTACGGAGGACGCATGACTCGACTTTTGCCTCTCCCGAGCCTGGCAGCGATGAGACAAGATCGGAATCACAAAATCTGTAAGAAAAAAGGGGTAAAAATTACATTAATAAATAAAAAATAGACAGCTAGGTGAGATAACCACATATCACAGTTGTTGTAAGTACATTTTGCCTCAATACAGAAGTATGTTTTTGGGGTGGGGGGCAAGGGGGGGAGACTAAGATGTCTTATTTAAGATATTCGTTGAAGAGGAAGGGTTTCAGTTGTTTTTGGAAGATGGGCAGAGACTCTGCTGTCCTCGCTTCAGAGGGAAGCTCGTTCCACAATTGGGGTGCCAGGACAGAGAAGAGCTTTGACTGGGCTGAGTGGGAATGTACACAGTATCAATTGGCAGCGTAGCCTAGTGGTTAGAGCGTTAGACTAGTAACTGTTTGCTTGAAGGGGGGAGAGTGACTGTTTACTTGAAGGGGGAGAGTGACTGTTTGCTTGAAGGGGGGAGAGTGACTGTTTACTTGAAGGGGGAGAGTGACTGTTTGCTTGAAGGGGGAGAGTGTCTGTTTGCTTGAAGGGGGGAGAGTGACTGTTTGTTTGAAGGGGGGAGAGTGACTGTTTGCTTGAAGGGGGGAGAGTGACTGTTTGCTTGAAGGGGGGAGAGTGACTGTTTGCTTGAAGGGGGAGAGTGACTGTTTGCTTGAAGGGGGGAGAGTGACTGTTTGCTTGAAGGGGGGAGAGTGTCGGGGTGTGGGACGGGACGTTCAACTCAGATTTATTCATCTGAGTAGACAAATAAGCCTAATTTGCTGTCAGAGTGGCGCCGGGGATGCTGGGAGTTTTATCAGTGCACCTGCTGGTAGGCGAGTGATTCACCACAGAGCATGAGCATCTTGAACGTCTTGCCTCAGGCTCTTCCCCTGTAATTTAATTTTCAGGGCTGCAGAGTGCAGAGGGGCATAACAGGATTTACATATCAGTGCCACACCGTCAGAGATCCCACGTAATCACCGCCCCTATGCAGCAGAGGGGCAAGGACAAGGGGGTAGATAGACAGATAGGGATATGCCTTCTGGAGTCTTCCTGGAAATGAGGAGGCATTTCAGCGAGAAATCTTTAAATTCCTGGCATGCTGATATTAGTTAGTTAATTGTGCCCCCCAGAGTGTGAAATGTGATTATATTCCTGAGAATTAGGAAAGTGCAACATGAGCAGCGGGAGGAAGGAGATGTTGTAAAAGCAAGTATTTAAACACTGAAAACAATCTAATGTTTTATTAATACATGGGGGATTGGAAAACAAGTAAAATTGCATTGTTGCAAAAAGCTAACAACTCTGCCCCCAACTCAGATTGGATACAATTAGTATAAAATCATAAATCAATTCAGTATTTATATATGTCTGTCATAGTGATTTATGTCCCCAAATCATTTTGAAAGACATTTCAGAGTATGGATCCACTTTGAAAGTTACTGTGATGCTACTGACCACTGCATTCATTAATCAGAAAATACTGCTGACATTATTCAGCCACTGCATTTTTTCATTAAACCACCCATTTCTGGCTAGTGCTCTGGCAAAAAAATAGCAGCCAATTCCTCAACTGAGTTTTATACTTTGAAGGTAGATTAAATGATCCCCAACACAACCTAAAGTAGTACTGTAGTAGCCCAGTGTATACCTGTGTGAAAGGTGCTGCTGTATTTACAGTAGGTGGATTGTCATACATCTTAGATGTTGTGGTTGTTGTTACTCAGTGACTTCCTGTTCCCCAGCTGTTCATCTTCCGGGCCATCAAGGCCGAGGGCGTAGACTTCACCCAGTGTGTGACCCATGGCAGCTTCAAAGATCGATGGCAGGAGACGGTCTACAACATGTTCTACTTCGTCACTCTCTACGTGTTCCCCCTGCTGGTCATGAGCTTCTGCTACACACGCATCCTCATTGAGATCAATCAGCAACTCCACAGGAACAAAGGTACAAGCTAGCTATTCCAATCTGGCAACCACAATACTTGCATTGCCAAAATGGCAACCTCAGTAGGCCTATATGCTGTTCCAACATTAATTATACATTGACAATGTTTAGGAGAGATATGATAGCTACATTGGCTTTAGGAAGCTACTAACCAGTGCCATAATTTTCCAGCTGGCGAGTCCTGCCTGAGACGCAGTGGCACAGACTTTATCCCCAAAGCACGAATGAAGACTCTAAAGATGACCATCATCATCGTGATGTCCTTCGTGGTCTGCTGGACGCCCTACTACCTCCTGGGTATCTGGTACTGGTTCCAGCCGGAGATGCTGCAGGTCACGCCTGAATACATCCACCACGCCCTGTTTGTCTTTGGCAACCTGAACACATGTTTTGACCCGGTCATCTATGGCTTCTACACGCCCTCATTCCGGGCCGACCTGGCCATGTGCTGGTGCTATAGAAGGGACATTAATATGTCGCCCAGGTCTCTGGACCACCTGTCCGCCCACCAGGGCCCCCACAGCGGAGAGCAGGACTCTGACGCCCCCGGTGTGGAACAGACCAAAGAGACTGGAGGTGATGGTAGATGACTGGCGCTGACAGTACGTACATCTGGAAGGTTGGAGGGCTGAGGGAGAGCAGACCTGGAAATGAGCGGTACTAAGGAGTATGTAGACTGACCTACTTATTCTGTGAGGTGAAGACAGCGACAGGCTAAACAGCACCACCAAAATGTCTCCCCTCTGATAGTACGCCCATCTTTGACATTGTGAGGACATTGTTGAAGCATGGGAGAAGGCACTTGAGTTAGGGGTCAAGCCCAACCTGAGATGAAAGGGATAGATGGATAAAGAGACAAAACTATCTTGGAAGCCAAGGGTTGAAGGGTTCAAATCCTTCAGGATGACCTTACCCAGAAAATACATGTTTTCTGGGCCTAATCTACAGCATTAAGCACCATGGCTAAGGCACTTCAGAGGTAGACCTAGGAGCCACCCTGATTTGCAAGCTTACATGAATGGTTTGTTGTATCCAAGAGGTCCAGAGGGAGGCAGAACAGAATCAACTGGGCTGCAACACTTTTCTGCCAACGTTGCATATCCAGTTATACAGCAACAGTTAAGCACATGCCATTCTATTTCAATTACTATCAAATGGAAATGCAAACTCATTTTAAGTGCTGTTCCACAATGTTCTACAAACCATTCAAACCCTTGGGTGTCCCCTGATAAATATATATATACACCATGCAGCCAACAGTATGTCACACTGCCTGCTGTCTGCCTACAGTTTGCCTTCCCATGCAACACTGTGTCCTTACAATGCCAGGCTGCATGAGATGATCTCCATAGCCACAAATCACTATACAGAACTGCCAAATTACAAAAAAATGTACAAATGCAGTAGTACAATGAAATGGTGGTACAATGAAATGGTTGGCCGTTTCACTCAGAAGACAAACAATCCAGAGAACTGTCACATTCAGTGCATGTCATGGAGAAAAACATAATTTGTACTGTACTTATTATTCATGCATTCACTTCAGCCATTCAGGCTTGAAAACCAAAGCACAACTACAGTATACTATAATACTCTGAGTGGACAAAATATTAGGAACACCTTCCTAATATTGAGTTGCCCAAACTTTTGGCCTCAGAACAGCCTCAATTCGTTGGGGCATAAACTCTACAAGGTTTCAAAAGTGTTCCACAGGGATGCTGGCCAATGTTGACTCCAATGCTTCCCACAGTTGTGTTAAGTTGGCTGATAATGGATCTCTACTCCGAATAGAAAAAATCCACTCGCAGATGGATGCACTGCTGTCATGAAATCCTGTGGCATTCAAAAGTCACTCCAGTTTTATCATGGGGCCCAATGTGTGCCATGAAAACATGACTAACTGTAGCCTGTCTGTTGCTGCTCTACACAATGTGTGTCAGCCTCCTCTGTCCTCTTTCATCAATGACCCTTTTTCAACCACTGGCCTGCCGATGGCTGGATGTCCTTTGGGTGGTGGACCATTCTTGATACACACGAGAGAGAAACTGTGGAGCGTGAAAAACCCAGCAACGTTTGCAGTTCTTGACACACTCAAACTGGTGCTCCCGGCACCTACTACCGGAACCTGTTCAAAGGCACCTCAATATTTTCCCTTGCCCATTCACCGTCTGAATGGCACACATGCACAATCCATGTCTCAGTTGTCTTAAGGCTTAAAAATCATTATTTAACCTATCTCTTCCCCTTCAAAAACACTGATTGAAGTAGATTTAACAGGTGACATCAATAAGGGATCATATCTTTCACCTTGATTCACCTGGTCAGTCTATGTCATGGAAAGAGCAGTGTTTTGTACACTCGGTGTATATGGCAGCAGAGTGCAGACGTGTGGAATCCATAATGCATCAAGCCCATTAATCTTACCATTGTGCTAAAAGGCCAAGAAGATATTTGATAGTAGGGTCAGAAGTAGTGGGCTAAGCCATAGTCATTACGCTATACAAATCAATTCTCCTGATCATTCTCCTGTAGCTACAGTATGCTCTGAGGCTTGAGGCAGCCAGATTGATAGAGTCATGTAAGAAGAATAACATGGGATGTCTGTCCTGGGAGTATACACAGTACACATACTGTATGCTTACCTTCTTATGGAATGTTCCCAATATCATATACTCAGAGGTATGAATTCACTTGGGGGTTGTTCCATCCCACCCAAAATCTGTATGTTCCTGAGCCAGTAAGAGTTCTCATAAAGGGAGAGTATGCAACAACCTCTCCCTCAACGTGAGCAAGACAAAGGAGCTGATCGTGGACTACAGGAAAAGGAGGGGCGAACACCCCCCCATTCCTATCGACGTGGCTGTAGTGGAACGGGTCGAGAGTTTCAAGTTCCTTGGTGTCCACATCACCAACTAACTATCATGGTCCAAACACAGTTGTGAAGAGACAGTTGTGAAGAGGGCACAACAAAATGTTTTCCCCCTCAGGAGACTGAAAATATTTGGCATGGGTCCCAAGATCCTCAAAAAGTTCTACAGCTGCACCATCGAGGGCATCCTGACCGGTTGCATCACCGCCTAGTATGGAAACTGCTAGGGATCCGACCGTAAGGCGCTACAGAGGGTAGTGCATACGGCCCAGTACATCACTGGGGCCAAGTTTCCTGCCATCCAGGACCTATATACTAGACGCTGTCAGAGGAAGGACCTAAAAATTGTCAAAGACTCCAGTCACCCAAGTCATAGACTGTTCTCTCTGCTACCGCACGGCAAGCGGTACCGGAGTGCCAAGTCTAGGTCCAAATGGCTCCTTAACAGCTTCTACCCCCAAGCCATAAGACTGCTGAACAATTAATCATATGGCCACCCGGACTATTTACATTGACCCCCCCCCCCCCCTTTTGTTTTTCCACTGCTGCTACTCGCTGTTTACTATTTATGCATTGTCACTTTACCCCTACATGTACAAATTACCTGGACTAACCTGTACCCTCGTACATTGACTCGGTACCGGTACCCCCTGTATATAGCCTCGTTATTGTTACTTTGTGTTACTTTTTATTAGATTTTTTACTTTAGTTTATTTAGTATATATTTTCTTAACTCTGTTTCTTGAACTGCACTGTTGGTTAAAGGCTTGTAAGTAAGCATTTCACAGTAAGGCCTACATCTGCATTCTGCGCATGTAACAAATTGAAATTTGATTTGATTTGAGGTGATGCCTTGAATTATACAAAAAAAGACAATTATGCTAATGTCGACACATAATTGTTTTTACCCACTTCAAGTACCAGACGTTGTTTATGAAGCAGGGTAGCAAGATAAAAAGGTATGGAAATTAATTTAGAATCAATACACAATGTACGTCTGTAAAGCATTGGAATGATTGTAATGTTCAGTGTACAGTATTTGCTGTTTAGTGTTGTTCGGAATTCACAGGGTTATAAAGTAACAGGGTTGACAATAACAGAGTTGACAATAACAGGGTTGATGACTTCATCTTAAAATCAGCCACAAATTCCCTTGTGACAGGGGGAATGGAAGCTTGTTCTGTGTGTTCAACAGGGAGTGGCAACTGAATGCAAGCAAACGATTAAATAAAAACATTTGTTTAAACATTTCTAGCCTTTCTGTCTATGGGTAACAGAGTTGACGTGTTATGCTCGACCCACTCAGTTTCCCACCACAAAACACCAGAAAATGCCCACTAGCTCACCTGCTTTTACGCTGATTTAACTATTAATGTACAATGTTTATTTATTTTTATATTGAAAAAGGAATCATTTCACTATATCAGTTCACGTAACAGGATCGACCTTAAAATGAGGGACATACATACTTTAATTGAATCACTAATCACATGAAATAAATAAATCAATCAATCAAATTTATTTATAAAGCCCTTTTTACATCAGCCGATGTCACAAAGTGCTGTACAGAAACCCAGCCTAAAACCCCAAACAGAAAGCAATGCAGATTTAGAAGCACGGTGGCTAGGAAAAACTCCCTAGAAAGGCCAGAATCTAGGAAGAAACCTAGAGAGGAACCAGGGGTGGCCAGTCTTCTTCTGGCTGTGCCGGGTGGAGATTATAACAGAACATGGCCAAGATGTTCAAACGTTCATAGATGTCCACCAGGGTCAGATCAAAATAATCACAGTGTTTGTTGATGGTGCAACAGGTCAGCACCTCAGGAGTAAATGTCAGTTGGCTTTTCATAGCCGATCATTCAGAGTTTAGAGACAGCAGGTGCGGTAGAGAGAGAGTCCAAAACAGCAGGTCCGGGACAAGGTAGCACGTCAAGTGAACAGTGAATAAATAATCATCTTCAGGAATGACTTTGTCAAAGCAACATAATAACTAGGGCTTTACAATGATGGTGAGAATGTTGAGAAATTAACGGTTAAGTGGGTTTAAATCTTCCAGAAGTTGTTTCGGTATGATATATTGGATAAAGTAATAAAGACAGACACCAATGTCTAGTTCAATAGCCTTGTTCATGCATTGTACAAATCCCTACACGCGGAGTCCGGGGAACAGTCCGGCTAGTCGATTACCTATCAACTAGACTCCGTAACATCATCCTTTTCAATAGAAAGTGCAAACATAACAGCATAACATTAAATTCTTAACAATCAAGTCATAACAATTAAGAACGCATGACATTTTCTTTTTACTTCAGTTGTCATCTTCCTTTCTTTTTACATTTTTTTATTTATTTTTATTTATTTTTAGAAAATTTTATTTTTATAAACAGGAGGACAAGTTAACACAGTCTCTTGCTTACAGAGTAAGCCTGTCCGGTGGCTTGCACAGCCGACCCACCCGTGAGTAAGTATTGGCTCTGACAGGGGTGGGATTAGGGCCACGAGCTGGAGAGCTTGGTGGGGTAGAAGCCTCACCTTCAGTTGGCTCATGTCTCAATTCTGCGCCTCTTACCCTTAGGCCTGGACTGTGATCCAGCTCATCTAGGTGAGTGTATGGCGTGTTCTGGTTTGTCTGCTCTGCTACGCGCAGATCCACCCGATTGCGACGATAGAGGGAGCCACCAACATCCACCAGGTAAGAGCGTGGTGCAACTCTCTGTAGGCACGTGCCCAGCCTCCAAAGTCCTGTGTGGTCTCCCGGCAGCGGTTTCATCCTTATCGTTTCACCCACCTCCAGCTCTGGTAGGTCTCGAGCAGTCCGGTCGTAGAAGCACTTAGCGAGCTGCTTTCTGCGACGCAGTTTGTCCGTGACGCCAACCATGACGCAGGGCTCAAGTAGCTTGTTAGCTACGGGGATGGTAGTCTTCAGACGTCTGGACAGAAGGCGTTGTGCTGGGCTGCTGTCCATGTTTTCGGTGGGTGTGTTCCTCCACTGTAAGATCGCTTTCCATGGGTCGTTGCTGTCGCGCGCGGCCCTGCTTAACAGGTTTTTTGCAATCTTGACAGCTGACTCTGCCTTGCCATTTGCTTTTGGGTGTCTTGGAGAGGAGGTTACGTGGTCAAACTCCCATTCTGAGGCGAAACGCTTGAACTGTGCAGTGAATTGTGGGCCATTGTCCGTGATTACCTTGTCAGGCTGACCTTGCCTGGCAAACTGCGCCTTGCAGCGCTTTATGACCGTCTCTGCAGACAAGTCAGGGAGCAGTTCAATTTCCCAAAAGTCAGAGTAGTGATCCACAATGAGAAGATAGTCCTTTTGTCTGTGGCTGAATAAGTCCATGCTGACGATTTGCCAGGCCCTTGTGGGCAGTTCGTGTGACATCATGGTTTCCTTTTGCTGTTCATGAGCGTACTCGTTGCACGTGGTACAGTTGCTGACAAAGTCTTTAATTTCTGCTTGCATGTTTGGCCAGTATAATGTTTCACGAGCCTGGCGGTAGCATGCGTCACCTCCAACGTGACTGGAGTGTATGCGGGTAAGCATCTCTGGACGTAGTGATTTGGGAATAATGACCTTCTGACCTCTGAACAAGACGCCATTTTGCACGCTGATCTCATCTCGAAAGGTCCAGTATTCTCTCACTGTGAAAGGTGTCTCCTCTTTCAGGTATGGCCAACCTGCGAGAGCCATGGACTTCAGTGATTGTAGGTGTTCGTCCTTGTCAGTGTGTTGCCTGATATGGGCTAGGCGGTGATCTGTGATGTTTAAGTAGTCTGCCTGATTGATCTGTTGAACATCTTGTTGTTCCTGCTGTAGCGAACAGATGGCCTGCCGCTGATAGGCAGTGCCTCTGCCTGTACATTGTGCCGTTGCCCTGCTCAGTGTGTTGCTGATGTACATCTCTGGTCCTGGCTTGTAAATGACCTTCAGGCTGTAGTTTTGCAGAGTCAGGAGCATGCTTTGAAGCCTCTTGGGCGCGTTGATGAGAGGTTTACTGAATATGGCAATGAGTGGTTTGTGGTCAGTTTCAGCGGTGACCAGCTCTCGACCATATAAGTAGTGATGGAATCGCTGGCAGGAGAAGACGATGCTGAGGCACTCTTTCTCAATTTGTGCATAGTTCTGTTCAGTGGGGGTGAGCGCTCTCGAGGCAAACGCAACGGGTTGGCCTTCCTGCATAAGGCAGCATCCAAGTCCCCTTTGACTGGAGTCACTCTGGATTGTGACAGGCTTCGTGACGTCGTAGTAGCGCAACACTGGCATGGATGAAGCCAGAGATTTAATCTCCTGCACCGCTGCCTCGTGATTGGGTAGCCAGTGCCATGGTGTGTCTTTGTCCAGCAACCGGCGCAGAGGCTCACAGACTGCTGATAGGTGTGGCATGAACTTTGCAAGATAGTTTGCAAAACCGATGAGACGCTGTACTCCTTTTGCATCAGATGGGTTTGGCATGTCGAGGATCGCTCGGACCTTGTCTGGGTCCGGCTTCAGGCCTTTTGTCCAAAGAATGTGGCCATGGAAGTGGACGTCTTTCACCTTGAACTGTAGCTTCTTCAGGCCAAGACGAAGCTTGACTGATCGACAGCGCTCCATCAGTGCCAGGAGCTTCACATCGTGGTCGCGTTCTGCTTCATCGTCTGTGTCACCACAGCCTACGATCAGGACATCATCGGCGATGGGTTCAATGCCGTTGAGCCCAGCCAGTAACTCGTGCTGCTTGCGTTGGTATACCTCAGGTGCCACTGAGACACCAAACGGGAGCTTGAGCCAGCGTTTCCGACCCCAGGGGGTCCAGAAGGTAGTCATGAAGCTGCTTTCTTCGTCCAGCTTGCATTGAAGGAATGCATCTCGGGCATCCACCAAGGTGAAAATCCTGGCCTTGGGAAGCTTGTAGAGGACATCCTCTAGTGTCGGCATGATGTAGTGGGATCGTTTCAATGCTTGGTTCAGATGCTTTGGGTCGATGCAGACCCTCAGCTTCTCTGGTTTTTTCACTATGACCATATTGCTGATCCAGTCAGTTGGTTCGGTCACAGATGTCATGTGGCCATCGGCCTCATACTTGTCCAGCTGGGCCTTCACAGCCACTTTCATTGCAATGGGCACATTGCGAGGAGCACACTGGATTGGAGTGATGCTCTCATCCACTTCAAAGTGTACCTCCCCAGGCACTGATTCAACGGGCATGTTGAATACATCGTCATATCTGCTGAGTAGTTGTTCTTTGGACAGGGGTCCATGCTGGACATGATCCACAATGTGCAAGTTATTTGGTACAGTGAACTGCATCAGTCCCAGGCGTTTGCATGTAGAGCCTGAGAGGAGAGGATGTTGACTGGTTTTCACAATCTCAAACTCCAGCTTGTGTTTGCGTCCCCGAATAACACATTCGGTCTCAAAGGTGCCCATAGAGCTCATTAGCTCTCCTGAGTACAGCTTTAGTCTAGTGTCGCTGGGCAATAGATGTGTGTCAGGTGCCAGATTGATTTTGTCTTTGTAGCTCATTACATTGCATGTAGCACCGGAATCCAGTTGACATTGTTGTTGCTTGTTGTGTAATCGTAGTGTCACAAACCATTTCTTCCCTCTTGAGTGTACAGCCCCAATGGATTCATGCATGTAAATGTCACTTTCACTGTTCAGCTCTGAACATTGAGTGACATCATCAACACAGTGAATCTTGCCCTCACTCACCCTTCTTTTGCTTTTGAGACACACTTTTGCAAAGTGATTATTAGTTCCACAAGCTCTGCATGGTTTTCCATAGGCAGGGCAGTGCTCTTTGCCACGTGTGTGCGAATTCCCACAGTATTTACATGCTACTGGGCTCTCTGTGTTCACCGTTCGTGGTGAATTACTCTGCCTCGATTGGTTTTGCCTGAATGTCTGCCTAGCAACAGCGTGAACAGTATCAACGTCGGAGCGTGGGGTTTCGATTTCCATTGCTCTCATTCTCATGTCAGTGACTTCAGCAGTGCGGCACATTTCGATGGCAGTTACTAATGTTAAGCCTCTCTCTCTCAGTAGACGCCGGCGTGTATCCTCATTTGCAATTCCCAGTACTATTTTGTCACGAATCAATTCATCTTTCAATCCCCCGTATTCACAAGTGGCGGATTTTTCTCTCAAACGGGTTACAAAGTTGTGTACTGACTCACCCTCTTCCTGTTTGCAGCTTCCGAAAACAAACCGCTCGTAAATTACGTTTCTGGCGGGTTTGATGTAATTCTCCAATGCATCCAATATAGCCTTTGCATCACACTGTTGTCGTGCTGTGAGGGTGAGATTGTGCCGGTAGATATGCCTGCATTCGCTTGTACCTCGTTGGGTTTCTCATGTAGACCGGTCGCCAGCGCATAGTCCTCGAATTCATCCCTGAAATTGTCCCAATTAGTATTCCAGTCCCCTGTGAGAACCATGGGATTTGGTGGCGGAATGTTCGCTGCCATAGCGATGGAATAGGAGATTTCTTTGCCTTCAGTCATCGAGGTAGGTAGAGATGCTAGCTAACCAGCTAACAACTAGTTGATCAGTGTTGTGAGTAGGAATCGGCGTGTGTTCGCATATGGAACATAACCGCGCCTATACTGTACTTAGCTACAAAAATAACAAACGTATGGTTTTCGAGCCACTTCTGATACCATGTTTCGGTATGATATATTGGATAAAGTAATAAAGACAGACACCAATGTCTAGTTCAATAGCCTTGTTCATGCATTGTACAAATCCCTACACACGGAATCCGGGGAACAGTCCGGCTAGTCGATTACCTATCAACTAGACTCCGTAACAGAAGTCACAGAAGTTGCACATTTATTGAACGCTCCATGTGGTCTATATTAATGAATCGTATCATGAATAATCACTGTGAAAATAGAGCTTGAGAGAGATAAAGGAAGAGATGGAGGAGGAAACCAGTGTCAATTAGATTCATTGATTTCTATCATAGCTGCCAGTGTTAGTGACATGTGGGGGTAACAACCATCCTGTGGTCCATGGAGGCAGAAGAGGTTTGCTGAGCTGACAGGGTTTAGTTAAACAGGAACAGAACAGCCCTCTTATCTACTGGAAGGTCTCCATAATGGCTCCCCATGCAGTTCAAAGAGCCATACTGTCAGACTTGTCCTGCTTCATTCACACACACAAGCATACACATTTACACAGTGCTGACATCAGGATGAGGCTGCTCGTTAAAAAGGGCTGGTGGTGAGTGGGTGCATGTGCAAGCACGAGCGTGTGTGTGCTTTTTGTTGTCTCTTGATTATTATATTCCAAGAAGGGAAGAGAGCACCAGGCTCAGGGGATGTGCTGAGGAATTCTCCCAGAGGCTTGGAAGACTGTCCTGGAAGACCGGAATATGAAATGCCTCCTCCTTCCCAGCTAGTTATGGGTAAAAACCCACTGGGCACAGACATCATTTCAACGTCCACTTTTGATTTACATTTGGTTGAGTTATAACGTGAATTCAATGTGAAATCAACAAAACATTTCACAATATCATTGGATTTAGGTTCAAAGTTTGGTGAAAAAAAATACTAATTTCCCTTTTGTTGATGACTTTTTGCAAATCTAGTTTTCCACGTTGATTCAACGTCATCACATTGAATGTTTTTGTTGAAATGACGTGGAAACAAAGTTGATTCAACACGTTTTTTGCCCAGTGGGAAGTGAGAACATGAAAGTGTGAACATGGAGATGAAAGGAATCATTACTGCATGCCATGAGAAGGATTCATCATACCGTCTGACACACATAAAAAAATATGTGTTAAGATCTTTCAGAGGAAGAATACTATCTCATTTCATCATTTCCATACTACTATCTAAAACAAAATGGTGACAAAAAGTGTATGTGTGAGTGCAGACTATATCCCAATCATGCGCTGTGCATACAGTAAGGAAGAGATTGACAGCAGTCTTGCACTTACAAACTAGAAAAGTGCACTGTCTGCCATTGGAGGAGGTTGTAGGAACAACATGTACATTCAGAATACTTGCTGTTGAGTTTGATTGATACTTGGTGTTGTCACGGTTTTCATCGTGTTGCGGAAAAGACCAACATGCAGCGGGATTGTGGACACTCATGTTTATTAAAGAAAACATGTAAAGCATCCACTTGAACAAAAAAAACAATAAACAGTACTTACAACGGCAACAGTGTTGCAGGCTGAAACAAACGCAGTGCACACAAACAATCTCCCACAAAAGACACATACAAACACACTGTCATGACGTTGGCCTCTTTGAGTACAGGGAGGACAGTTGACCCCCTCCCCCCCTTTTGCACCATCCCCCAACCTACCTTCCCCCACCCAGTCCCTGTGTGAAGGAGTGGTAAAATTCCAGGAGAGTCTCTGGCCACATGGCCCATAGAGAGACACAGGAAATTCTTCCAACTCACAGAATTGGGGAGCCAAGCGACATTTGTGTTCTGGAGAAGGTATGGAAGATTGGTGAAGAATCCAGCTACGAACTGGTCCGCTTGGTACAATTTTGTGATACTCAGAAGAGACAATATAGCCATATTACCATAAAACTGTTTATATAATAGCCTCAGCTTGAGACTTGCATCATAATGGTTGTATAAAATGTATTAATAAGGATAAAGCTATTTGTAATACATTGAGATGCTATGTACTGATGTTAATGTGATAGAATTGGATTTCTGTACCAAGCTTCACTCAGCCATCGGCACGCCCCCAAGGGACACAGACAGGACCAGGCGTCATTTGACAAGCCTGTTCAAGGGTCACTATAAAACTATACCCTGAGCTACATTTCTCCAGACCAGGCCTCCACTCCATGGCCAATAGGTTTTACCATTTAATTCCTCTACTGAAAGTGAACTACACCACGTGGTTAACTTTTAGACTATCGAGACCGACAGAATAAGAACAAGTCTTTGATATTAATTATTAGTCTGCAGCTAAGTAAATTATATCATTGAACGCGAAGACCAACGAAACATCCATTCTATTACGACATTAATGAATGTCGCTTTGAAAGGGTCCATTCTAACCGAGAGAGAGAGAGAGAAAACTCTCCATCAGAACGACGCTCGAACAAGGATCCCGACGACACACTGAGCGTAAATATATATTGATTGCAATTGTTCCCGAATGAGTGAGCGTTCAATTGTCAATTGTTAATATTAATGAACTCTGTGTACCTCCTCAGCTGACCGTTTATGACCCATTGTCTAACAGACCAGCCATGCCTGTTAGCCATTAGGGCACATTACCCTACCAATCCTTTGTGACGATAATTACTGTTTGTATGTTTTCTGTTAATTACTTAGTGTAGTAAATAAATGATTTTAAGACAATTGATGTATGGATGATTTTAGTAAAGACTGGGTTCGTGCAGATACAACAATTTACGACGTTTGGAATGAGACTGGACAAGAGGTAAAATACACCATTTAAACCAGAAGATAATCGGCCTATATTATAATATAGGAAAGTTATATTAGGAAAATTATAACTTTGTAATCTGAATATTCTCCTTGGTGCCCCGATCTCCTAGTTAATTACAATTAAACGATTAATCAGTTTAATCGCGTGATAATAATTACAGGGAGTTAATTGATAAACATGTCTTCAGTTTAATGGTACCCCAAAGACACGACAACACCCTAATATATGGGACTCTCAATCAAAGGCAAATGGACAACACCTGCCTTCAATTGAGAGTCCCAACCCCAATTGACCACACATAGACATACAACAGCTAGATCAATCATAGACATACATAACAAGGAACAGTGCCCAAAAACCCCGGAATACACAAATCAAATCCCCTACAACAAACACACCACCCCGAATCACATAAAACGAATACCCTCTGCCACGTCCTGACTAAACTACAATAACAATTAACCCTTATACTGGCCAGGACGTGACAGGTGTCAGCTGAAGAAGGCAGAGTGTGGAAGGCCAAGCTGTGCCTTAGAAGAAACAGACTCTCATACAACACCCTGTCGAGTGATTAGATGCAAGGATTCACATTAGGAAAATAACAATGATGCATTACATTAACGCACGCACGCACGCATGCACGCACGCACGCACACACACACACACACACACACACACACACACACACACACACACACACACACACACACACACACACACACACACACACACACACACACACACACACACACACACACACACACACACACACTCCTCGATAATTAAGCTGTCACCAGTACCATCAAAGTTTCTCCCCAGCTGAGTGCTGAAGCGCATAGCACGTAAACATAGTCTGTCCTCAGTTGCAACACTCACTACCAGGTTCAAACTGCCTCTGGAAGCAACGTCAGCACAAGAACTGTTCGTTGGGAGCTTCATGAAATGGGTTTCCACGGCCGAGCAACCGCACACAAGCCTAAGATCACCATGCGCAATCCCAAGCGTCGGCTGGAGTGGTGTAAAGCTCGCCACCATTGGACTCTGGGGTAGTGGAAATGTGTTCTCTGGAGTGATGAATCACGCTTCACCATCTGTCAGTCCAAGGACGAATCTGGTTTGGTGGATGCCAGGAGAATGCTACCTGCCCCAATGCATAGTGCCAACTGTAAAGTTTGGTGGAGGAGGAATAATGGTGTTGGCTGTTTTTCATGGTTTGGGCTAGGCCCCTTAGTTCCAGTTAAGGAAAATCTTAACGCTACAGCATACAATGACATTCTAGACAATTCTGTGCTTCCAACTCTGTGGCAATAGTTTGGGGAAGGCCCTTTCCTGTTTCAGCATGAAAATGCCCCCGTGCACAAAGCGAGGTCCATACAGAAATGATTTGTCGAGATCGGTGTGGAAGAACTTGACTGACCTGCACAGAGCCCTGACCTCAACCCCATCGAACACCTTTGGGATGAACATAAAGTGCCCGACCTCACTTATGCTCTTGTGGCTTAATGGAAGCAAGTCCCCGCAGCAATGTTCCAACATCTAGTGGAAAGCCTGTGGAGAAGAGTGGAAGCTGTTATAGCAGCAAAGGGGGAACCAACTCCATATTAATACCCATGATTTTGGAATGAGATGTTTGACAAGCAGCTGTCCACATACTTTTGGTCATGTGGTGTATCTAGCTACAACCAGGCCTTCCCTGAGAACAATCTTGGTTTCCACTAATGCGATGCTGCATAAGCACAGCTCTTATTAGTGAAGGGATAGCGATATGGAGAAGAAATGTCATTCAGAGATCACTGGATCCTATACGACAGCCTTCAAATGTATTGTCTTGATAGCTAAATAAAAAGGGGAAAAATATAAAAAGCTCTCCAAAATAAAGATGTATCCAAGTATGCCTTGTGATTTCATGAGAAATGGATTAAAGAAATATATAAATGTAACTTCAAAGCAGCAGTTGTCCTGCCAAATAAACAGACTCTGGAAATGATCTCTTTGCTGGCTTTGTTTGACTTTATATTGCTTCCTTAAGCACAGTGCTTCATTCAAATGTTTTGAACACTTGAATGCTTTCATTCCTTTTAAATGAGCTACACAGGGAATATCCTAGAGAGTGGAAGTGGATAAACAATGTCTGACGCTAACAAGGACACTCCAAAGGTGAGTGTTTTGTCAGTGTGCAATCTTCCTGGCTGAAAGGTAGATGAGAGATATGAATCTCTGGCAGTTTAAGAGGGCTATTTTGAGGCAAGGCACGACAATGGGCAGGACACACACACACACACACACACACACACACACACACACACACACACACACACACACACACACACACACACACACACACACACACACACACACACACACACACACACACACACACACACACACACACACACACACACACACACAGAGGGAACTGTCCTTCAGAAGGACACGTGGTGTGGAAAACAGAGAACACTGAAGGTAAATCATTGGCATAATGATTTGAGTGTGTGGAATACATTTGTAAACACAATTTACGAGTGTGTAACTGATGAGTTGTGAACATGAAATAATCATCTGTAGTTGTAAGCACATTCTCAAACGTGTAACTGATGAGTTTGTAGTTGTAATCGAATTCTAATATTTGCGAGCATTAATTACATCTGTACACCTGCGCATGTCAATTTCACACACTCAGACTTTTGGCAGTGCTTTAGCGCTCTACCAAAGACTGGTTTTGAAACTCTGTGGCCCTACCGGGACAGAAATATTTGTAGATCTGCAAACAGAGATTTGTGTGTGTGTGTGTGTGTGTGTGTGTGTGTGTGTGTGTGTGTGTGTGTGTGTGTGTGTGTGTGTGTGTGTGTGTGTGTGTGTGTGTGTGTGTGTGTGTGTGTGTGTGTGTGTGTGTGTGTGTGTGTGTGTGTGTGTGTGTGTGTGTGTGTGTGTGTTTGTGTGTGTGTGTTTGTGTGTGTGTGTGTGTGTGTGGTGTGTGTGTCTGTGTGTGTGTGTGTGTGCGTGCGTCTAGACAGAGTTGCAAAGAAAAAGCCATATCGCAGACTGACCAATTAAAAGAAAAAGGTTAAGATGGGCAGAAGAACACAGACACTCGACAGAGGAATTCTGCCTAGAAGGCCAGCATCACGGAGTCGCCTCTTCACTGTTGACGTTGAGACTGGTGTTTTGAGGGTACTATTTAATGAAGCTGCCAGTTGAGGACATGTGAGGCATTTGTTTCTCAAATTAGACACTCTAATGTACTTGTCCTCTTGCTCAGTTGTGCACCGAGGCCTCCCACTCCTCTTTCTATTCTGGTTAGAGACAGTTTGCGCTGTTCTGTGAAGGGAGTAGTACACAGCGTTGTACGAGATCTTCAGTTTCTTGGCAATTTCTCGCATGGAATAGCATACATTTCTCAGAACAAGAATAGACTGACGAATACACTGATGTTTTTGGCCATTTTGAGCCTGTAATCAAACCCACAAATGCTGATGCTCCAGATACTCAACTAGTCTAAAGTAGGCCAGTTTTATTGCTTTTTAATCAGAACAACAGTTTTCAGCTGTGCTAACATAATTGCAAAAGGGTTTTCCAATGATCAATTAGTCTTTTAAAATGATAAATTTGGATTAGCTAAGACAACGTGCCATTGGAACACAGGAGTGATGGTTGCTGATAATGGGCCTCTGTACGCCTATGTAGATATTCCATTACAAATCTGCCGTTTCCAGCTACAAAGGTCATCTACAACATTAACAATGTCTGCACTGTATTTCTGATCAATTTGATGTTATTTTAATGGACAAAAAGTGTGCTTTTCTTTCAAAAACAAGGACATTTCTAAGTGACTCCAAACTTTTGAACGGTGGTGTATGTTCAGCTGCACACACGCCACTTGATTGGGAACTATTATTGTTGGCTTGCATAGCATTTTATGTGTATTTGTGTAGTAATATTTCTCCTACCTTCCTGTGCAGTGCCTGAGGTTTATGATAGAGCAAGCCGGGCTACTGGAGGGCCACCACAAGCTGATGAACCTGGAGTGCTCATGGAATGACTTCATGTATGATCAGTACCACATGGGCAGCAAGAACACGCACAACATGAACCTCATTCGAAACTACTTTGGCAAGATGGAGGGCCTGTCGAACGACCTGGTCAAGCAACTGTGGATAGTGCTGCAGTGCGCCATGGGCAAGGCTTCCCAACACATTACAACACCTTGACAGGGTCTTCAAGCCCTACCACAAAACTGTGTCCGTGAGGGTGCAGGAACTGACTACAGAGGATCTGACGGCCAAAAAGGTTGTGTACCGCCTCACCTGTGTCCTCAATTAATATTTACAAAAGTAAATCTGTACTGCGCTCTCTGTGACTCTTGTAGCATCAGTGATATCTGGGCACCAATCCAATCATACCTTTCTATTCTAATGTTTCTGACAGTGACTGGAATTAGATGCACAATAACACAATTTGGATTGGTGCCCAGATAAAAAAAAAAAAAAGATGATACATATCGGGATATTATTTTTGACGATATATCGTATCGTTTTGAGAATATCGTAATATTATTTTTGCGCTAGCTGGCTGTACCTACACCAAAACCAGTATTTTCCCCCATATTTTTGTAAAATAGGGAGCAACATTTGTTTTCAGCACTTTTATTTCCATGACTGATCAAAACTAATTTTCTCATGGCTCTCTGCAGAAAACAATATGGTGAGCATTATGTTTGGAACGCAATAAATCACAGTATCAAATTGCAATAAATATAGAATAGGAGAGTGGGGACACACAATTGGAAATTATTCAGATAGGGTTTTACATTAATTAAAGGGCAGTACAGATTCACAAAATGCAGTTAATGTCAACGCTAAACAAATAGATTTCTATCTTCAGTCGTGCTTCTACTAAAACTCCAGATCTAACTGTATGGTATTCTGACAGTTGTTAGTTCTTAGCAGAACTCCTTTTGTAATGATTATGCTAGCTACTGTAGCTAGCTATGGCTCCATAACTTTACCTAGTCAATTTCAGTAGCTAGGATCAGACTCCAACGTTAGTTACAAACTCTTAATAACAATGACTTGGACAATAGCTTCCAAAAACATTAAAAAGAAGAACAAAATAGTGCTACATAGCCATAAAAGAAAGACATTTAAACTTAACAGCTGGGCTTCTTTGGTGGACATTGCGCAATCAGTCTCATCGTGATTGGGGAAAAAAGGAAACTGACCCTAGCACCTATTAACCCTCTCTAAAATAAACACCACACATTCCACTATTTAACCCCACCTAGTCCTACTCCAGACAAACAGTCTGAGAGGACATAACACTACCACTCAACACCCCGTGCAACTGTTCTGCAGTAAATCCTTGCAATCCCAAGTACTTCTCTGCCGCTGCCACTACAACCTCAATTTTCTGTGGCTTTTGATTCATTTCTGCCACACAGCCTTCCCTGTGGCTCAGTTGGTAGAGCATGGTGTGTGCAATGCCAGGGTTGTGGGTTCGATTCCCACGGGGGGCCAGTACAAAACAATGTATGAAATGTATGCATTCATTACTGTAAGTCGCTCTGGATAAGAGTGTCTGCTAAATGACTAAAATGTAAATGTAGTTAACAACCATGGCTATGAATGCTAAAAAGCCCACCTTACTGAAGCACATATTCTTCACTCTCTCTTGATATCTGCTTACTCATAGGAATCCTCTCAGGTTCCCTCACCCTGTACCCATCTTCCTCTACTATTCTCTTCACTGCTTTGGCATACGATACATTTTATACTTCTCTAACCCTGGCAACCTCAAGCTGCCTTTCTCTCTCTGGACACCTCCAATCTATAAGCCACATGATCACCCCCACAACTTTCTCCACCGATACCACACATTTGTTTGCCTCATGCCCTCCTACACACTGCTGCAATATGGCCATAACCTTGACACCTTAAACACCGTAATATATTCCGAACATAAACTCCCACGGGATAACTGACACTTCCTACCTTGACCTTATCTGGTAATGATTCTGCATCAAAACTCAGCATGACAGGTGATGTCTTCTCAGTTTCCCCACCAGATCTACGTCTCATCAAGTGGTGGGCATCAGACACCGGGATCTTCAATTTCAACTGCTCCTCATCAACACCTAATGCCACACCCGTTATCACTCCCCTCAAAAGCATGTCACAATTCTTGTCCCTAATCTCGTAATCGAGCGCCCTCTCCCTCTGGGTGGAGAAAACACAGTAAATCATCACGAGTCCACTCAGAAGTTACCTTCACCATCTCAACAATCCCCAACCTCTCCTCCAACCAACCTGACACCACATATGGATCAACCAAACAGCAACGATCCATTCTCTACAAATCTCACTCCAACTGGGCCAAAATCATCTTTATCATCCTTGGGATAAGGCCAGAACGCCGCAGGTACTTCACCCTCACTCTCAACAAGTTCCATCTCTGAACTACTGGAGCACATTTCCTTGTTTTTGCACATGACGCCCACCTTCCTCACCTTACTACTTCCCTCTACACTCAAATTCTTCTCAGCAGCCATCACTGCACCTGCCACCACCTTTAATTCATCATCACTCTCGTCATGTTCCATTTTCTCCTCAAGCTCTTCCAAAAGTTGTGCGATCCTCCATTGCATATTCACTCAAAAAATATTCCATGTCTCTTTTTTTCTTGTCCATCTTCTCCTTCACCAGATCTCTCAGAAGGCCTGTGCAATCCCCCACTCTATGTTTATTCATAAATTACTTCCTTCCTTATTTCCTTTTCCGCCTACTTCCACTAGCCTACTCACATCCAAGCAGCCTTGACAGGTGGTTGCGTCAGACAGCAAGCCCGATGCATGTGAGCTGTCACCAACCAACCAGTGTAGAGTATACCGGTCTATGAAAACCTCAACTGATTGGTTAGAAGAAACAGGTCCCCCCTCTCTCTCTCCTTGCTCACAAATTCCTGTTTGGACATCTACAAATCTTTTTGTCATGGTAGGGCGCTACAACACTGCCAACAGTCTGAGCGTGCGAAATTGAAATGCGCAGCTGTACTGATGCAATTATTGCTGGTAAGTATTAAGTTGGAAGTTTGCGAATGCGATTACAACTACAGATTTGTTTTTGTCATGTTCACAACTCAGTTACACACTTGCAAATTGTATTTACTACAACAAATCTATTCTACACGCTCAAATCATTACATCAATGATTTACCTTCATAGAGAACATCTGACAGGGGTCCAGGGAAAGAGGCATTGCATGTTAGAGGAACATGCTGAGAAGAATGTCCAGAGATCCAGTCACAAATTCATTAAAAGGGCAGAATCACTCAGGGTTTGACACTCTTGACAGAGCACACCGAGAAGAAGTCCTTCCAATCCTGGACTATATTGTGTGTTATCTGCAGGTTGTTTCCATGGTTAGGCCTGTATAACATAATGACCCTCTAGAGATGAGACTGAAAAATTTTAATCAATGCCATGTCACAGCAGACTCCCAAAACGTTCCATACACACTGTCAAGTCAACAAAAGGTAAACTTCCTAACAGGAAAGGAGGATCAAATTGCTCTTTACTGTCTTAAAAAAAAAGGCTTGTTACCACCACCTACATAGGGTGTACTGGGGTCAGATTACATAAGCCAGAAATGTTAAATCTTGTACATGCTTTGCTGACAAAAGGGCAGGGGATTTGTCATCAGTTTTGTCTGAAAGGTTACCAGGGATAGCAATTAGGACATAGATTCAAGCCGTATCGCGGACGATCCGCACTATAGCGCAATTTAAATGAAGGAAGTGTTCCCGCATTCACGGTACACACTGCATGTCGGCTCAATCAGAAATTACCTTTACATTTCAAACACACTAGGGGGCCAGCAGGTAGTCTAGTGGTCAGAGGAGAGCCATCAACTGGGGGGTTGCCAGTTCGAGTCCTGGGTCCGATGGGAATAATCTGACAGGAAGTGAGCTGGCAACTGGAGGGTTATTGCTGGTATCAAATGCTTGAGGCCATTGCCTGCCATTGAGCAAGGCACTTAACCCCTCACAATAACAACTCCCTGGGTGCCAAGTATCTCCAAAACCTGTAGGAGGTGTCGTGTCTTTGGCTATGCCGGATTAAGTGATATGACATGCTATTCTATAAAATCCTTTCTCTGTAATTAATATTACCTGATTGAGCTAATCATGTAAATGTAATTAACTAGAAAGTCGGGGCACCACGAAAGAGTGTTTATAGAGCTGTTATCTTCCGAATAAACTCTGAAAGACCTAGTAATATTTTACATCAATAGCAGTCAATATTAATCGTCACCTTATTTCAGTCTCATCTGAAAGTCGTAAATTCTTGGTTATCTTCACCTACCCTGGCTAACAAGTTGAATCAGCAATACAAAATTGGGTTTAATTATTTATTTCCTAAATACCTAACTAATCACACAGAATTACATACACACAGAATGCAAATTATGTCATACAGAAAACGTCCCTGGTGGACGGAACCTGTATGATGGCTTGTTACACAAAGAGAGGGGGTTGGGCTTGAATGAAAGAGCGGGAAGACTGAGGAACAAAGGGAGAAGCTAAGCTTTCGGAAATACAGTATCTTATGCACTCTAAATTATCGGCCATTTGGAAAAGGAAAATGCAATAAATATTTACTCTGAGCTGCGTTTCGGTAGGTTGGTCGTAGATGCTGGCCATGTTGGCCAACAAAGATCTTCCTGTCCTCGGAAGAATGTCTCTGGTGGTAAATTGGATACGTTGTAGTATCTTCGTTGTGTGTTAGACTGGATACGTCGTCCGTCCTTTCCTAGCCCACGTTTACAGCTGCTGTTGCTAACTCAACGGCAAGGAGGTCTCACTTCTTTAGTGAATAAGAGTTCAAAGTTCATACCATTCACAACCAAAGCTCACGCTGAGGTTGGCTTAGTTCTGTAGTTGACATGTTAGTCCCTTTTAACGTATGGACCGTCGTCCTATCGTCCTCGGAACAGGAGGTTACATTTTCGTCAAGGGCTTATATAGTGGAGGGAGAGAAGGGTGTGTTTCATAGTTTATAACCCACGTCTCTTCACAGGGGCGGGCCACTGATTGAGCAGGGCTCTAACCTTATGAAAACCCAAGTCTCTCATTTGGAAGCTAAAATTACATTTAATCTTATCACAAATAGTTTCATATTCAAACATTTAATTTGCACAACAATTCCATGTGAATCTGATAACTAGAATGTGTAGACTTTCCCAGATACAGTTTATGTCGTCCTGTCATCAGTCATAATGTCTCAGATGACAACCGAACAGACATCATATACATTAAGTACCAACGCATATTTTCAACTGGTTCTATTACCGAAATATGGTTCCTTTCCCCCCACTTGTTTGATGTTCCCAGACTCTCTATGTTTAACAAAGGCTATTCAAGAGTTATTCAGTAGAGTCAGAGAGAGAGGGAAGGGAGAAAGGTATTTATGGTGGGGGGGTCAAAAACCTTACCCACAGGCCAACGTCATGACAGAGGGGTTGGGTTAAAAGCAGAAGTCAAATTTCAGTTGGACCTTGTGTGCAATTGACCAATAGTGACCTTAATCTTACAAGATGCGTATTGAATATAGCCCTATTATCTCAGTTTGTTGGCAATGCAAAGTATTACGGAACTAAATCAACTGCAGTAAAGAGAAGAGGCTCAAGACTGGGCGCCAGTCAGACCATGTGGTACACTGGCTCGCTAGCTATATGGCTACAAATCTGGAAACCAGGCTAGAGGCTCAGGTGCACATGTAATAAAATGATATGTTCTTCCGGAGCCGCTATTTGGCAGGTGAGTGAGTGTCACGACTTCCGCCGAAGTCGGCTCCTCTCCTTGTTCGGGCGGCGTTCGACGTCACCGGCTTTCTAGCCATCGCCGCTCCATTTTTCATGTATCCATTTGTTTTCTCTTGTTCCCTGCACACCTGGTTTTCATTCCCCAATCAATTCATATGTATTTATTCCTCTGTTCCCCATCATGCCTTTGTGTAGGATTGTTTGTGTTACGTGTATTTTGATTATTGTTACGCACATTACTTTTTGTCTATGTTCCGTGTTTTGGGCACATTTTATATTATTTTTGTGCTGTCATTTTTGATCGGAATTAAAAGTGTGCCTGTTCACTACACTCTGCTCTCCTGCACCTGACTTCGCCTCCGAAACACACTCCTAACAGTGAGAGATAAAATACCTGTCATTTCAGCAGAAGGAGAGAGAAAAAGAAAGAGGGACAAGGGAAGAGACAAATGCAAACACATTATTTTTAGTCAACAGTGTGATGACACAAAGCCAGTCAAATAAAATAACAGGATATGTACTCCGTATAATCAATATAGCAAGTGGGTTTGGAAGATATATCGTTTCATGCATTAAATGTGCAAATTGCCCCTCAGTGCTGTACATAGGTCATTAACAAGCATGCCTTTAGGCAGTCCTAGGGCCAGTTGCAGCATTTGCAGCTATCACTGAAGACTAGGCCAGCGGGACAGCTCTGGATCCAGGTGATGCCATTAGCACAGTTATAGAAAGAGCCCGGGAAATCTGCTTTGACATACAGCCCACCAGCCCTGCCTGCACAGAAACTACTGCCAAGCACACGGGTAGTGGTGATGGCCTTGGTTGTGGGTGGTTCCCCTGGTCATGGGGTGCTTGTAGGTGGCAGGTGAGGTAGTTTTGGGTGAAAAGAAAATGTATAGAACTGTTAAAATGTGATTGATCAATGTTGAGGAGATTTTGAAGATGGCTGATCAGGCAGGCACAGTTCCGGGCTCGGTCTCCCATGGGAACACGAGGGGTTGGTATCTGAGGACACACTGAAAAGGAGTGAGATGGAGTGAGGAATGCACCAGGGAGTTCTGTGCGTATTCAGGCTAGGTAGTGACTCCACTAGTGTGGTGGGTGGGTGCAGTGTTGGCAAACTTACTTCCCTATTTCCTGATTCAGGCGTTCCGTTTGCCCATTGGTTTGGGGATGGTATCCGGAGGATAGGCAGATGGAGACCCCCAGTCGGTTGCAGAAGGCTCGCCACACCCTGGAAATTAACTGGGGTCCCCGATCCGAAACGATGTCTTCCGGGATCCCATACAGACGAAACACCTGTTGGAATATGCACTCGGCCATTTCCTTGGCATTAGGTAGATGCGGAAGGGGGATGAGCCGGCACATCTTGGAGAACCGGTCCACTACAACTAAAATAGTTGTGAAGCCAGAAGAGTCCGGCAGATCCGTGAGGAAATCCATGGCGATGTGGGAGCATGGTCTGTGTGGTGTAGGTAAACACTCAAGCTTACTGGTAGGTAGTTGGCGAGGGCTCTTTCACAGACGGAACAGGAAAGAACGTAATCTCAGAGGTCGGCTGTTAGTGATGACCACCAAAACTTGGGTGTCAGTAGCTCCATGGTCCGGGTCATTCCGGGATGGCCAGAACTCTGCAAGGTATCGCACCGCTACATTAGTTGGGGTCTGATGGATGCAGGAATGTAGGTTTTGCCTGCAGGGGTGTCGGGAGGTGCTGGGTCGTGATATAGGGCCTCTTGGACAGCTGCTTGGATTTCCCAATGTATGGGTCCCACGACACAAGACGGAGGCAGGATGGGCTCGGGAGCTGGGTTAGAGGAAGGGGCGTCAAATAGAGGGGATAAGGAATCAGCCTTCACATTTTTCTTACCGGGCAGATAGGTGACGGTGAAGTTGAAGCGGGTGAAGAAGAGTGCCCAGCGAGCCGTTCTGGGGTTGAGCCTCTTAGCACTTCTTAAGTTCTCCAAATTGCGGTGGTTGGTAAGGACCAGGAATGGGTGATGAGCTCCCTCTAACCAGTGGCGCCACTCTTCAATAGCCAGCTTAATGGCGAGGAACTCTCGGTTTGCGACATCATAGTTCCTCTCAGCAGGTGACAGTTTCTTGGAAAATAAGCCACATGGGTGTAATTTGGGAGGTGTCCTGATGCGCTGAGAGAGAAACACTCCCACGCCGACCTCGGATGCATCCACCTCCAGAACAAAAGGAGGGGTAGGATCTGGCTGCCTAAGGATGGGTGCAGAGGTGAAGAGGCATTTCAAGGTCTCAAATGCAGTAAGGGTGGTGTCGGTCCATTGGAGGGTACGGGTTTTTTGACTGGTGAAAGCTGAGAGAGGAGCGGTTGTGCTGCTGCAGTTTTGGATGAACCGGCGGTAGTAATTGGAGAATCCTAGGAAACGTTGTAGTTCCTTTGGGCCAGTTAAGCACGGCCGTGGCTTTACCTTCGTCCATGTTGACCCTTCCTGGTGTCAGCACGAACCCTAGGAAGGTTACCGTAGTAATGTGAAAGGTGTTCTTCTCAGCCTTAAAATAAAGATGGTGGTCCTGTAGCCGTTGGAGGACCTCTTGCACATGCTGTATGTGTTCTGCAAGGGAGTGAGAGTAGATCAAGATATTGTCAATGTACACAATGAGGAAATGGTTGATCATGTCCTGGAAAACTTCCTTCATGAAGGACTGGAAGACTGCGAGAGCATTGGTGAGGAGACCGTAGGGCATAACCAGGTATTCGTAGTGACCCCTAGCGGTGATGAACGCCGTCTTCTACTCACCTCCACTTCGGATATGGACCAGGTTATAAGCACTACGTCCAGTTTGGAGTAGATGGTAGCCTGTCCAACTTGTTCTAGTGCGGCCAGAATCAGAGGGAAGCAATTCTTGATGGTAAGGTCATTGAGAGGTCAGTAATCTATGCAGGGACGGAGACTACCAACCTTTTTTTTACAAAAAAGAAACTGGATGCAGCCGGAGACTTGGATGCATCGATGAATCCTATGTCGAGAGCCTCTTCTATATAGGTGTCCATAGCCTCATTCTCTGGGATGGACAAGGGGTAGATCTGACCCTTAGGGGGAGATGCCCCAGGAAGGAGGTCGATCGCGCAGTCCTCCGGGTGATGAGGGGGCAGAATGGATGCCTTTTTCTTGCTGAAGACACTCAGGAACTGGGCATAAACAGGTGGGATGTGTGTTGGAATGGCAGACTCCGATTCTTCTATGGAGGTGGCTCGACAGGGTAGACTGAAGCAGCTCTTAAAACAGGCGGAAGACCATGACAGCAGTTTCCCTTTCCGCCAGGAGATTGCAGGGTCATGAAGGCTTAGCCAGGGGTGACCGAGGATGAGGGGTTCTTTAGGTGAAGAGAACACCAATAACTGAATGACCTAAGAGTGAAGGAGGCCAATCTGAAGGGTGATACTTTCAGTCATGCGAGTCACAAGACCAGTTCCAAGAGATTGTCTGTCCAGCACATTAATCCTAAAGGGAGGATTAACAGGGATTAGCTTGACCCTTAACTGTTGTGCCAATTGTTTGTCAATTAAATATCCTGCAGCCCCTGAGTCCACTAGTCCCTCCACAAACTGAGTGACCCCATTAGCAGAATGAAGAGCCGGGATCCCAAACTGCCTTTTGGTAATGTTCAAAAATGTAGAGGTGCTTACCCGGGCGGAAGTGGAGGGGTTGTGGTCACCCCTTTGTGGGGGGCGAATCAGACAGCTACTGAGTAGGTGATTACTCTCTCCACAATAGAGGCGCAGGTTTTCACGTGACCTCCGATGTCTCTCGGCAGGTATGAGAGGGGCGCGGCCGAGTTGCATGGGTTCGGGGCTATTGGACCGTGGTGGATGAGAGAAGGTCATGGGCGACTGTATAGGTCTGCGGTCCACCAGTAGGTTGCCAATGGATATGGACATCCGGAAGTATTCGGTCTGTAACTCCCGATTAAGACCCCTCCGGTAGACTAAGGAGAGCTGGTTCACTCCATCCACTGCCGGCAGCCATGGTACGGAACTCAAGGGCACACTCAGTGGTGGAGCGACGGCCCTGTCACAGCTCACATAACAGGTCCCCAGTGTGACAACCTGAAACTGAGGCAGCAAAAAACGATCATACACGGGAGGAGTAAATCACGGGAAAAAACAGAGCGCTGAAAGACGTGTGTCACAAAACAAACAATACCTCTCAGTGATGGGGTGCAAAGAACTGAACTAAATAGTGTGTGATAATGACATACAGGTGTGTGAACAGGTGATTCGAATTCAGGTGATTGGGATCTGGAGAGTGAGCTGCGTTCAGGGGATCTAGGTGTTTGAGAGTGTGAGCTGGAAAGTGGGCCGGAAAGTGAGCTGCGTTCAGGGGATCTACGTGTTTTTTTAGGGTGTGAGTTGGAAGCAGATGTTACAACGCTCATATGCTGACCACACCGCTCACGTCGCTTGCACGAGCGTTGCGAAATAAATGTACACATACATGTTATTCAATCATTGCACCCACACTGCTCCGCATGTCAACGAGCGTCTGTGTAGCCAGCCGCTAAAATAGAACTTGGTTCTATTTGTGATGCTTGATGCGCTACAAGTCCTGCCTCTCTTATCTCTTCATTGGTTTTCAGGAACATATACCCACGTGCCATCTCCTCATTGGTTTTTAGGAGCATATACCCATGTGGTTGATTGAAAGATGAACTGAGGTTCACACTCCACGCCAGTTGGTAGTGGTAATGCACCTTAAAGTTGGTTGCCAACCACCATATAAAGTCCAAAGAAGAAGAAGAAGCCTGAATGAGGAGAGATTACTAGAAATGAACTCGGTTTACCCTTTTATCTGTGGATTAATTGTCGGAGTAGAGGACCTTGAGCATTTCAGGTAAAATAACAACCCAATGTTTATATCCCAGGACAAATTAGCAAGCAACAGCAAGCTAGCTAGCTAAATTGCCATAAATGTTTAATACTTTTCGACCTGTCCCCAAATTAATATAGTTGGTTCAGAGTGATATTTCAACCTATGTGTCCTGATCGCATCTGGTGAGTGTGGACAAAATCAACATGCGTGCGATGGCACACGCGCGAGTGGTCAGGTCATGTAATGCTTAAAATAATTATAAAAAATCTTCTTCTCATGGACTATAAGTAGATTCACCACAAATGTGGTCTTTGGACTCATCACAATAGTCCCTAAAGAGTTTGAGAAGATAATGTTGATGTATTCAAAGATGGCCAGAGTATATCAGTAGATGCTGCTAACAATACTTCAGCATCTTATTTTTGTAAACCATAGGACCTAAAGACACCACCTTTGTAATGTAGGCCCATGGTACATGTCTTAACTTAGTTTGAGAAAGCTATGGGATTGGTCAAAATATGGCTAAGTTATTGACAAATCAAAAATCTGATTTTATGTGTCCATTTAAACCACTTTAAATCCACTCCACAGTGGCCTATCAACTTTAAACTTGGCATCTCTATCATGGATGTCAGTAAGATGAAACACACTGAATTTGGTGTTGATATCTCAAAAAATAAGGAAACTATTAATGACTCATTCTTTGCATGTGTAACGCTAATGCTCAAAATCATCTTCTCCAGATTCACTCCAGATTTTGTATTTTGGCTCTTGATTGCACATAAAAGAAGATAGTTCCAACATGATAGACTGCTTGCTTTGTTATCCAACTGATCTTGTATCCTTTCTGTCATGCTGTGAACTCCCTGCTTACTGCTGTATTTGACATGACTTTTTTAACTACATGTTGAACTGTTATATTTCATAGAGTAGATCTACAGTATGTCACTGGGGCTGGAATTCAATCAAACCCACACTCTGAATAACCTTGCATTAGGGAAGTCACTGCCTCTGAAAAAGGCATGCTTTATGGTGTAATTAATTCAACAGGGTTGACTGGTTGAAACCAGGCAATACTTATTTTAAATGAACCTCTCTAGGGGGTGTGGGATGGTAGCGTCCAACCTGGCCAACATCCGGTGAAATTGCAGAGCGCCAAATTCAAATTAAATTACTATAAATATTTAACTTTCATGAAATCACAAGTGTAATACATCAAAATAAAGCTTAACTTGTTGTTAATCCAGCCGCTGTGTCAAATTTCAAAAAGGCTTTACGGCGAAAGCAAACCATACGATTATCTGAGGACAGTGCTCAGCACACAAAACATTACATACAGTTACCAGCCAAGTAGATTAGTCACGAAAGTCAGAAATAGCAATAAAATTAATCACTTACCTTTGATGATCTTCGTATGGTTGCACTCACAAGACTCCCAGTTATACAATACATTTTTATTTTGTTCGATAAAGTCCCTCTTTATATCCAAGTTGGCGCGTTTTGTTCAGTAATCCAATGACTCAAATGCGGTCACAACAGGCAGACGAAAATTCCAAATAGTATCCGTAAAGTTCGTAGAAACATGTCAAACGATGTTTATAATCAATCCTCAGGTTGTTTTTAGCCTAAATAATCGATAACATTTCAACCGGACAATAGCGTTGTCAATATAAAAGAAAAACAAGAAAGGCGCGCTCTCGGTCGCACACAGAAAACAGCTCTGGGGACATCGCACTATCCACATTCAAAGTTGTCATTCTCCCTCATTTTTCAGAATAAAAGCCTGAAACAATGTCTAAAGACTGTTCACAACTAGTGGAAGCCATAGGGAATGGAATCTGGGTCCTATCCCTTTAACCTCTCTTGGGTAGCGGGCAGTATTTTCACGGCCGGACGAAAAACGTACCCAGATTAACCTGTTAGGGCTAGGGGGCAGTATTGACACGGCCGGATAAAAAACGTACCCGATTTAATCTGGTTACTACTCCTGCCCAGTAACTAGAATATGCATATAATTATTGGCTTTGGATAGAAAACACCCTAAAGTTTCTAAAACTGTTTGAATGGTGTCTGTGAGTATAACAGAACTCATATGGCAGGCCAAAACCTGAGAAGATTCCATGCAGGAAGTGGCCGGTCTGACAAGTTGTGTTTCATCTTGGCTCTTTTTATTGAAGACTGAGGATCTTTGCTATAACGTGACACTTCCTACGGCTCCCATAGGCTCTCAGAGCCCGGGAAAAAGCTGAACGATATCGAGGCAGCCTCTGGCTGAAACACTTTATCGCGTTTGGCAAGTGGCCGATCAGAGTACTATGGGCTTAGGCGCGTGCCCGAGTCGACCCCATGCTTTATTTTCTTTCGTCTGTTTACCTAAACGCAGATTCCCGGTCGGAATATTATCACTTTTTTATGAGAAAAATGCCATAAAAATGGATTTTAAACAGCGGTTGACATGCTTCGAAGTACGGTAATGGAATATTTCGAATTTTTTTGTCACGAATTGCGCCATGCTCGTCACCCTTATTTACCCTTTCGGATAGTGTCTTGAACGCACGAACAAAACGCCGCTATTTGGATATAACTATGGATTATTTTGAACCAAACCAACATTTGTTATTGAAGTAGAAGTCCTGGGAGTGCATTCTGACGAAGACAGCAAAGGTAATAACATTTTTCTTATAGTAAATCTGACTTTGGTGAGTGCTAAACTTGCTGGGTGTCTAAATAGCTAGCCCTGTGATGCCGGGCTATCTACTGAGAATATTGCAAAATGTGCTTTCCCCGAAAAGCTATTGTCAATCGGACATATCGAGTGCATAGAGGAGTTCTGTATCTATAATTCTTAAAATAATTGTTATGCTTTTTGTGAACGTTTATCGTGAGTAATTTAGTAAATTCACCGGCAGTGTTCGGTGGGAATGCTAGTCACATGCTAGTCACATGCTAATGTAAAAAGCTGGTTTTTGATATAAATATGAACTTGATTGAACAAAACATGCATGTATTGTATAACATAATGTCCTAGGGTTGTCATCTGATGAAGATCATCAAAGGTTAGTGCTACATTTAGCTGTGGTTTGGGTTTATGTGACATTATATGCTAGCTTGAAAAATGGGTGTCTGATTATTTCTGGCTGGGTACTCTGCTGACATAATCTAATGTTTTGCTTTCGTTGTAAAGCCTTTTTGAAATCGGACAGTGTGGTTAGATTAACGAGAGTCTTGTCTTTAAAATGGTGTAAAATAGTCATATGTTTGAAAAATTGAAGTTTTTGCATTTTTGAGGAATTTGAATAACGCGCCACGGGATTACACTGGCTGTTGAGAAGGTGGGACCTAGCCCATAGAGGTTAAACAGCCTACTACTCGGGCCCACGAACTAGAATATGCATATTATTAGTAGATTTGGATATAAAACACTCTGAAGGTTCTAAAACTGTTTGAATGATGTCTGTGAGTATAACAGAACGCATATGGCAGGCAATAACCTGAGAAAAATCTAACCAGGAAGTGGGAAATCTGGTGCTTGTAGTCCTTTCAAGTCATTGCCTATCAAACACACAGTGACTTAGGGTTCCTTTTGCACTTCCTAAGGCTTCCACTAGATGTCAACAGTCTTTAGAAAGTTGTTTGAGGCGTCTATGGTGAGCAGAAAGCGAACAGAGGAAGTTGAAAGTTGTTGACTCAGGAAAGGACATGAGTTCATTGGCGCGCATTCACGTGAGGAGGTAGCTGTGTTCCAAAACGTTTTTCAAGACACTGGAATCGTCCGGTTGGAATATTATTGAAGTTCTAAGTTAAAAAGGCCCTAAAGATTGATGCTATACAACGTTTGACATGTTTGAACGAATGTAAATATAACTTTTTTTGACTTTTCATCGTGACATTTTGGCCGCGCTTCCTATACTTGGAGTAGCTTACTGAACGCGCAAACAACAATCATTTGGACATAAATTATGGACTTTATCGAACAAAACAACATTTATTGTGGACCTGGGATTCCTGGAAGTGCCTTCTGATGAAGATCATCAAAGGTAAGTGAATATTTCTAATGCTATTTATGATTTTAGATGACTCCAAAATGGCAGGTATCTGTATTGCTTGATGTCTTTTTCTGAGCGCAGTACTCAGATTATTGCAAAGTGTACTTTCCCCGTGAAGCTTTTTTGAAATCATCTGATGAAGATCATCAAAGGTTAGTGCTACATTTAGCTGTGGTTTGGGTTTATGTGACATTATATGCTAGCTTGAAAAATGGGTGTCTGATTATTTCTGGCTGGGTACTCTGCTGACATAATCTAATGTTTTGCTTTCGTTGTAAAGCCTTTTTGAAATCGGACAGTGTGGTTAGATTAACGAGAGTCTTGTCTTTAAAATGGTGTAAAATAGTCATATGTTTGAAAAATTGAAGTTTTTGCATTTTTGAGGAATTTGAATAACGCGCCACGGGATTACACTGGCTGTTGAGAAGGTGGGACCTAGCCCATAGAGGTTAAACAGCCTACTACTCGGGCCCACGAACTAGAATATGCATATTATTAGTAGATTTGGATATAAAACACTCTGAAGGTTCTAAAACTGTTTGAATGATGTCTGTGAGTATAACAGAACGCATATGGCAGGCAATAACCTGAGAAAAATCTAACCAGGAAGTGGGAAATCTGGTGCTTGTAGTCCTTTCAAGTCATTGCCTATCAAACACACAGTGACTTAGGGTTCCTTTTGCACTTCCTAAGGCTTCCACTAGATGTCAACAGTCTTTAGAAAGTTGTTTGAGGCGTCTATGGTGAGCAGAAAGCGAACAGAGGAAGTTGAAAGTTGTTGACTCAGGAAAGGACATGAGTTCATTGGCGCGCATTCACGTGAGGAGGTAGCTGTGTTCCAAAACGTTTTTCAAGACACTGGAATCGTCCGGTTGGAATATTATTGAAGTTCTAAGTTAAAAAGGCCCTAAAGATTGATGCTATACAACGTTTGACATGTTTGAACGAATGTAAATATAACTTTTTTTGACTTTTCATCGTGACATTTTGGCCGCGCTTCCTATACTTGGAGTAGCTTACTGAACGCGCAAACAACAATCATTTGGACATAAATTATGGACTTTATCGAACAAAACAACATTTATTGTGGACCTGGGATTCCTGGAAGTGCCTTCTGATGAAGATCATCAAAGGTAAGTGAATATTTCTAATGCTATTTATGATTTTAGATGACTCCAAAATGGCAGGTATCTGTATTGCTTGATGTCTTTTTCTGAGCGCAGTACTCAGATTATTGCAAAGTGTACTTTCCCCGTGAAGCTTTTTTGAAATCTGTCACAGCGGTTACATAAAGGAGATGTTCATCTATAATTCTTTGAATAACAGTTTAATATTTTATCAACGTTTATGATGAGTATTTTTGTAAATTGTTGTGCTGATTCACCGGCAGTATTGGAGGCCAAATATTTTCTGAACATCACGCGGCAATGTAAAATGCTGTTTTTGGATATAAATATGAACTTGATCGAACAAAAAATGCATGTATTGTGTAACATGATGTCCTAGGAGTGTCATCTGATGAAGATCGTCAAAGGTTAGTGCATAATTTTAGCTGGTTTTCTGTTTTTTGTGACGCCAGTCCTTGCTAGGAAAATGGCTGTGTGGTTTTTCTTGTGTTGGAACTGTCCTAACATAATCTAACTTTATGCTTTCAACGTAGAGCCTTTTTGAAATCGGACAATGGGGTTACAATAAGGAGACGTGTATCTTTAAAATGGTGTAAAATAGTCGTATGTCTGAGAACTTTGAATTATGACATTTTGTGGTTTTGAATTTGGCGCTCTGATTTTTCACTGGCTGTTGAATAGTGTGAACTGTGGGTGGGACGCTAGCGCTAGCGTCTCACCTTCCCAAGAGAGGTTAAATAGTGGATAGGCTTTCATTGGAAAAACAGCCATTTCAAAATAATGGCACTTCCTGGATGGATTTTCCTCAGGTTTTCGCCTGCCATTTCAGTTCTGTTATACTCACAGACATTATTTTAACAATTTTAGAAACTTTGGAGTGTTTACTAATTATAATCTGCTAATTATATGCATATCCTCACTTCTGGGCCTGAGTAGCAGGCAGTTTACTTTGGGCACGCTTTTCATCCGGAGGTCAAAATTGTGCCCCCTACCCTAGTGAGGTTAAATCAGTTTTAACATGAACCATTTCATTATAATATTCAAATTTTAGCTGGTTCAGGTCTGGGGTATAGCTTTTTGATAAAAGTCTACAATACACATCTTTGAATCACCAATAAAGGTACTTGGAAGCTATGAACATTTGAATCGTGTTAATACATTTAAACTTTCATTCATTATAAGGGTATCTGCAGCATTATACATTAACTCTCCAGGAAGACTGATGTCTACATAATGATCCTAGTTTTTATTTGGTTTACAGGTGTCATTTCATTTGAAAGAAGGAGAAACATATTCAAACAGTCATATCAACCAGAGACCTATGGTATAAAAGTCAGGGACAAAAACAACTACAATGTGATCTTACTCTGCGTTAGATCAATTCAATTATTAACCAAACAATGATCCATTTGTACAGTAAAAAAAAAGATGTACGTCTCTAGTTGTGCTTTAATGGTACACATACACGTCTTCCTCTCTTTCATCTGGTCTGTAACTAGTTTAAAAGCAGTTTAAAGCTTTGGGGGTGGGGTTCTTATGAAATACAGAAATGAATTTTTTTAGAGAAAAGAAAAGTATGAACATTAAAGCATTTATTTTTTCATTGGTTCTAGCATTCATTCACTACTTCTCTACATTTCAGATGTTTTCTATTATGTGTAAATGTTTAGCAAGAGGTAGGTTGTGCGTCTGGCATCAAGAAATACTGTACTTAGTTGATAGGTTACAATTCAGTGACCTGATATCAAAGTATGGACTGTAATACACGACAGTAGTGTAAATTATGGCTTAGGAAAACTCCTATATGGCTTACTTTAGTATGGCAAGTGTCCATCTTTGCAAATTAACTTAACATGGTTGTGGCTGAGCTGCTGCTAAAGTAGTTAAGAGAGGAAATATCCATTTGGAGAATACAAGACAGTTTGAGGTATCGTTCCTTCAATGTCAAAATACTGTTTTTTACACTACCCTTTGCTGACAACACACCGTTCTATTTAGAATTCTCACATTTCTAGCAAACATTTTTCACATCATTCAACTACAAATAAAACAGAAACAAAAAGAGCCAACCAATATGAAATTAAAATGAAAGGACTGAATCCAAAAATGGCAATAATTATAATATTAATAACAATAATAACATTTTAAAAAGGAACGTCTTAATTTTGGCAAGATTTCCCATACACAGCAGGACAACCTTGAGAGGGAACATTTATAAAATGAATGAAGAAGAAATGTTCTATAAAAAGAAAAGCATATCATTTTTTTAATCATTTTTTGTTTTGTTCAAAGAAATATTGGGTCAACTTATGTCTTGTTATTCAAATAATAAAATATTGACCATAATGTTTTTCATTTTTCCTTTTGGTATCACACTTATCATACTGCCCCCCAAAAATGGTAGATAAGTTATTCACAGTAAAAAAAAAAGGATGGAATCAGTGACACAGTTGAACTTAGACCTTGAGGACAGTGGCACTATGTGACTTTGTTAGGGTATGTGGCGGTAGCTAGTCCAATTCTGCACAGAATACTAGATTCAGAAACTGGCAATGAAAGATGGACCTCCGCACAAAACAGACATAAACTTGTAGTGAGGCTAAGTTTTTCACAGCCATTCAAACAGTTACAACACAATATATTTGGAGGATCTGAAAACAAATGTACTTACATGGAATCCTCTTATGCTTGATGGACACTTGTCCGAGTATCTCCAGCAAATTGACTGGAATTTTATTCAGTAGTTACAAAAAGGGGAAAGGCGGTGCCCTATCACAATACGGATATTCCTGTGGTTAGGTCATTAATAAATGGAACAGAAGTTATTTAAAATGTTAGAATATGGTTATAGTATTTCTATAATTCAAAGGACAGTTATTTGGCAATTTCAACTCCATCCTTCTTGTAACAATATATGAAAATATATATCCCATTTTCGGTTTTCAAAGTAAAATGTTATGTTGAAAAGAAACTGAAAATATGTGGAATTCCATGCCTCAAGTGGTCTGCCAGTGAGACACATGAAAAACTATCTGTGAACATTTTACAGTGTTACAGGTGGTTTCTTGAATTATCATTGTAATTTGTTTTTTGGTTTATGTAAGCTGTTTATGTAAGCTGCTTGTGTTTCTTAGTTTGTCTCGTCATTGACAAATGGCAGCCCCTTAAAACAGGAACCCAACTGAAAACAACTTTTTTTTTAAAGGTTAATCGAGGAAAGACTGAAAACCGTAACAATCATTCATCTTTGGATATCATTCGACTTGGTTTTCATAGAGCATTTGGAAATATTTGTTGAAACAGCGGTCTACGGTGAAAGCTAGTGTCATTCGTGCGGTAAGTGTGAGGTAAGAATTGAATATGAATAGACATGAAGACAAAATACAAGACAAATTAGTCACTCGAGAAAGTTAACCATGGTCTGCTGAACAGAAGGTTCCCATGACAACAAAGGTATTTGAGGCACTGCAAACCAATCACCTTTAGTAGGTGACAGAAAGCTTCCTGAAAATGGCCGTCTCAGCAACAATATACATTTCTAACTAATTACATTTTGGAATACTGCAGGAATGGGCAAAATAGTCAGCAAATTCATCTATAACAGAATGGTGAAACTTGGGTTTTATATTCCTTAATGTCCATACTTTCATGCAATGTTCAAAGTTGAAAACATGCTGTGCGTTCATATTTATCGCTCACTTTCTGTCAGGCTTCCAACTTTGTTTCCTGTTGCACGTTTCTGAGTCATGTCTTCCTCCAGCGTGACGAGATGGTGTTGGCAGCAGCAGGTGGTGCCTTAATAAAGAGACATTCATCTCGCTTTCCCTGTTTGACTGAGGAGACATGTTTGTTGTTCATGTAGTGCTCCACAGCTGGGCTCCGAGACAGCTTGTTGTGACATCATCAATGATGGTTGTCTCTCCATCACCCGTTTGTGAAGCTGCTGAGTCTGAGGTAGAATATGTACTTGAATCATATCCATGTGCTTCCATACCGCATATCAGTAGCTGAAGTGACCCAACTCTGAATGAACCGCTTTAAATTAAAGCAGACATTCAGGGTTTGGACAAGGTGTTGAGTCCCAATAGCAGGGTTAGAAGCAGGCAGGCGATTAAAGCAGAAAATCGGCGATCAGGAATTATACAATGTCAAACAACATAAGTGAACTGGCAAACCCACAGATCCAACCAGTTACATTCTGGGTAGAAGAGGGGCCTAGTGACATTCAATCACGATCCAAGGCCTCCTCCTTTTCTTGACAGGAAGGAATCGAAAGAGTGTACCACCCTCTGAACACAAGGAGTGGCAGCTGGCACAGGACTGGCATTGGCACCCAAAAAGAAAAGGAAAAGGGGGCACAGAAGTACCCTTTTGGTTGAGGTAGGTATGCTTGACCAGCAGCACGACAGGCAAAATGGTTACCTTGATAGCTCTGACGTTCTCGTCAGGCTGAGGTAGCTATCTTTGGAGGTAAAACGTTTTGGTGGGGGAGCAGAAAGTTAACAAAGAGTTTGGGATAGGGGGTTGAACAAAAATGGCTGAATCTGTGATCCCTCGACACCGGACCGCCTCAAGGCTAACACGGTGACAGGTTCGGCAAGGCTAAAGCAGACCATGTTACGTAGCCCTGAGGTACAATCTTGTGAAGCTAACCAGAGAACACCTATCGACTGAAAACATTCACTATATCTACTGTATCACAAGCGGAACAGAGAAATCCCTTTGGTACTGGCCTCAATGTAAGACTGATAGACTTTCTATCTCATCCATTGACTCAAGCTCAACATCTAATCATCTGAAAGCAACGTTCACTGTTCAAACTGGTGAAAGGCCTCAGTATATCTATCAGAACCTGAAAATGGCACCATTGGCCATTAACTTAAAATTACATAAAATTAAGCTATTTATGGGTTTTGGTTTTAAGAAGATGCACAATGTCCAATACCACATAGAAAATATAAGGAATATAGTAATATTGCAGTTATCTTCAGAGATGAGCCAGCAGCATTTTACCTAATGAGTAATTTTGAATAATACATTATCTGTGCCCATTTCGTCTATGGCTATCAATACATTTCCATGGAACTCAAAATAAAATGTTAAAATAAGGCTTCCAGCTTTGGTGTAAAAGACACAAGACAGAAATGGGGTTAACATCTCAGTAATTACTCATGACTACATTGGTGCTACTTTTACTTGAAGCTATTATAAAATACCTGTTTTCCTTTGTGGTATTGCCCACAGAAGTTCTCAACACATCATCTCTTACTCTCAGTTTCATTCTCAATCTCTCTCTCTCATTCACTGCTAGAACTACGGCTGGACGCTGCAATAGGCAGACTATGGCTAAGGCGTTTGTGGGCAGGTGAGGTGGAGGAACCATAGAACAGCCATTCATTTCTCAGGGTAAGGGGACTGGGGTTGGGGGAGGTAAGTGGAGTGGTGTTTGGGTGCTTTAGCCGGTGCCTGTGCCAGGCTGGCATGGTGGGGGCTGCTCGATGAGGACTTGGCACTGTGCTGGGGGGGCTTGATCCTTAACAACCATCACTGGAGCAGTGATAGAGTCACATCTCTACAGGCAGAAAAGAGAAGGATGGTTGTCATTATACTAACCACTCCATAGGACACAGAAAGCTAGAACTGTGAGTGTGTATGATGTAGAATTGTGCATATTACAGCCCCTTACCTGAGGCACTAATTCAATGACCTCGGGCATGCGAATCACCCCCTCTTTTGGTGGGTCAGCCCGCTGGTTCCTGTCTCCTCCTCGAGGCCCTGACCAGCCATCTTGGGTCCTTTTCCTGCAGAAGAAGCTGGGGAGAGAAGCATTCAAACTTGGAATGAGACCCGTGTCCTCAAGTCAAAGTGACTCAATATCCAGGCAATAATAAATAAAGCAATGTACACATTAAAATCCAAAGTTATTACACTAAAACCATATTCCAAACATATTCTGCTACCATATTACATTTGACCAAAAAGTGCTTGCTTACCTGCGGCGGTAGCCAAACATGAGGAACAGCACACAGAAAATGATGCATGCCATGCCAGTGTGGATTCCCACCACAATGCCAGTCATGGACCCCTCATCATCCTGCTTGCAGTTACATGGGCTCTGCCCACCTGGACAAATACACACAAAAATGGGTTTTGTTAGTGGAAAAACAGTAGCGGGATACACATACACACGCACAAATGCACTCACACACACGCATAAGTGCCACGACTCACACCATCTGTGGTGTCGATACAGCGATCTGCTTTAACTTTATTATCATGAGGCAAATATTGTGCACTAATTACACCCTGAAAGAGTTGAAAACCGAAGTACACAAAAAACACATTCCCTGTCCTTGTGCATATACTTGACACACACTGAGATGTTCTTTCTGTGATCCAAAAGATGAACTAAAGAGATTTATATTACATTTACCTTTTCATAATATAGCTGACGCACTTATCCAGGGTGAGTATATGTTTTTACATTTATCCTCTGACTAGGGTTGCAAAGCTACTGGTAATTTACCAAAGAAAATTTGATAATTAACAGAAATAATATGGCAATCTATGGTAACTTTGGTAATTTACTGAATACTTGAATAACTTACAAATATATATATTAATGTATAGTTGTCACGTCCTGGCCAGTATAAGGGTTAATTGGTATTGTAGTTTGGTCAGGACGTGGCAGAGGGTATTTGTTTTATGTGGTTCAGGGTGGTGTTTTTGTAGTAAGGGCATTTGATTTAGTATTCCGGGGTTTTTGGGCACTGTTTGAGATTCACGTATTTCTATGTTAATCTAGTTAGTTGTATGTCTATGTTTGGTTAATTGGGGTGGACTTCCAATTGAAGGCAGCTGTGTGGTGTTGCCTTTGATTGGAAGTCCTATATTAGTTGGGTGTGTTTGTCTGTTTAATTGTGGGAGATTGTTCTGAGTTTAGCCTTGTCCAGACTGTGTGTTGATCGTTCGTTCTCTTTTGTTATTTTGGTGTTCATTTTGGAGTTAATAAACCTCAAGATGAGCTTATACCTGCTGCGTTTTGGTCCTCCTTAACCAACGACAACCGTGACAATAGTATTAATTTCTTATATCTGTGTCCATATTCTCCATGAGTTTCTAGCAGATAGACCATATGGTTCAAAAGAAAATAGCTGAATTAATGAAAAAAAGCATCTAATATGGCATTAATTTCAATGAACTTTGCAACTCTTCCAACATTGACTTTTTCACATCTGCCACCAGTCTGATGCCAAAACATTGACAGCAAATACATATTGAAATAGTAAAATAAATAAAAGCATGTAAAAACAACATAGAAAGAATATTGCATGATGAAACCCTCATACAGTATTACTAATGGTATTCACTAAGTTGATGGTTTATACTTAGAATAATGTTTTACAGCTTTGTCATTCAATATATATTTTTTAAATCACCTTACATAATTATTTTACATGTGATATTGCCAGAGAGAGGGCCACCGATAACTACAGACATCTGTGATAATCTAAAGTATCCAACGGCCTCTATATCTCTTTTGATAAATTACATACAATTCTTGAAAGTTACCAAAATTCTGGTAGGTAACTGGTAAACTTTGAACGTTTCCAGTAATATACCCTTCCTTTGCAACTCTACGGGGCGGTAGGTAGCCTAGCGGTTAAGAGTGTTGGGCCAGTAATTGAAAGTTCGCTGGTTCAAATCCCTGAGCCGACTAAGTGAAAAATCTGCCGATGTGCCCTCGAGCAAGGCACTTAACTCTAATTGCTCCTGTAAGATGCTCCAGATACATTTTTTTTTTTAAATGTACCCCTGACACACATACTGACGAGACAGCCTCATTGCTCCACATCGCCCCCTGGTGTAGTATGTTTGACAGTACCATTTTACACTGACAGTTATACATAGGATCCTGATCCTAAATCAGCTTAAAGGTCACTGTTTGTGTCTCACCGGTGCTGGTCTTGGCGCTGGTACCAGTCTCAGCCAGTGAAACCAGACGCTTGTTGGCAGTGCCGTCCCCATTGCCGTTGTAGGCCACCAGTTGGATCTCATACACAGCAGTGGGTTCTGAAACAGAGATGGCCAGTTAGGAAAATAAACCATAGAAAGCGACACCCTAATACACAGTTACATTCATTCCATTTCAAAGGTCCTTTTGGTACCAGTACTGGCACTCTGCATTGTGAAAATGTCTGCTTTGTGTGAGTCATTGCAATCTGAGACCCTGCAGTGACAGTGGTTAGTAGTATGCTACCTCATCACTTACCTAGATGGGAGATGGTGTGGGTGTTGATGTGACCGGGAAATGCTTCTTGCCCCTGGAAGTTGGGCTGGGGGACCTCGCGGTAGGACAGCTTGAAGCCCTCTACCTTGCCCGACTTACTGGGCAGCTCCCAGAACACCTGCATGGCCGTCTTGTTCAGCACCTTGGTGAAGAAACTGGGAGAACTGGGTACTGTGAGGGGAAAGAGGGACGGAGAGGGTGAGCGGATTAACATACAAATTGAATTCCAAACATGAGAAGACAGATAGAGAACAGGGAAAGAGATGAGTAAGGCTTCAAATAAACAAACAAAATGTGAAAAACTGAACGATTTTACAGAAACAGTAAAAGATAGAAAGGTGAGGAAAATAAAAGAGATGAACAAATACAAATATAGGTGCATGAGAAATTAGGCACTCTGATATGCAAGTGCTTATCTCCTCTCATTTCATGACATCTAAATGACGTACCGCCCCCTAGTGTTGTAGCCACCACAGTGCTGGACTGCTGGCTGGCTCCCAGAGGGGAGTAGGCCTTGAGGTAGATGGAGTAGGTGGTGGCAGGCTCCAGGGTGGTGAAGTCATGCTGGAAGGTGGTCTTACTGACAGCCTCCTGCAGCTCTCTGCTGTCTGGCTCTGGAGGGGACAGGAAACAGGAAGTGAGGTCATCATCTTTGCATCTTACGACAGGAAGGTATTAAAAAGAGGCAGTCTTGTGTACTACTAGAGTATTACTAGAAGCTCTAGACGCATAACTGTCAGGATTTTTTCAAATTAAATTCTCCATATGAATTACATAAGAAAGCAAAAATATACAATTCACTTTGGACAATGAAGTTGTACTATATTATAACAGCCTCCTTACCGCCCAACATGCGGATGTGCAGCACATATCCGATTATGCCGTCGGTGACCTCTGGGGCAGGCTGTGCCCAGGTGAGCTGTAGGGTGGTGGGGGACAGGGCCGTGGCCGACAGGTCCTGGGGGGCCTCGGGCAACTCCGTGGACTGGGTGAGGGCCAGGCGGGCACTGGCCTGGTTGGTGCCAGCGCTGTTCTCAGCAATACACTGGTAGATAGCCTCGTCTTCCGTGGTGATGCGCGTTACCGCCAGCGTACTGTAGGGGGGGGGGGGGGTATTGTTAAGAGTTGGAGTGACTAATAATGATGGTGTAATGAATGTATCAATAACATTACTTAATGTTTCATTTGAATCTTATATTTGCAGATCTAAAAGTAAGTCTAGATGAGTAAAAGCATACTAACTACTGTACCTGTTATTGTTGGTGAGCTTGACGTTGTCACCAGGCGTCAGGATTTTGCCATTCTTCAGCCAGATGAGGTGAGGCTCGGGGACTCCCTGGGCCATACAAGTGAACACTGCACTGCTACCTGCTGGTCTGGAGACAGACTGCGGCCACTGCAAAAACTCAGGAGGAGCTGGGAATGGAGAGATAGAAAAAGAAAGAGAGTGAGCTTCTCCTATTTCGCTACGTGCTATGTAATTAATGTATGTGAGGAAATGTTCCACCATCTTGTATTGTCTCAAAGTCTGCTTGGCAATATCTACATTATGTAGTTTATTTCAATTTCATTTAAATGAGAGGGGGTGCGGAGGGAGATGAATAGAGGATGAGATACTGCTTGCCATTATGGGGCTCAGTGGCTGTGCAGTGTAGCCTATGTCTTGCAATTACTATAAAGCACAGTAGAGGGCAGCATAGATGTTTAAGCAATGCACTTGACACAGGTGGACTTGACATTATTCTGACCATTCTGGCTGAGACTAAGATCAGCTATAAATTTGCCAAAATTATGTTTGGGATAATGGACAGTGTACGAGAGGTACAATCTTGATTTAAATTCTAGGGTTCACTCAATATTTTGTATACCCTGTTTGTGCTCAAATTGTCGAATGTTACTCAAAGAACTTGAAAAGGATGACATGTCATTCTGTTCTGTGTTTTCTGTGGTCAGGATGAGTGTTTGTCTCTGAATCCAAATCCCCAAATAATCCACAAACAAGAAGAGCCACCACATCTCCAACGAGATAAGAACATTAAGGTCCAGACTCGGACTCCAACTGAGCATATGCCAAAACAAGGAGTTCAAAATCAAGTTCATGATCCATGACAGCAGCATCTCGTCCCCAAATTAAAGCGGCACCCCTGTCCGTCCCTCTCGTGACACCCGAGTGGAGAGGGACACAAGGTGGGGCACAGAGGCAGTCTCGCTGCCACAATGGCATAATGTCTGTGTGCAAAAACCTGAGGCCTCGCCCCCCTCCACATGCATCTCATTGATCTACTACTACCCCCACCCCCCTCGTAAAAATTAGCCTGCTCACAAATCCATTGTTAGGACTCTGGGAAAAGTGGACCAAGAGGAGAGGGAGATGGGGTGGGGGGTGTAGGCGTGAAGGGGCTGGGGGCATTGGGGGTTGGGGCGGCCATCAATCAATGGCAGGGATGGATTTTATTTCTAACCAGGGCGCTGGGCCTCAATCTCTTTGCATTAATAAGGGACAGGAAAATAAAAGATGACACGCAAGCTGGGCCTCTAAAGCTTGTGTACCGAAAAGATAAACAGAAATGCTTGGTTTAATCTTGTGGAGATTTGAGGATATTGAGGAGATATATATCTGTTAGGGTTCCCAAGGTAGCAGAACTTGGATGTGACAACAAATTGTGCTAAACGTTTTTATATTACCACAGGAACCCCTTTAATCTCCCGAACAGAAATCCACCTGAGAGCAACGCATACGGCCAAATATTGGTTTAAGGAAAGTTGAAACAGTAAGCTGCCATAGACGGCCCTCTAGATATTTCCATCAGCAACGAACTTTCCAATTCCTTATGCCTAGACTGACAGGAGTACTCCAAACATTCTAGAATAAGTGTTTAATAAGTGTGTATTTCACTTCAGCTCCAGCAGTGTGGAGAGCTGAAATTGAGTTAGAGTAAACCACTCAATCAATGTTGGATGTGTGTGAGAGCCTGGTGACAGAACGGCAGTCAGGGTCATTGTCATTGTCATTCTGTTTGCAGAGAGAGCTCCCCAGCTGTCCCAGCCTGCCCCTCTGCAGAAGGGACCGAGGGGGTAGAGAAGAGGGGGAGGAGGGAGACTGTGGTTAGGGTTAGGGTGCAGGTTTGCTCATTTGAGGTCAAAAAAGATGGCTCCCATTGTGAGAGTGAATGGGGGCTGCTCCATACTACTGCATTTGGTGGGAGTTCGGGTAATGAATCTACCCTCTAGCATCCCTCTGTCCTGTGCTACAGTGCACTTCACATTTGAACTTGGGCGAGGCCATTTATTTAGAGTAGAGATGCATTCAAGCCCTGTTCTTTCAATGACGTTTAGTGGTTCCTATTATTTCAGTGAACTTGAGGAGAACCCTGCAGTGAATGCTTTTCTGTGGGTCTGCCTGTCCCTCTGTCTGGCTGTTTGCCTACCAAAGGTGTGGCTGGACTATCTAGAGTTTTCTGTGTTCCTGTACGTTGCTGTGACTCTTATTGAATACAGCAGACTTCAGCATCCTGGTCACACACACATTTAGGTCCTCAATCATGAAAACCAATCACAGTCATTAATTGGTTTTCAACTGTTTCACACCATTTCCCATACAGAACTAAACCTGAAATATACTGAACCATCCAGAAATATACTGAATATGCTTCCCTCTCTGTAAACCTGATTCCAGTGTAATCAGAACAATACAATGAGATGACCTTGACGTGGCTAAAATCGAACATAACTTCCATCATGAGGAAGTTCACGAGACATAGGTCCCAATCAAACACCACATGGCAATTGTGAATTGTCCTATCTTCCTTGGAATATTATGCACATATTCAGAAGGTGTGAATGAAAAGTGACTCTTGGCTTTCCCTATGCATGAGGATGCTAACCAGAAGCCATGGGAATGGCCTGTAGGCCTACGCATAGACGTCCCTTAGAATAAGCTGTTTTGCAAACACACAATGGCTGTCGTGTCCCTTTGTGTCCTGAGCCCTTCTGTGTGTCTGTTTGGCACTCGGTGGCCTCTGTCCCCTGAACTTGGCCTTGCCTGTGTCTGTCGCCTGCAGCTGTGACAAAGACAAGTGTCCCCACAAGCCAGGGAGGTGGAGCGGGGACTGTCTCGCTGCTCTATCAAGGCCTGCCAATCAAAGGCCTATAGCACCAAAAGCCCCATCATAGCCCCACCCTCTACCACCAAAACTAAAACCCCACCCCCAACCATCTCATGCATAATTTCCTTAGTGCCTGCAGGGAGAGGGTCAGGGGTGGGAGGTCAGAGGTGATCCCTCACTCTCGCATGATCACTCTGCTCCCCCTCCTCCAGAACTTGGTCTTTGCTAGCACTGTCTGTTTTATTTGGTTTCTATATCTTGTTATCTTTTTTCAGTTCTCTGTTTTACAATTTCTTCTGTATCTGTTCTCCCTATATCTCTCTTTTTCTCTCTGTCAACCTACAGATGTAGGACCTTAATTTGATCACCCTGTTGCAGAAAAACTTTCCTGCAATGCACTTGTAGTCTATTTGAAGTTTAAAAAGGCTTCTTAGAAGGCTTGTTTGTAAGTTCCACTTTAACATTTCAAACTTGATTTTCCCCTTACAATTGTTTCATTATCAAACCCTACAAAAATGTCCATTAATGGCCACCACAGATGGTGGCTATGCAGCCATTGTCTAACTGTGGTCTGCATCTGTCCTGGTCAGGTGGTCCCCTGGTGCAGCCAATTTATGACCCCCAGCAGCCAGCACCCCAAATTAGTTTGGGGAGGGGGGCAGGAGGCAGACGCAACCAGGGAGATGAGGTCTGAAAGGGCATCCCATAATATGCAAAGCCAGCCCAGACTGGCCCTAAACCTGACTTCATAAGACTGAAAAGGTCTGCAGAAGGTAAAGGTTGGTCAAGTTCAAGTAGAATCAGTGAACTTGGGAGATTTTCATGCACATTGAGGCAGACGGTATTTGACGTGAGATATCAAGGGATTGAGTTAAATATAATTATTTGGGTATAGCCTGAGTTCTTGCAATAGATGGTGTTAACATTATGGACTGGATTGTTATTATCTACCCCCACATTAACTGTATGAGAGGTTTTAGAAAGAGCAGCAATTTTATCCACACTGTAACATACATACATGTGTTGATCAAGTTATGAAGAAGCAAGGGAAACTAAACCGATTCATATCTGTATATGAACGCTGACTGCAATTGTACTCCTCCAAACCTATTGATGGTTTAACCTCTTTGTTTTCAAATCAAGTTATGCTCTTTGTTCCTTTTTCCAACGTCAATCAATAAATTAATGAATATATTCACCAAGCCCAGCAAGGGTGCTCTGCCAGATCCCGATTTTGAAAGACACAGAAAGCAGATATTGATTGATTGAGTTGGGTGGCGAGGACAAGCAGATAGACTCAGCCATTAGCACCAGCTACCGTTATACATGTACAAATGTGTGTACTACCGTGCCATTTGGCAGTGTATTACTGATGTACAGGAAAGTATCACCTGACTAAACACTCCAACTATCAACACATACACACACTCACTCTGAAACTGAAATGTGAGTGTGTTTGTGTTTGAGTGTTCATCTGAGTTTATATTTGTGAAGGCATAATTGTGAGTTGAATCCGTGGGATGAGCCACCATTAAGATGCGATAGTATAAAACAAGGTATTATGAGCTAAAATAGGTAGAGCAGAGAGGTAGGTATATAAAGTCTCGGTGAAGTAGAGGGAGAGTCACCAATAAACGGTATCTCCTCCTTTATCTTTGTCCAGTTGGAGCCCAATATCAACGCCAATATCAAAAGAAAATGTTGGCCAATAGCAGAACACTAAGGCCCCGTGCCAGGAGGTCAAAGGTGACCAAAAGAGTTGGGGGATGTCAGTTCACCCTTAAGGTCATGGTGAAATCTACCAAAGGTTAATATAGTCTGACCTTCCTAAAATAACCCCAGCATCCCCACCATCCTCCATCCTGCTTATTACCTCTCTCCCTCCATCTCCCCATCCCTCCCCCTATCTCTACTACCCAAAACAAAGCCCTGGGAGAGACAGGTGCTCCCCTGAGGGAGACTTGAGATGAATTTCCAAATTGACCCCCAGCCCCTACTCCCCCAGGCTCTTCTGTAGATCTGGAAAGATCACATAGGTTTCAACCAGATGCTAATAGCTTCAACTTGTCTCCTGATTGGCTGGGTGGAATGTCTGACATGCTTTTTCTACCTATCAACTCATTTCAGATCTACAGGAGGGTTTTCGGGGTAGGGGCTAGGGGGGCATTCAGCATAGGCCTGGGAGACATCGGTCTGTTGAGATGATGCTTGAGTGGTTTCCTGGAGACTGGTAATGGTGGGTGGGGGATACATATTGGGGTAGGAGATCTGAAAAGTGCTGTATCAACAAAGCCAATATTGCATTGTGTGTGTTTGGGGTTTGAGGGTTAATACTAGTGTGTTTGGTGTGAGATTGATGGGTACTACGACTCACCCTGCACCACCAGTCTGCCCAGCGCGGTACGCCTCATCCTGGTGCCAGGGCGGTTGGCAGAACACACGTATACCCCAGAGTGTTGCAGGTTGGCATCTGAGATCATCAGGTTCCCCGTACCCAGCACCTGGATACCTTCCACCCCGATGGAGCGCCCGTCTGGAGGAGAAGAGAGAGATAAAGAGAAAGAGGGGAGAGTTAGAGCGCTGAAGGTCTCATCTGTAGCAAACATGGATGATCTATTTAGCACAGAACTACTCAACAATATTAAGGCAGCATTCAGTCAATGTCCAACTACCAAGGCCACATTGAAGTCTTATATGATGTGTATGTTTGCTGTCACTTCTGTAATCCTAAAAGGTGTCACAAAGGTGTCAATAACAAATAGATTTTACCGGTTAGCGATAACACATCGATGTTACAAAACAATACTCTCTGTGGTAGAAGGATCTGGTATTGGGTTTGGACAGTGATGTAGGGCGTGTGAGAGGGGACAGAGATGTAGAGTGAGAGGGAGCAGAGCCCTACCCAGCCGACTCCAGGACACGATGGGTCGAGGGTTGCCAGTGGCGATGCACTCCAAGATGGCGGTCTGGTGCACAGTGATGGTCAGGTTCTGAGGACCCGACAGAATCACCGGCTCCTTGTAGATCCGTGGAGCTGCCACTGTAGAGAGAGAGAGAGAGAGAGAGAGAGAGAGAGAGAGAGAGAGAGAGAGAGACACAGTGAGAGAGAGAGAGAGAGAGAGAAGACAGGAAATGGTGAAAAGGCAAAAATACAGATATCAGTAAATGCACAAACCTATGGGCATAAAAAATGTAATGTTAACCTTTATTTAACTAGGCAAGTCAGTTAAGAACAAATTCTTATTTACAATGACGGCCTACCAAAGGCAAAAGGCCTCCTGCGGGGACGGGGGCTGGGATTAAAAATAAATAAATAAAATAGAAATATAGGACAAAACACACATCACAACAAGACAGACACCACAACACTACATAAAGAGAGACCTAAGACAACGGCATAGCAAGGCAGCAACACATTACAACACAGCATGGTAACAACACATTAGCAGACACATACAGACTCAGCAAGGACAGCTTCTCTTACCAGTGACAGTGAGCTGGGCCTCATGGCTGTAGCGAGTGTTAGCGATGTTGATGGCTACGCAGCGATACACACCACTGTCAGCCCGCCTTACACCGGTTATCTGCAGGATCCCCGTGGGTAGGATGGTGTACCTGAATACAGGAAAGGAGAATTATTGTGTGTGTGTGTGTGTGTGTGTGTGTGTGTGTGTGTGTGTGTGTGTGTGTGTGTGTGTGTGTGTGTGTGTGTGTGTGTGTGGTTGTGTGTGTGTGTGTGTGTGTGTGTGTGTGTGTGTGTGTGTGTGTGTGTCCATGTGTTACCTGTTATCATCAGTATTCACAGCAGTTCTGTTTTTCTCCCAGGAGATGCTGGCCTCTGGGATTCCGTTCACCTGGCAGGTCAGTCTGGCAACGCCACCCTCATCCACCGACATGGACTCTGGGTGTATGTGGAACTTAGGGAGAGCTGTGTGTGAGAGAAAATAGATCAGAGATTTTAAAAAGACATATCCAAGACTATTTTCAATGTCCTAGAACCCGAAAAACAACGAAGTCCCTGGAGACAGGTCTTTCTGATAAGCTTAGAACAACTGCCCAACAACCTATGCGATTTTGTAATCATTACGGTTAGGGCGTTTTTCTTAAATGAAAGTGAATCTCCATGGTAACCCCTTTCCCTGAGGGGAGCACCACCAATCCTCCCAAGAGCCATAATCCTGTTGGTTTACCCACAACCCCCTGCACCTCCCAACCCCCAACTGCCCACTTCTGGTTTTATTTGGCCAGAGGGAGGGGTCAGGGGAGTGAGTGAATGAAAGGTTGTCCACTCAGTGGGGCGTTTAGAGTGGGGGGAGGTGCTGTGGTTATTAATGTTCAGTCCCAACTGGGGGGCTGGTCAGATAATGGAGGAAGGGGTGGGAAGGAAGGATTAAAGCAGTCAGGTATGATTTAAAGGCACAATGGGCAGTATCAAATGAATGAACACACATAAAGAATGTCTTGACCAGCATGGGAGCCGGTTTATGTGAGATGCTATGTTCACTTCAATGGCTTGCTAGACATTTCAAAGAGTTTACATATAACTTCTGCATGCCATGTAATGTGTAACACATGACTCTTACAGTATACAGTATGTGTATCATCTGTCTTATGTATGACTACTAATGTGTGTGTGAGCACTCCAATATGTATATGTGACTGTGCGTGTGGGTGTCTGTGGCGTGTGAAACTTACATGCCAGCTGAACCCTGGCCTTGCGGCTGATCAACATGCCATAGTGGTTCTGGGCAGCACAGTCATACTCCCCAGCGTCCGTCTCGTTGCTCTCTCTCCTCTTCTGGAAGCTCTTGATCAGGAGAGTTCCGTTGGCCAACACGCTAGCCTTCGGCCCGGTGGGAACGGAAACTCCATTGCGCCGCCACATCACAGAGATAGGCCCCTCCCCTTCCACCTGGCAGTCCAGCATCAGGGGCCGATCACGCACGGCGATGACATCATTGGGCTCCTTCAGGAAGGCCAGCTCAGAGGCTCTGCCCAGCACTGGGAGAGAGAAGAGGAGCATGGGAGGTCAAGTACTGCTGAAGTTCTCCTCCATTCAGATGATGATAAGGATGATGATGATGGAGGTAAGAGGGCTAATGAAGATGACAAGGGAGATCCTCAGGACAGAATGGAACCACTGATGATGATGATGGTGGTGGTGGTGGTGGTGGTGGTGGTGTTGATGATGAAGAAGAGGATAATGATGAAAGAGAGGGCTGTTGAAAAATGTCAATGATGAAGATGAGAATGAGGATGATAATAATGATGACATACACACACACAGGCGCACACACACACACAAAATACTCTTGAAACTGAACCGACATAGGAATATGACCTATCACCTACTATTACACTATTACACCAATCAATCAGTGATTCCAGTACAGAGCCTTCAGAGGGCCAGAGGTTGAATCTCTCCCTGCCTGCAGGCTTTATAATGTTAACCTCAAGAAGCAGAGAAGGGCCAGGGGTGGTGCTCCTCAGTTTATAGAGTCATGAACGAATTGAAGACCACATTTTACGATGCCCACTCAACATTAAGGTGAGGGGAGGAGGAGGGAGGAAGACACTGAAAGATGGCTGATGAAGCCACCCAAGTGCTGATATCATCAATTTAAGTGGACTTTTTTCATAAATTAATCTCTGTTAACAACCTAACTATCGGTTTCGTGTGGTGCCTTAAGCACATATCACAGTGATAGATCACCATTGTAAAATATAGTTCCTAGATAGTTAGCAAGTTTAGGAGCTTCCAATACCGACAATATATGGCCATCTGGTTCTGGGGAAATATAGTGAAGCACTTTTCTTGGTGTATTAATTTATAAGAAATAAACAGTGTGTATTAGAGTTCTTGAGGAATCTACCATTACGACCCATTCTCTACTGGCATTTCGTATCTTGTTTAATGTATTTTCCGTTATTCCTCTTGCTCTACAGCTCCTTTATATTGAAATATCAAGTAAAGATTAAGTTTAAAAAAAACGTAAAAAGGGCCAAACTTTGTAAACCAAGTTGTGCACCTCTGCCCAACTAGATGTTGGACATAATCCGGGTCCTTGTGTTCTTAATAACACCTTAATTACCGCTGAATAACAGGGTTGTTAATGAGAGATTAAGAGGGGAAAAAGAGGACGCTGGATTACTCCTTGGCTGGGTTTATAGCGCTAGGCTGGGAATCACACACTGATAGATTGCCAGTTTCATTGAGCAAGAGCAGACAGCCTGAAGCCCTAACTCTACCCCCACAATGAGACCCTGTGAAAAGTTGGACTGCCTCTCTCAGTGGTGAGCACCACACACTGTGTGCACTGGTGACAGCTTCATTCTCCAGACGGGTGTGTGTGTGTGTGTGTGTGTGTGTGTGTGTGTGTGTGTGTGTGTGTGTGTGTGTGTGTGTGTGTGTGTGTGTGTGTGTGTGTGTGTGTGTGTGAGAGAGAGAGAGAGAGAGAGAGAGAGAGAAAGAAAGAGAGAGAGAGAAGGGGGTATTGGACTGAAAAAGTGAGAAACAACAGCGCAGAGGGAGGGGAGCAAAGATAATGTCTTCAGAGGAGTCTGTGTGGGTAGTTTTCAGAAGGGTGAACTTGCACTTGACTTTCCTCCAGCCTGATTGATAGCTCTGTTAGTTACCTCCACCCCCATCCTATTCTGCCTTTCACAGTGCCCCCCCTCCTTCCCCCACACGCAAACACAATTAATTCCCAAAACTGCCTTACAATAGTGCCGAATGCCATGGAGCCATTGATGCAAGAGAGCGCCTGAACAATGTAAGAAGTGGGGAAGAAGGGGGGAGAGGGAGAGGGGTTAGGGGTCAAGTTTGGATGACTTCAATGGAGTCTGGTTGGATGACTAGTGATAGCCCCCCCACACACCCCTTTCCCCCTCTGTCCCCTTTAGTCATCGCCCACTCGGATGAGAACATCTGCCCCCCTCTCGCCATCCACTCTGCTGCACCCCCTGTCCCCCTCTCCCCTTTTTAACTTGAACTTGGAGGTGACTTTCCCATGCCACCCCCATCTCTCACACTACACCGAACCCCGTCACCGATTCCGTCGACACGCTCGTCCCCCAATTATACGCACCATTTGGCGATACCCCTTCTGTTCCCCTTGATTTTTAACCCTCTCCCTTTCCCCTGACCCATTCTAAAGACCAATCCACCTTTCCCAGCTGTTCAAGATAAAAAGGAGAGATGCTGAGACGAAGAAAAGGTTCAGTTGATTTTCGGTCTCTTATGTTTACGTGGCGAGCTGTGGAATTGTAGCGTGTGACGGCTGGATCCCCTGACCCTGTGACCCTTCTGAAGAACAACAATACACACTACCCAGACACAACAAACATCAACACGGCCGACCATAGCAAACCTCTGCAACCGTCAAACATCCCACCAAAACATGCCAGACAGCTGCTCTTTCTTTCCTAACTCCTTCCCCCTATCCATCCATAGTCTTCCCATCCTCGCCATAGTCCTCTCCCATAGCCCCCTCTCCCACATCAGCCCATTCTGGGAGACACAGTCTAAGCTCCAACTCCTGGCTCTGCTCCAACACATGCTGTGTAATCTCCACTGCCTCCAGTTGTTTTTTTGTTTGTCCAATTAGCCTCCCTTTACTCCATTTAATCCCTCCCCCTTTTCCCATTAATCCACCTCTATTGACTCCCTCTGTAACAAATAACAACTAACCAGAAACTACAGTCTATTCACAGTATAGCTGTGCATCCACAGGACAGATCCTTAAAGCATCTTCATCTAAACGAAGATATCTTCTCGCTCCAGTAGATACCTGATCATTACATTTAGATTCTGGTTAAACACCTTTTAATCACTGACATACAATTATTCTCAATCACCTGCACCTTCCAACAACTTTATATTATATGAGTGCATGGGCCATTCTGGGGAAAAGTCCATAATTTACACAATCAATACACATGGAAGCATGCCAAACAAGCAGCCGCAGGACAAGTTATCTCAAACCCTTCGAAAACATAACTTATTTTGAAATCTCCTTCATATCTGCTTTGCAAAATAGATCAATTCTGGATTTCAATACTATGACCCAGGACCAGGTCCAAGCTTAAGCCACTCTGGCCTGGAGTCTTAGAACAGGCCCCAAGTCACACTGCCTGACACAGCTGGGAAGCTTGGGCCCCAGGTCTTTGTAGTTCAGAACGACTGCTTACACTACCCAGAGACACCCAGTCAAGCTTAACATTTGATGTAAGGGGAAGCAGTGGATAATGGAATACCTGGGGATGCTATGCTGGGGATGTACAGAGAGTGAGATGTCGGTCACGGTAACTAAAGATTAGCTGCATGTCAGATCTTCTGTGAGGACATATTGGATTAGAGATATCTGGGGACTTCCATGCTGGGGATAGAGAGAGAGAGTGTGTAATGTAAGGGACTACGAGGGAAGCAGTTCAGTGCACAGTTAAGACTGATGTCAAATTGTGTTGGCTTTGAGGGTTGAGAGTGCTGGAAACAGCATTATTTTGGGGTTGCTCAAGAAGGAAATGTTAATCATTTGTTTTTAGTAGTAGTTTTTTTCATTTGTGCTTGAAATCAGAGGCATAAAGCGAATTATGATATTATTTATCATCTATGTATGCCAAATAAAAGCAGCCAAGCTCAGCTGTGCCTTATGAGTTCCCAGCTGTATTCCACACAGTCAGAATGCAAAGCCCATCTTTACCACTGCAGCCCTGCATTCACCCCTGTGCCCCGGAGTGTGATTAAGTGTTAAGTTTAGGGATAAATTCGCCACCCATCTGGGTGCTCATAAAGAGCAGAAGGGGGGCTATCCAGAACACTGAGGACAGGGACCCCCGGCCCCATCCCCCTAGCTTTCCCTCACACTCTACCCCCACAAAATCCCAAATCTCTACCCCTCAGCCCCAGATTGTGACCCCAGCCCCTAAAAGGTCATGAGAGAGTTGGGTGAGGGGACTGAGGGGGCCGGGCGGAGGACAGCTTGCATTCGGTCACCAAAGCAGCCCCCTACCACAGTCCCTTCATTGTTTATTGTCGCCTCAGACTTGGCAGTGAACTTCAGAGTTTCCATTGTGACTGTGGTGTGAAGGTGGCTAAGACCCCCAGGACGATGAAAAGGGGGTTCAGGGTCGAGGCAGAGAAGGCAAACACAAGTAAATCCCTTCATTGGTTGCGTCCTCTCTATATTTTTCCCTGTGTCGGTTTGTATGTTTTGTGTGTGTGTGTGTGGGGGGGGGGGGGGGGCTGCTAGTGAGTCAAGCCCAGTTGCAAGTGTGTCGCAGAATTCTTAATTGACTCGTCCCATACTATCCCCTCTCCCTAACCCTGGGAACCCCTGCATGAAGGGGTGAGGCCGACTTTGGAAATAGACGGATGCCATAGTGAAAATGAACGTCTTCTATGTGCGCTTCACTGTATTCACAGTGCTTTCTCACATTTTTACAGTGTTGATAAGCTCCATTAGGTGAAATGGATAAGATCAATAACCATGCTATAATAAGCATAGAATTCTAAAGGCTTAGTTGTATTAGCAGCTCAAGTTGTACCACAGAAAGACCCTCTGGTATCGGCTTAAACATGTCTTATTACCCGTGGATATTGCTATAGCCAGCAGCTCTCCCTCTCTCCTTTCACCTTTTCCTTCACTAGCCTCCTTCACTCTTCATCATAGCAGAGGGATAGGTACAGATGATGTCTACTGAATTAGGCCCATGCAGGCAGGCAGGCAGGCAGGCATAATGGATGGAGGGGAGGGGGGTAGATAGGCCTGTATAAGTATTGGGGACTGATTTCTGGGCCCAGCTGGGATTGAGGATTGGGGGTGCTGGTGCAGGGGGCTGTGTGGATTTGGGGACTGACGTCGCAGGGCTGGGCCTATTGTCCCACTAATAGGAGTTAAACTCCCCTCTCTACCCCTCTCCCAGCCCCCCATTGACTAGCTGCGTGGCACGCTCTTCTTTATGGCTGCCGATGGTGCCCCAGCAGATCTGCTCCCAGCATAGCTCCTCTCCTATTGTTTAAACAGCCACTTCTTCATTAATTGCCAGCCAATTTGGCATTAGCGTGTGTGTGAACACGAGACCCTTTTCCCATTGCGCTAATCAATTCACTTCCGCATACAAGCTATTCCTTACACACCCATGGGTGTGTTCAGCAAGGGTAGGGGGCATTTAATGACCAATAATTACAAGGGGTGGCATTGTAGGAATGTGGGCAATGTTGGCAACAGACCAAGCATCCATTATGCAACGTTTTGAGATAACATATTTAGCTTGTCTGTTATTCATCATTCTACAACCCTTAATAGCCTATTTAATGACAATACATTCTAATGACAACACAGTGTGATGATTAATTCATCAGTATTTTAACACTTGTTCTAACTACATGCTCCAAGCATATTTTTCATTTATTTTGAGTCTGTATTAAAGCAAAAATCACTTTCCTCAATTTTTCTCACACTCAGTTTGCTGTAAATGGGTTAGGCATATACTTTTTTCAGCACACTGTGGCCATGTAAAAACCTTTGCCTCAGCCTGAGTTCCTCAGAAACATATTAGAGAGATGCAGTGGAGTGCATTTTGTCAAAGCAATCGCAACCCGAATCAGGATGACCAAAATATATTGACATTGTTGCACAGAAATTGCCTATGTCATCTTGTACTGCTGCTTGTGAAAGTGGCTTCTGTCAAGAAGTCAACATCAGGTCTCATTGACCACCAGCATTTGATTGAATGGATTTCACTTTCAAGAACAGGAAGTCTAGTTTATCTTTAATTGAAAACAATGCCAGAACAAAGGTTGTTCCATGTTTCTATTCAGTAAACGGGGCATCGGTATTGTTTCATTTAAACTGGTAGATAGAGATGGACATGTTTTTCCAATACTGTCCTCAGAATTCACTTTTACAGGCTTTCTTGATAACTTTCTTTCTTGAGGTCAATAACCTCAGTGTGTCTTTCTCTTTCTCTTATAAAAGGTTTCATTGTATAATGAACACAATGGTTATTTTCAGTTTCTGTACATCCCACCTCAGAGGACCTTGGGAGAATTTTGCTCTCAATGTATGAGACCCGTGGTGTAAATTGTTCTTTCACCATGCCCATGATACACAGACAATTTGTTTTAGGCAATATTGCCGAGGCAATAACAATCTTATTGACTAAGTGGCCCTGCCGATTACATTTCCCCAGATAATAAAACGATTCTCATTTGCAATGGAAAAAGTTGCAGCAACCATTGCTGACAACATTGTTTTGCAATACTGCATAAAAAAAAATGCCAGTGTTGCGAAGGACTTTAGGTCTTGCTTAAAGTTCCATAAAATGTAATGCATCTTGAAACGTACAACCTACAAACTATATGTCATTCATAACTGCTGTCAAAAAGGGTTATTGAATACCTGCATTTTACATGGTCTATGCATGTAACTGTGGGGAACGTTCTTATCCCTCATACACACAGCAATAACAGCCAGCAGCACTGTTTCTATGAGCCAACTTCAGTCTTATTTGTTAAAAATGAACCCAGGATGGGTCCAGCCACATAAGAGGTGAAGAAGTGGGGAGGCCACCAGGGAAGGTTATGACGCTATGGCACAGAGAGCAAATAAGTCTGAAGGAACTAGGGCCAAGCTTTTGGGCCTCATGGCAGGGTAGAGCCTTGGCCTTGATTCCACCTCAATGTAGATCTTTGGGATTAACACCCCAGTCAGAGGGGTGTCTGGTTGAGATTTTGAGAACACTGTGCAGGCTGGGGGAGAGTGTTTGTGTGTGTGTGTGTGCATAGGTTTTAGGGGATATCTAATAAGGCAGCTGCAGGGGGATTACTGAACACCCAATCCCACACACACCATCATACCCCTAAATGAGGTGTGTGGGGGATGGGGGGGGGACAGACAGAGAGCGTCTGTCTGCTTTATGTAAATGAAGGCGTGAGGAGGTCAATCATTGTTTAACCCCAAGTCCAACTGGCTGCCCTGTGTCTGACCATGACGGGTAGATGAGTCTGATCTGACCAAATATCCCTGATGAGATTTCAATACACAGGTGGTAGCCAAAACATTACAATTTCCTACCCTACAGCTATTGGATTTACAGATATTTTCTTTGCCTGAGTTTAACACTTTATGTGTAGTGTAAACGTGGTTCTTATGGAAACAGTTGCAAACTGCACATATTGGTTAAAAGATGATACAGTGTTTTGGATCAGATGGAGACTTAAACAGCCAATACCTGATTAAGGAATAAATGCATGAGAGGCAATAGTCGGGTTCAGGGGATGAGTAAAATGTACTAACATGTTCAAGGTTAGTATTGAAAGGTTGTATTGGATTATCGTTGTGATTATTATGTAAAGTTTGTTTCATGGATAGCCATTGCCATTCATTTGTCTTAAGTGGTGTAATCACAGAAAATAATGTGGGAGCTGACTAAAGTCAATAACATGAAGCCTGACATGATAAAGTACCGTGAGTTCCTGTCCCCAAATTGCCTTACAGAGAAGTAAACTTGTGCGTAAAAGGAGAGAAAATAGGCTAGTATCTTTACGCATCGACTGAATGGTGCATCATGGTAGCACACCGTTGAAATCTGTGATCAAACTTATGTCAACTTTTGTGCTGATAACACATCATTAATGAAACAAATTGGAATGGAAACCACTTTAAAAAAGTATCTAATGCTCCTGTATTTCACCTTTCCCGAATCAATAACGAAACTGTTTTCTATTTTTTGAAGGCTCTCCATTCTGCTATCCACGCATAATGTCAAAATAACACTATAGACATGATTCTTGAAGATCAAAGGCCTCCCTCCAAAGACACAGTTGTAAAAATCCTAACGGTTCCAACTTGGCCATTCATCTTTACGCGCGCCTTAACAGCCCCCATTGATTTCTCTAATTACACCCATGGTATCCCAGAGGCTGCAAACTACACATGTCCCCTAATCGACACCAATGACTTGATGGAAGACATATACAGACGAGATGGAGTCGACAGGAAAGGAAATACTTGCTTTTACGCAGTGCAATAGGCTAGAGAGGCAGGTGCACACTAAAGACGCATGGCTTCGCGTTCACCTCAAATACATTAGATACTGAGGCTGCATGCTCAAATCATTTCGAAATCACATGCAAGTAGCAAAACATTCCGTGGGTTCCACATGGAGGACATTAACTTGACTTACACTAGCATTACCTATTCAAAGCTAGAACATTCATCCGCTTAAATATGAAAAGCATTACCTGAAGATATGACCACCAATAGAAAAAGCTGAAAAATCCTCGTCTGGTTCATGGTTTAGTATGAATCCCTTTTAGTTTGAAGTCTAACTATTATAGCGACGCTTTAATAGCGAGCTTCACTCCTTAAAATGTATTAAATAAAAATCCCAACAAAATCTCAAAAAAACATTTCCGCAGTTTCAGTTCCACTGTCCAGCGAACGGCTGGCTTCTGGACAAGGCTGCTTTGAGAATGTTCTGTTTGCTATTGTAGAACGGCCCTCGCTGGGTTCTGTGGCTATTAGTTATGCGTAAGGTATTGTTGTACCCGCTGACATCCCGGTCAATGAATGGACACTGATACAACAATAGAACTGGCCAGCGGAGACTGGGGGCATGTAAACGAGCCAATGGCAGGATGGGGGCCAGTCAAAAGGGGTGGCCCCTTCAAAACCCCAAAGCATCACTTGAGGGAACCTGCTATGAAGAGGCTCCAGAAGCCAAATATTGTCTTGATATGCAGGTCATCATCATTCTATTGTCAACCTACTCCACCATACATAAACTTTAATGCTGTTATAGTACTTATTGCTGTCAGTTGTGGAGGTGCTGATGATTACTGGCAATGGCAATGTTACTGGTACTCCACTAACCACTTTCCAAATGACATTGTGAGCATCTGTAATATATATACCGTTCAAAAGTTTGGGATCACTTAGAAATGTCCTTGTTTTTTAAAGAAAAGCACACTTTTTGTCCATTAAAATAACATCAAATTGATCCAAAATACAGTGTAGACATTGTTAATGTTGTAAATGACTATTCCAGCTGGAAATGGCAGATTTTTTATGGAATATCTACATAGGCGTACAGAGGCCCATTATCAGCAACCATCACTGCTGTGTTCCAATGGCACGTTGTGTTAGCTAATCCAAGTTTATCATTTTAAAAGGCTAATTGATCATTAGAAAAGTATTTTGCAATTATGTTAGCACAGCTGAAAACTGTTGTTCTGTTTAAAGAAGCAATAAAACTGGCCTTCTTTAGACTAGTTGAGTATCTGAAGCATCAGCATTTGTGGGTTTGATTACAGGCTCTAAAGGGCAAGAAACAAATAACTTTCTTCTGAAACTCGTCAGTCTATTCTTGTTCTGAGAAATGAAGGCTAGTCTATGCGAGGAATTGCCAAGAAACTGAAGATCTCGTACAATGCCGTGTACTACTCTCTTCACAGAACAGCGCAAACTGGTTCTAACCAGAATAGAAAGAAGAGTGGGAGGCCCCAGTGCACAACTGAGCAAGAGGACAAGTACATTAGAGTGTCTAGTTTGAGAAACATACGCCTCACAAGTCCTCAACTGGCAGCTTCATTAAATAGTACCCGCAAAACACCAGTCACAACGTCAACAGTGAAGAGGCATCTCCGGGATGCTGGCCTTCTAGGCAGAGTTCCTCTGTCCAGCGTCTGTGTTCTTTTGCTCATCTTAACCTTTTATTTTTATTGGCCAGTCTGAGATATGGCTTTTTCTTTGCAACTCTGCCTAGAAGGCCAGCATCCCGGAGTCGCCTCTTCACTGTTGACGTTGTGACTGGTGTTTTGCGGGTACTATTTAATGAAGCAGCCAGTTGAGGACTCTACACTGTATTTCTGATCAGTTTGATGTTATTTTAATGGACAAAAAAGTGCTTTTCCTTCAAAAACAAGGGCATTTTCAAGTGACTCCAAACTTTTGAACGGTAGTGTATATACAGCTCATTCAGAAAGTATTCAGAACCCTTGACTTTTTCCACTTTTTGTTACGTTACAGCCTTATTCTAAAATTGATGAAATAAAACATTTATGCAAATGTATTAAAAATAAAAAATATTTACATAAGTATTCAGACCCTTTGCTATGAGACTCGAAATTGAGCTCAGGTGCATCCTGTTTCCAATGATCATCCTTAAGATGTTTCTACGACTTGATTGGAGTCTACTTGTGGTAAATTCAATTGATTGGACATGATTTGGAAAGGCAAACACCTGTCTATATAAGGTCCCACAGTTGACAGAGCATGTCAGAGCAAAAACCAAGCCATGAGGTCGAAGGAATTGTCGGTAGAGCTCCGAGGAAGGATTGTGTCAACGCACAAATCTGGGGAAGGGTACCAACAAATGTATGCAGCATTGAAGGTCCCCAAGAACACAGTGGCCTCCATCATTCTTAAATGGAAGAAGTTTGGAACCACCAAGACTCTTCCTAGAGCTGGCCACCCGGCCAAACTGAGCAATCGGGGGAGAAGGACCTTGGTCAGGGAGAACCCGATGACTACTCTGACAGAGCTCTAGAGCTCCTCTGTGGAGATGGGAGAACCTTCCAGAAGGACAACCATCTCTGCAGCACTCTACCAATCCGGGCTTTATGGTAGAGTGGCCAGACTGAAGCCACTACTCAGTAAAAGGCACATGACAATCCACTTGGCATTTGCCAAAAGTCACCTAAAGGACTCCCAGACCATCTGGAGGAAACCTCAAACCATCCCTACGGGGAGGCATGGTGGTGGTAGCATCATGCTGTGCTGATATTTTTCAGCGGCAGGGACTGGGAGACTAGTCAGGATCGAGGGAAAGGTGAACGAAGAAAAGTACAGAGAGATCCTTGATGAAAACTTGCTCCAGAGCGCTAAGGACCTCAGACTGGGTTCAAGGTTCACCTTCCAACAGGACAACGACCCTAAGCACACAGCCAAGACAACGCAGGAGTGGATCTGCAGAGAAGAATGGGAGAAACTCCCCAAATACAAGTGTGGCAAGCTTGTAGTGTCATACCCAAGAAGACTCTAGGCTGTAATTGCTGCCAAAGTTGCTTCAACTAAGTATGAGTAAAGGGTCTGAATACTGTAATATCTCAGTTATTTTTTTAAAAATACATTTGCAAACATTTCTAAAAAACTGTTTTTGCTTTGTAATTATGGGGTATTATGTGTAGATTGTTGAAGAAAAAAACAATTTAATACATTTTAGAATAATGCTGTAACGTAACAAAATGTGGAAATAGTGAAGGTGTCTGAATACTTTCCGAATGCACTGTATATATATATATATATAACTTGACACCCAGCATCCTAACATGTTATGACAACAGATGACATAACTTGTTATAATACTGTCATGACATATCAAATCAAATTGTATTTGTCACATGTGCCGAATACAACAGATGTAGACCATACAGTGAAATGCTTACTTACAAGCCCTTAACCAACAATGCAGTTAAGAAAAAGTGTTAAAGTATTTACTAAAATAAACTGAGTTAAAAAAGAGATGAAGAAAAAAAGAACAAAGAAAAAAAAAAGAAAGGTTAGTCACAGGTTAGTCGAGGTAATTAAGGTAATAGGTACATGTAGGTAAAGTGACTGTGCATAGATAATAAACAGAGAGTAGCAGGTGGTGATGCAATCAGTCAGGATGCTCTTGATGGTGCAGCTGTATAACTTTTTGAGAATCTGAGGACCAATGCCAAATCTTTTCAGTCTCCTGAGGGGGGAATAGGCGTTGTCGTGCCCTATTCATTACTGTCTTGGTGTGTTTGGACCATGATAGTTTGTTGGTGATGTGGACAACAAAGAACTTGAAGCTCTCAACTGGCTCCACTACAGCCCCGTCGATGAGAATGGGGGTGTGCTCGGCCCTCCTTTTCCTGTAGTCCACGATCATCTCCTTTGTCTTGCTCACGTTGAGTTAAAGGTTGTTATCCTTCGGGAGCAGGACAAGACACCCTCTTTTTGATTGATGACTGACTGTACGTGATAGGCCTATCTGGCATTATGATGGTCATAATGATTCTTGGCGGTGTCATAAAGTCTATTTTCTTGGTCAAAGTAAAGTGACACAGGATAGTCATAATGCTTCATGACAGTGCCATAAAGTGAATTTTCTACAAGTTATTTAAAATACGATGAAAAAACATCGATGTAAAGAATTCACTACAACAACAACAAAGGATTTAAGAAACAAACTTTCAAACGAAAGGAAACTTCTTAGCAGGGGATAAACTCATTTGAATAAAGTCATCATGTTGTACCTCTTTGGTGTTTTTTTCTCTCCTAAAAAAAGTGGATTCTTGATGATGAGAAGGGGAAGCATATTGTACTGCAGCTTTACTAAAAACACAGTCATAGTAGCTACAAGCAAGTTGAAGGTCTGTTGAATGAAGACCATTCACCAACTCAAATCATCATCTCAATTCCACCAGCCTCAAAGAAGTTCTCAACCTTGGGTACAATAACTAATGTTTAAAAAGAAAAACACATTCAGCCACCCTCTGCCCCAACGGTCCTCACTATGGCTCCATTACCAAAGCTGTTGGAATGGAATGTGGTGCGGCTCACAGCAGGACAGACCAGCCAATTAACAGGCATCAGCCCCCCAACACACACAATACGCACCCCTCTTAAGGGAGAACAACAGGCTAGTAGCAGTGTGCTATTCATTAGGTGGTCTTCTGTTCATATAAAGGGATCTAATTGGGGATCGGTCCAAGTGGGAATGGCCTGGTCTATTATGAGGGAGATATCAACATGCAAAACAAGGATCTGGGAGGAGAATGAGATGCATGTTTTTTTTGCCATCTGAGGGAAGAGGCATAGATCCTACCTACACACAGTTTTTTGTATCTTCTTAACTAGCTCATTAGTAAGTATCTCAGTGACTGTTCCTATCCTAATCCCCCTGGTTCTCACCATCATTAAATCTGATCCTCATCATCTGAGGAAGGGGACCGTTTTATTCTTTTATGTAATGGTAGTGTCTAATGAAAGTAAAATGTTGTATCTTTTATCACGTGAATGAATAAGTATCTATAGAATTGTTTTAGATATATCAAAAGTATACTGTCTTCAGAATAGTAGTTAAAATATAATACTATTGCGCAATAATACTTAATAGACATCTTACAAAAATGAACAGATCTTCTGGTCACTCATCCTACTCTAAAATCAAACTTACTGTCCCATGCTCCCCGCCCACAGTACAACTTTTATTAAACTCACCATACAATGTACTCCCCATTACATTTTCTTTTACACATCTCGAACACCAAATATAATGTTTTACACAGTCTTGTAAGGGAGTGAAGGTGGTCATGCTTGCCAATTTTACTGGACAGGATCAATCAACTGTCCCCCATGGGCTCGTTAAAACTATACTGCAGCTGTATCAGCATCTCATATCATATATTCTCCTAATCTGGCCATTAAAGTTGCTAGGGAGATAGAAAGGACATGAAAAAATATATATAATTAGGGGTCTGGTCCAACTGGGAATGTCCAGAGATATGTACATGCAAAGAGTCAGAGAGAAACAGACACAAAACATGTCTACCCATTCCAGTTTAAAAAAAAGGTATAGACAGTCACCCCTCAGCCCACACCCCTTTGTGATTTTCTTAGCTAACTCATTACGCAGCCCAATTCTGATATTTTTCCCACTATTTAGTCTTTTGACCAATCACATCAGATGTTTCACATCAGCTCTTTTTCAGAGCTGATCTGATTGGTCAAAAGACCAATTTGCGGAAAATAAATATCAGAATTGCGCTGCCTGTCTAAGCGCAGCTTTCGTGATTTCTCATAATCATCCTGGTTCTTCTCACCACCATTAAATCAGTTCCTACTGAAAAGGTACCTTCATCTGCTGAGCCCAGTATGTTTAAATCTACATACTGCAAGTATCATATGGTGTCAATGTGTACATAATGTTCTGTAGACTCGTAGTGAAGCCGATCAGGCTTTACTGTGCAACATCACTCAAATATCCCTCATTGACCATAAACCTCTGTGTGATGCAGTAGGTTTAAGAACAAAACATCTAACCTCATATATTGTCCTAATCTAGTCAGTAAAGGTTGGTGTCACAGAGATCAGATGGCTTGAAGATGGTTGTTGCTATGGTATTACAGGTCTGGACAGTGCGAAGTTATCCATGTCTTATCGATCAGTGAGAGGTTATTATGTCTCTAAGGTCTCTAAGGGAAACATCATACATTTCAGAGTGTTTCAGGATTTTATAGAAGAGAAGATAAACTAGTATTGTCTGTTTGGAGTATGTTCATTTACTCAAATCGGTCAAATTCATATTTTGTAGCACATACAATTCTGTATATGTTATCACAATTAAAAGGAATTCAGGGCTTCAGAATGGAGTTACTTTGGATTCAACATTCAAATTACAGGGATGCTCAACACTCACCAAACTGACATGAACCTTCAACCTGTAATGCATCAGATGATGTGAAACAGTAATCTTACCCTGCAGGTACATCAGCTTATAATAGCCTATAATATCTCACCCAAGAGGAAATGGCAAAGGGCATTTCAATCGATAGGAGCACTTTATCCTCCGTAGTATGCATACAGAGACTAATAGAGTTATTCCCAGGCCTCTGTGGTTAAACAGTGAGCAGTAAGCATGGCTGTACTGAGAACCCTCTGTAGCTCATTGTGTGCCCAGCAGTAGCAAAGCTTTATCCTGTTAGCCACATAATGGGGTTTAGGGTTTCACATAGCGACGATCACAGTGGTCTAATCTGAGCTGGCCTGGCAAGACCACCTCTCACTGCATGCATACGGCTCAGATTTTCACACCATTCCTCTCTACAAGGCTTGTGGTCATGGAGGAAATAGGATGGAGGAGAGGAGTAGAGATAAAGATGAAGATTATTTGCTTCCTCACCTTTGACATTTCCCCAATATTTCCTGCACCAGACTACATCAGGAACTACATTCCATTTCATTGAATAGTAAGTCGTCAGAAAATAAACATGCTGAAGCGTATAAAGAACACCAAAAAACAGGGGGCAAAACAACCCAACACCTTTGTGCCAAACCGCCAGCGAAAAAAGACCACTTTGATATATGTTCTTGAAATAAAGGTGTCATGTACTGACTTATACTGACAGTGGAATAAAAAGGTCCATGGCAACTGGACCAGATGAATTGGTTTGGAATGTATGTCCCACTGGGCTGATACAACTACTGTACAATGTAGATCAGATAGAGCTTTAGTGTAACATGACACCGCTACCTAACCTTATGCAGGATACAATGATCTTATACTGATTATGAGTATATTATAAGTGTGTGATATATACACACACACCACACACACACACACACACACAAACTCAGCAAAAAAAGATACGTCCTCGCACTGTCAACTGCGTTTATTTTCAGCAAACTTAACATGTGTAAATATTTGTATGAACATAAGATTCAACAACTGACATAAACTGAACAATTTCCACAGATATGTGACTAACAGAAATGGAATAATGTCTCCCTAAACAAAGGGGGGGTCAAAATCAAAAGTAACAGTCAGTATCTGGTGTGGCCACCAGCTGCATTAAGTACTGCAGTGCATCTCCTCCTCATGGACTGCACCAGATTTCCCAGTTCTTGCTGTGAGATGATATATATATATATCTATATATATATATATATATATATATATATATATATATAATCTATCTATCATCTAAAGCTCATATATATATATATAAATAAATAACCTGCAAGTTCCCAGACATTTCTGGGGGGAATGGTCCTAGCCCTCACCCTCTGATCCAACAGGTCCCAGACGTGCTTAATGGGATTGAGATCCGGGCTCTTCGCTGGCCATGGCAGAACACTGACATTCCTGTCTTGCAGGAAATCACGCACAGAACGAGCAGTATGGCTGGTGGCATTGTCATGCTGGAGGGCCATGTCAGGATGAGCCTGCAGGAAGGGTACCACATGAGGTAGGAGGCTGTCTTCCCTGTAACGCACAGCGTTGAGATAGCTTGCAATGACAACAAGCTCAGTCCAATGATGCTGTGACACACTGCCCCAGACCATGATGGACCCTCCACCTCCAAATCAATCCCACTCCAGAGTACAGGCCTCGGTGTAACGCTCATTCCTTCAGCGATAAACGCGAATCCGACCATGTGTTTGTGCCCATAGGCGACGTTGTTGCCGATGATGTCTGGTGAGGACCTGCCTTACAATAGGCCTTCAAGCCCTCGGTCTAGCCTCTCTCAGCCTATTGCGGACAGTCTGAGCACTGATGGAGGGATTGTGCATTCCTGGTGTAACTCGGGCAGTTGTTGTTGCCATCCTGTACCTGTCCCGCAGGTGTGATGTTCGGATGTACCAATCCTGTGCAGGTGTTGTTACATGTGGTCTGCCACTGCGAGGACGATCAGCTGTCCGCCCTGTCTCCCTGTAGCGGTGTCTTAGGCGTCTCACAGTACGGACGGTGCAATTTATTGCCCTGGCCACATCTGCAGTCCTCACACCTCTTTGCAGCATGCCTAAGGCACGTTCACGCAGATGAGCAGGGACCCTGGGCATATTTTTTTTGGGGGGGGGGTTTCAGAGTCAGTAGAAAGGCCTCTTTAGTGTCCTACGTTTTCATAACTGTAACCTTATTTGCCTACCGTCTTTAAGCTGTTAGTGTCTTAACGACCGTTCCACAGGTGCATGTTCATTAATTGTTTGTGGTTCATTGAACAAGCATGGGAAACAGTGTTTAAACCCTTCACAATGAAGATCTGCAAAGTTATTTGAATTTTTACGAATTATCTTTGAAAGACAGGGTCCTGAAAACGGGACGTTCCTTTTGAGTTTATATATAATATATATACGCACACATACATACATACAGTGGGGGAAAAAAGTATTTGATCCCCTGCTGATTTTGTACGTTTGCCCACTTACAAAGAAATAATCAGTCTATAATTTTAATAGTAGGTTCATTTGAACAGTGAGAGACAGAATAACAACAACAAAAATCCAGAAAAACGCATGTCAAAAATGTTATAAAATGATTTGCATTTTAATGAGGGAAATAAGTATTTGACCCCTCTGCAAAACATGACTTAGTTCTTGGTGGCAAAACCCTTGTTGGCAATCACAGAGGTCAGACGTTTCTTGTAGTTGGCCACCAGGTTTGCACACATCTCAGGAGGGATTTTGTCCCACTCCTCTTTGCGGATTTTCTCCAAGTCATTAAGGTTTCGAAGCTGATGTTTGGCAACTCGAACATTCAGCTCCCTCCACAGATTTTCTATGGGATTAAGGTCTGGAGACTGGCTAGGCCACTCCAGGACCTTAATGTGCTTCTTCTTCAGCCACTCCTTTGTTGCCTTGGCCGTGTGTTTTGGGTCATTGTCATACTGGAATACCCATCCACGACCCATTTTCAATGCCCTGGCTGAGGGAAGGAGGTTCTCACCCAAGATTTGAAGGTACATGGCCCCGTCAAATGATGCGGTGAAGTTGTCCTGTCCCCTTAGCAGAAAAACACCCCCAAAGCATGTTTCCACCTCCATGTTTGACGGTGGAGATGGTGTTCTTGGGGTCATAGGCAGCATTCCTCCTCCTCCAAACACGGCGAGTTGAGTTGATGTCAAAGAGCTCCATTTTGGTCTCATCTGACCACAACACTTTCACCAGTTGTCCTCTGAGTCATTCAGATGTTCATTGGCAAACTTCAGACGGGCATGTATATGTATTCTTGAGCAGGGGGACCTTGCGGGCGCTGCAGGATTTCAGTCCTTCACGGCGTAGTGTGTAACCAATTGTTTTCTTGGTGACTATGGTCCCAGCTGCCTTGAGATCATTGACAAGATCCCCCCGTGTAGTTCTGGGCTGATTCCTCACCGTTCTCATGATCATTGCAACTCCACGAGGTGAGATCTTGCATGTTTCTTCCATTTGCGAATAATCGCACCAAATGTTGTCACCTTCTCACCAAGCTGCTTGGCGATGGTCTTGTAGCCCATTCCAGCCTTGTGTAGGTCTACAATCTTGTCCCTGACATCCTTGGAGAGCTCTTTGGTCTTGGCCATGGTGGAGAGTTTGGAATCTGATTGATTGATTGCTTCTGTGGACAGGTGTCTTTTATACAGGTAACAAACTGAGATTAGGAGCACTCCCTTTAAGAGTGTGCTCCTAATCTCAGCTCGTTACCTGTATAAAAGACACCTGGGAGCCAGAAATCTTTCTGATTGAGAGGGGGTCAAATACTTATTTCCCCTCATTAAAATGCAAATCAATTCATAACATTTTTGACATGCGTTTTTCTGGATTTTTTGGTTGTTATTCTGTCTCTCACTGTTCAAATAAACCTACCATTAAAATTATAGACTGATCCTTTCTTTGTCAGTGGGCAAACATACAAAATCAGCAGGGGATCAAATACTTCCCCCCCCCCCCCACTGTATACACACACACACACACACAGTACCAGTCTACATTTTGGACACACCTACTCTTTCAAGGGTTTTTCTTCATTTTTACTATTTTCTACATTGCAGAATAATAGTGAAGACATCAACACTATGAAACAGATATGGAATCATGTAGCAACCCAAAAAGTGTTAAATCAAAATAGATTTTATTTTATATTTGAGATTCTTCAAAGTAGCCACCCCTTGCCTTGACAGTTTTGCACACTCTTGGCATTCTCTCAACCAGCTTCATATGCTTTTCAAACAGTCTTGAAGGAGTTGCCACATATGCTAAGCACTTGTTGGCTGCTTTTCCTTCACTCTGCGGTCCAACTCATCCCAAACCATGTCAATTGGGTTGAGGTCGGGTGATTGTGGAGGCCAGGTCATCTGATGCAGCACTCTCCTTCTTGGTCAAATAGCCCTTACACAGCCTGGAAGTGTGTTGGGCCATTGTCCTGTTGAAAACAAATTATAGTCCCACTAAGCACAAACCAGATGGGATGGTGTATCGCAGCAGAATGCTGTGAATTCGAAATAAATCACTGACAATGTCACCAGCAAAGCCCCCCCACACCATCACGCCACCTCCTCCATGCTTCACGGTGGGAATAACACATGCACAGATCATCCGTTCACCTACTCTGCATCTCACAAAGACACAGCGGGTGGAACCAAAAATCTCAAATTTGGACTCATCAGACCAAAGAAAAGATTTCCACCAGTCTAATGTCCATTGCTCGTGTTTCTTGGTCCAAGCAAGTCTTCTTCTTATTGGTGTCCTTTAGTATGCTCTGCAGCAGAGGTAACTCTGGGTCTTCCTTTCCTGTGGCGGTCCTCATGATAGCCAGTTTCATCATATCGCTTGAAGGTTAAAGCGACTGCACTTGAAGAAACTTTCAAAGTTTTAAAGTAATGATGGACTGTTATTTCTCTTTGATTATTTGAGCTGTTCTTGCCATAATATGGACTTGTTCTTTACCAAATATGGCTATCTTCTGTATACCAACCATATCTTGTCACAACACAACGGATTGGCTCAAATGCATTAAGGAAGGAAATTCCACAAATTAAATTACAAGGCAAACCTGTTAATTGAAAAGCATTCCAGGTGACAACCTCATGAAGCTGGGTGAGAGAATGCCAAGAGTGTGCAAAGCTGTCATCAAGGCAAAGGGTGGCTACTTAGAAGAATCTCAAATCTAAAATATATTTAGATTTGTTGAAGTTTTTTGGTTACTATATGATTCCATGTGTTATTTCATAGTTCTGATGTCTTCACTATTATTCTACAATGTAGAAAATAATAAAAATAAAGAAAATCCCTGGAATGAGTAGGTGTGTCCAAACTTTTGACTGTTACTGTATATATACACACACACACACAATTGAACAATATTTGCTGCTTTATCTGGCCTGAAAGCTTTTCAATACTTCAGAAGAAAGACGGGTCAGAGAATAGTGTTTGAAGATGTAATTTAGCGCCGCTCCAATACTATTGTTAGACATAGAGAAAATCATACATTAAATCACACAAAACGAAACTTTGGGGAATCTGTTTGTATTTTCCTTCTATAAAACAAGACATTTACACCTGAAGTCACATCCATATAAATTACAACAGCAAACACAATATATTTTAAATACAGATTTCCTCTCTTCATTTCTTTGCTCACTTGACCAATTATAGGACAATGTAAATGTCCCTTATATTCACTTGCAGTCCGGTGCATTGAAATAGTGGCCATAAATGTAATATTGCCTAAAATGGGGAACAAATCTAACTGCCTTATTTTTATAATCTAACTATGGGCTGGGAAATCTCAAATTATACACCATTTTATCAACCTACTATCCATACAGTTCACTACTTTCGACCAAGAGCCAAATAGGGTGTAATTAGAGACAGTGACGATAACTCTGCCTTAACTTTTAAACAGCATTCCCTCTTGGGTCTCCTTTACGTCATGACCACTGATAGGTCATTTGAATAAACAGGTTCTCACCATGTCATTACTAAAGACATGTAATTTCCAAGACCAGGGTTGCCTTAGCCTGTTCAAGCCCAATTCCACTACCAATGGCTAGAACTGGACTCTGTATGCCCTACTGCCCTCTACTGGTTGAGATTGCTCAATGCTTCACTCCAGTCTGTATATCCCTGTTGACTGGATAGCTGTGTGCAAACAATGTCTCCCTTGTACTTTAATGATATATGGGTAGACTCACAATGATATCAGTGCCATCTGAAATATCTCACCCTCAGGTTAAGACTAAAATATGAGACATGAAAATTGTTCTTGCTACAACTTCACATCCCTAGTTGTAAATACAGCTTTACTCCCAGGTGGGACAATAATTTCTGTCACTCACACAATCTTCAAAGACAGAACACAAGGTATTCTCTCGTGACTCTGCTACATAACACTGCAAGAACAAAAACAATATATGACGGTAACAGAGGCATTTAACAGTGTGGCAACATCATATGAAATTGAAAGAAAATGAAAAGTCCATTGTGCAATTAATTTGTTTTCATATACAAAGCTGAACAACAAATAAAGTGTTAAAATAAGAGGGGGAAAGGCCTCACAGGTACTGTACATGAAAACAAGAATCTAGTAGGTAAGTATGTGCTCCACAGTGAAGTACCTTACTCTCTTTAAACCCTTCCACTCAAGTGGATCTTCTGAAGTTCTTTGATCTCTGCCAACAATCCTTAACCCACTACTGGCCTAAATGTGAGGTGAATGAAAAACTGGTGATGGGTGACTCAAGGTCCATCCCAGTCTACTACTACTAAAGGTCCATCCCAGTCTACTACTACTAAAGGTCCATCCCAGTCTACTACTACTAAAGGTCCATCCCAGTCTACTACTACTAAAGGTCCATCCCAGTCTACTACTACTAAAGGTCCATCCCAGTCATTTCCTTGTGGACCATCCTCCCAGACAAATCACTCCCATTTAACACGGGAACGAGGTATGAGATGAGGTAAATACGCATAAAACATGAGAAAACACATGACATCCTACATACCATAATCAACCCCCCTTCTACACGGTTTTCTTTTTTTCTTCTTGTCAGCCACTTTCTGCAACAAATGCCTCAAATCACTGAGAATCAGTTCTTGAACTGAGAACCCCCAATCACACTTCCAATTCACAAGAACAGTACAGGGAATTAAAAACACAATACAACTGATAAATCCTGTATGCAATATGTATGTGTGTCCATGTATGAAAAGTCCTTCCTGGTTATGATGTAGGGATGCAGGACTGGGGTTTTATAGGACTCGTGGATTCTCCTTGACTGTCAGTGCCTGTTCCCAGTCACATCCTCCCTCCACTTCCTGCCTAACCTAATGTTGCAGGCATAGAAAGACGCCTGAGCAGAGTTCCCACTTCCGTCAGGTTGAAAATACTGTATCCCTGAAAACCGGATGTTAGCATTTCTGTCGAGTCTGCATAGGCTATTTCCTGCCTTACCCAAAGTTTGACCATAGGAAACATCATCCTTTCCCAGTCAACATCATCTCCCAGGTTTGACATCATCATCTCCCAGGTTTGACATCATCCTTTCCCAGTCAACATCATCCTTTACCAGAGTTGACATCATCTCCCAGATTTGACATCATTTCCCAGAGTTGACATCATCCTTTCCCAGTCAACATCATCCTTTCTTAGTTGACATAATTCTCTCCCAGATTCGACATCTGAGTTGACATAAACCTCCCGAAGTTATCCTCTCCCGAAGTCGATAATCAATATCCTCCTCTCCCAGAGTAAACATCCTCGTTTGGATTGGCTGAGACTTGCTGAAGCAGTCTCATCCCAAAGTGATAGACTTTACCACCAATGTCCAGTTGACAAAATTCATTCCAGAGGGTGAAAAAGAGCAAGAGAGGCATGAAATGCAATCTAATCTAAAGGTTTTGACTGTGACTGATTGGTATGAACCCTTGCAATGTAATGTATGTGTTACAGTTCGATGATAGACACGTCCCATTACATCAAGGATCACTAGACATCTCCTACTCTTATGAGATTTTCTGTCTGAATGCATAGATTGCAGGTCGGTAATATGCCTTACATGTTGCATACGAATGAAATGCATGGTTTATGACCTACAAACCAGTATGAGTTATATTGGTGAGGCAGAAGCCATGTATATATATGAGCAATGAGCAAAGTCCAAGGGGGCTGGGTTGTATGTACCAGGTCCAATAATCCCTGTAGCCAAACTATAGGACGGGAGGGTTGTGTTTAGTTGTTGAGGAAGCTGTCCAAAGGCCAGTTGCACAATGGAAATGAATGAAGGTCAAATGTAGATATCGGGTTCACATAAACAAGGATAGTGAGGTATAGTTGCACAGTCAGGTGGCTTTTATAGTGTGGCCAAGCTGTGCTAGGTGGCAGCACAGCGGAGAAGTCCAAAGTGAAGGCAGAATTTTCTGTCTAGCTTTTCTCATCCCTTCTTCTTGGCAGCTGGGTATCAGTGTTCTAGGGAGCGGAGGCAGCAGCGATGGGGGTGGATCTGGATTGGAGTGGGTGGAGGCTGCAGGTGGTATCAGCACTCGAGGGGCAGCAGGAAGCTCCGTCTGCAGTCCACAGCCTTGGGGCTAGGTGGCTGGGCTCGCTTCCTGCGGAGCTCCTCGCGACCCAAGGAGCCACTCAGCCGTTGGTACGCAGCCTTGTATTTCTTATCAAACGCAGCTAAAAGACAGAGAAAGTGCTGTAAGCAATACGCCTGGTTGGTCTGAAACTATAGTGAAGTTCCAGTATTCCAACTGTGTTTAAAGTGTCTTAAAGAGGCTGCTTACCAACGTGATCTCTACCCATGGCAGCCAGCGTGAGGAAGAGCATCTCTCTGTACAGACTCCTGGACAAACACAAAGTACTATCGATCACAATTGTGCAATCATATAACCAAAACAGTGCCTTGAGAAAGTACAGTATCATACCCCTTGACTTATTCCACATTCTGTTATGTTACACCCTGAATTCAAAATTGATTAAATTGATTTTTTTCTCACCCATCTACACACAATACCCCATAATGACAAAGTAAAAACATGTTTAGAAATTCTTTACAATTTATTGAAAATGAAATACAGAAATATCTCATTTACATAAGTATTTATACCACTGAGTCAATACTTTGTAGCACTTTTGGCAGCGATTACAGCTGTGAGTCTTTCTGGGTAAGTCTCAAAGAGCTTTCCACACCTGGATTGTGCAACATTTTCCCATTATTCGTTTCAAAATTCTTCAAGATCTGTCAAGTTTGTTGTTGATCATTGCTAGACAACCATTTTCAGGTCTTGCCATATATTTTCAAGTAGATTTAAGTCAAAACTGTAACACGGACACTCAGGAACATTTCACTGTCTTCTTGGTAAGCAACCAGTGTAGATTTGACCTTGTGTTTTAGGTTATTATCCTGCTGGTGAAAAGCAGACAATCAGGTATTCCTCTGTTCTTAGCTCCTTCCCGTTTCTTTTTTATCCTGAAAAACTCCCCGGTCCTTAATGATTACAAGCATTCCCATATCATGATGCAGCCACCATTATACTTGAAAATATGGAGAGTGGTACTCAGTAATGTGTTGTATTTTCCCCAAACATAACACTTTGTATTCAATACAGAAAGTGAATTGCTTTGCCACATATTTTTTTGCAGTATTACTTTAAAGCCTTGTTGCAAACAGGATGCATGTTTTGGAATATTTTTATTATGTACAGGCTTCCTCCTTTTCACTCTGTCAATTAGGTTAATATTGCGCACTAACTACAATGTTATTAATCCATTCTCATTTTTCTCCCATCACAGCCATTAAACTCTGGAACAGTTAGGAACAACTGAGTTAGGAATGACGCCTGCATCTTTGTAGTGACTGGGTGTATTGATACACCATCCAAAGTGTAATTAATAACTTCATCAAGGATATTCAATGTCATAATTGAAATGTTTTACCCATCTACCAATAGGTGCCCTTCTTTGCAAGGCATTGGAAAACCTCCCTGGTCTTTGTGGTTGAATCTGTGTTTGAAAATCACTGCTCAACTGAGGGACCTTACAGATAATTGTGTGTGTCGGGTACAGAGATACGTACTAAAGTACTAAAAATCATGTTAAACACTATTCATCAAACTTATTATGTGACTTGTTAAGCACATTTTTACTCATGAACTATATAAATGCAACATGCAATAATTTGAATGATTTCACTGAGTTACAGTTCATATAAGGAAATCAGTCAATTTAAATAATGAATTAGGCCCTAATCTATAGATTTCACATGACTGGGCAGGGGCGCCTCTGCCCGCCCCTAATCAGAATGAGTTTTTCCCCCACAAAAGGGCTTTATTACAGACAGAAATACTCCTCGGAAGTCGGGTGTGGAGGTCCTGGTCAGACGTGGTTACATGTGGTCTGCGGTTGTGAGACCGGTTGGACGTACTGCCAAATTCTCTAAAATGACGTTGCTTTTAGTTTTTATAAGCTTTTAGAGCTTATAGTAGAGAAATTAACATCATATTCTCTAGTAACAGTGGACATTCCTGCAGTCAGCGTACCAATTGCACATCTGTGGCATTGTGTTGTGTGACAACGGCACATTTTAGAGTGGCCTTTTATTGTCCCAGGCACAAGGTGCACCTGTGTAGTTATTATGCTGTTTAATTGGCTTCTTGATATGCCACACCTGTCCGGTGGATAGAGGAGACATGCTCACTAACAGGGATATAAACAAATTTGTGTACAACATTTTAGAGAAATTTGCTTTTGTGCGTATGGAAAATTTCTGGGATGTTTTATTTCAGCTCATGAAACCAACACTTTACATGTTGCGTTTATATTTTTTTTCAGTATATTTAGGCTTGCCATAACAAAGGGGTTTATTACTTATTGACTGAAGACATTTCAGCTTTTCATTTTTAATTCATGAGTGTGTAGGCCAGTGACAAAAAAAAAATCAGAGTAACAACAAAATGTGAAAAAAGTCAAGGGGTGTGAATACTTTCTGAAGGCACTATTACTTACAAACACAAAACACTATCAACAATTGATGATTCAGAGGCCCTTTCCTGCACTCACCTTTGTATCTTGGGCGTGCCTGGTTGCTTGGCAATGGTTTCCAGGAAGAGAGTGATTCCCTTGTGTACCTCGTTCATGCCGACCCAGCGCAGCACTTCCTCCAGGAAGGCCAGGGTGAAGGGGTGGTTGTGCCTCCGCCAGCTGTGGTTCCGCATGGGTACGCCACCTGAGTGAGCGAGCGAGAGATGTAATTCATGAAAGGATCTGAACCTGTATCATCTGACTATTTCCATGTGAATAACGTGTTTATCTTACTATGTATCCTCCACAGGATGTAGAGGGGGGGCCAGTGGTCTGTGTCAGGGGTCAGTGTGTCCCACAGCAGCCTCACCCTCACTGCTGAGTTCTCTGAAGTCTGACATACACACAGACAGGAGCTCAACATCAGTTTGAGGACATTATGTATTGTAATATACTAATGCTAATAATTAATCACTAGGCCCCAAGAAAAGCCTGGGAGTGGAGTTACCTGTGCTAGTTGGTTGGCCAGCGGTGAGGAGCGAACCAGCTGCAGCAGATTGCTGGGCAGGCCCAGGCGATGGAAGTACCAAACCATGTTCCAGAAGATGATGGAGTGGCTGTCCAGGAGCTGGCCCTGTGCCAGCACCGCCTCACCCTCGTTCTCCAGCAGGCTCTCAAGCTCCTTGCGCAGCACCAATGGGCTCAGGTAGGCCACCGTCACCTGGGGCGACCCGCCCACCGATGAACCCTGGAGTCAATAACACGTTAACTGTGGGTATAGCTAGACTGAATATTTCCCAGAAGGCAACAGATAAAGATGAGAAATAAACCAGTGTTGGTAGAGTACCATGGTAGCGCTGCTGCTCTCAGAATAACTGCTGGTCTCAGAGCTGGAGTCCTCACTCACACCGTTGTGACCCAGGATGACCTCTTGGTCACCAGGGGACTTGGCTGCGCTCTCCACCTCCTCCTCCATGTTCCAGTTGGTACGTTCCAGGCTGTGGTGAGCGCTTTGTTAGTCAAAATGAAGGGATTGGGTGACAAAAAAAGTCTAAAGTTCATTCAGTTTAAGAATCATACAGTCCTCACCATACATCATACAGTCCTCACCATACAGTCCTCACCATACACCATACAGTCCTCACCATACAGTCCTCACCATACATTACAGTCCTCACCATACATTACACAGTCCTCACCATATGTATTTAGACAGTAAAACCGTAACTTCACTTTCCAAATACATATGGTGAGGACTGTACATGGCTCTGAATAGACAGACTGAATAAGAATAGGAGTCAAAATGAAGGGATTTTGACTTCTACGGGCCCTGGTCAAAAGTAGTGCACTATATAGGGAATAGGGTGCCATTTGAGACACACTTAAATGTTAGGGTGACGTTATGATGAGAGGAGTAGTCCTACCTGCTGACGGGTCCTAGGTCACAGATCTCAGCGTTGAGAAGGGGGACGAAGGTGGTCGAGCAGAAGGGACAGCTAGAGTTGAGGTTGGAGTCGTCAGACGTCCACCCGGCCATTATCTCCTCGTCATAGACCAGGGAGTTACAGCTCCGACACAGGGAGCAGCTCGACATCAACACCTCTAGTCCAGCTCCCTCTTGGTTGGTGTCCCAGGACTTGCGGAGAGGAAAGGCCAAATTGGTGGTGTCAGGGAGGTCGACATCACTCCCCACCGACAGAGAACTCTACAGAGGGAAAGGATGGAGGAACATTAAGCACGTTTTGACAGGTTTGATAACTCTCCCTACATCTGCAATTGCATTTTACCACAGTAAACTAAGTCAGTTGGCCAATACAGTATAGTAAGACTATAAGCTACAACAACCCACATGTTGTCCCCTCACCTCAGAGGTAGCAGTGTAGAGCCTCTCCTTAGCCTTCAGCAGGCTCTCAGCCACCTGGGCTTTTCGGGACGGCCTCTGTTCCGACACCATGCGCACCGGCCCGTTTTCACCCCCCGAGCGCCGGGCGCCTACACTGGCGGCCCGCCGCCCCGAGACTCGATGGCGAGTAGGTGTGAGCAGCTGCTGCAGTTTCCCTGCCAGGCTTCCCCGACTCGGTGGCGACACATTATTGTAGTTCTCGTCCACGGCCTTGCGGCTCACAGTGTCTCTCGGCCCAGGTGGCCTACATTGAGAACAGAGGAATGGGAAACATACTATTATAGTATATCTGAGTGATATACTAACTGTAATCCAAAAACATAACAGAACATTTCAGCCCCAGCTTCTCCACCCCCCTCACCTGCCGTCTCTGTCCCCAGGCTGGCAGCTGCAGTCGGGCTCAGAGACGGCCGTCTCGGCACAGTCTTTGTAGAAGGTGGACAGGCACACCTGGTCGCGGCGCACCAGGACACCACCAGGGGGAAAGGGAGAAGGGGTGGAGGTGTCTCGTGGCCCCACGGGGGGCTTACGGGAGGCGGGATCGCTGCAGCCATTGGCACCTGCGTTCCGGAGCACCGCCTTCATTGAGAGCTTAGACTCTGTGGGGAGGAAATTGTTAGGAGGGTGGTTCCCAAACATTAGACACAGTTGTTTGATGAGAGTGTTATGTTACATTAAACAACAGGAGTAGACCTTACCGTGAAATGCTTACTCACAAGCCCTTAACCAACAATGCAGTTAAAGAAATAGAGTTAAGAAAATATCTACTAAATAAAGTGAAAATACTGGGGGTACCGATACCAAGTCAATGTGCGGAGGTACAGGTTAGTCAAGGTATTTTGTACATGTAGGTACTGGTAAAGTGACTATGCATTGATAATAAATAGTGAGTAGCAGCAGTGTAAAAATGGAAATAGTCCGGGTGGCCATTTTATTAATTGTTCAGCAGTCTTATGGCTTGGGGATAGAAGCTGTTAAGGAGCCTTTTGGACCTAGATTTGGCGCTCCGGTACCACTTGCCATGTGGTAGCAGAGAGAACAGTCTATGACCTAGGTTACTGGAGTCTGACCATTTGTTGGGCTTTCCTCTGACACTGCGTAGTAAATAGGTCCTGGATGGCAGAAAGTTTGGCCCCAGTGATGTACTGGGCCACACGCACTACCCTCTGTAGCACGTTCCGGTCGGATGCCGAACAGTTGCCATACCAGGCGGTGATGCAACCGGTCAGGATGCTCTCAATGGTGCAGCTGTAAAACTTTTGGCCAAATCTTTTCAGTCTCCTTGTGCCTTCTTCACGACTGTCTTGGTGTGTTTGGACCATGATAGTTTGTTGGCGATGTGGAATCCAATGAACTTGAAACTCTACCCGCTTCACTACAGCCCCGTGGATGTCAATGGAGCCGTGTTCGGCCCTCCTTTTCCTATAGTCCACGATCAGCTTCTTTGTCTTGCTCACGTTGAGGGAGTAGTTGTTGTCCTGACACAAACACTGCCAGGTCTCTGACCTCCTCCCTATAGGCTGTCTCATCGTTGTTGGTGATCAGGCCTAACACTGTTGCGTCGTCAGCAAACTTGATGATGGTGTTGGAGTCATGTTTGCCCATGCAGTCGTGGGTGAACAGGGATAAGAGGGGAATAAGCATGCACCCCTGGGGGGCCCTCGTGTTGAGGATCACGTGGCAGATATGTTGTTGCCTACCTTTACCACCTGGGGGTGGCCCGTCAGGAAGTCCAGGAACCAGTTGCAGAGGGAAGTGTTTAGTCCCATGGTCCTTAGCTTAGTGATGAGCTTTGTGGGCACTATGGTGTTGAACGCTGAGCTGTAGCCAACGAACAGCATTCTCACATAGGTGTTCCTTTTGTCCAGATGGGAAAGGGCAGTGTGGAGTGCGACTGAGATTCCGTCATCTGTGGATCTGTTGGGGCGGTATGCGAAATGGAGTGGGTCTAAGGTTTCCGGGATGATGGTGTTGATGTGAGCCATGACCAGCCTTTCAAAGTACTTCATGGCTACCGACATGAGTGCTAATGGGCGGTAGTCATTTAGTCAGGTTACCTTCGCTTTCTTGGGTACAGGAACTATGGTAGTCTGTTTGAAACATGTAGGTATTACAGACTCGGTCAGGGAGAGGTTTAAAATGTAAGCAAAGACACTAGCCAGTTGGTCCATGCGTGCTCCGAGTACACGTCCTGGTAATCCGTCTGGCCCCAAGGCCTTGTGAATGGTGACCTGTTTAAAGGTCTTGCTCACATCGGCTGCGGAGAGCGGGATCACACAGTCGTCCGGAACAGCTGGTGCTCTCGTGCATGCTCCTGTGTTTCTTGCCTTGAAGCGAGCATAAAAGGCATTTAGCCCGTCTGGTAGACTCGTGTCACTGGGCAGCTCACGGCTGGGTTTCCCTTTGTAGTCCGTAACAGTTTGCAAGCCCTGCCGCATCCGACGAGCGTCAGAGCTGGTGTAGTAGGATTCAATCTTAGTCATGTATTGACGCTTTGCCTGTTTGATGGTTCGTCTGAGGACATAGCAGGATTTCTTATAAGCGTCCGGATGAGTGTCCTGCTCCTTGAAGGCAGCAGCATTTAACTCAGTGCAGATGTTGCCTGTAATCCATGGCTTCTGGTTGGGATATGTACGTACGGTCACTGTGGGGACGACGTCGTCAATGCACTTATTGATGAAGCCGGTGACTGAGTTGGTGTACTCCTCAATGCCATTATATAACATTCCAATGACCGTGCTATTTCTATATAATAGATATCCGTCACTCACTGTCTGTTGAGCCTCTCATGCTGTTCAGGCTGTTGCTCTTCACCATAGACCCCGTCAGCGATTCGTGGCTGGAGCTTTCACTCAGGCCGCTCCAGCTGGACTGACGAATCAGGTTAGATTGTGGGCGGGACCGTTGGTTACTGTCCATTGTATCTTTTTAAAAAGACAAAACATGTTTCACCTCTATGTTTTAACATATATGATTTTAATTAAAACCATTAAAAAGGCCACTCTAAAACCAATGACTATTTATGGTTACAAATAGTAAAAAACAAATAACATGTAAATATGTCCTGACCTGTCCGCGTGCCTACTGAACCACTCTTCTGCCGCTGTTTGATTGGCTGTCTGAACTGCGCCACGGCCATCAGAACGTTACGCAACTTGGCCCAGCGCAGACGGCCACCCTGATTGGTGGAGGGCCACTTGCTCTCCAGCACTGCCTGAGGAGAGAGGGCCGAGACAGAGGTGAGTCAATATGGAGAAAAAAAAGACAACAGATGGGATCACAGACGGGGTTCAACTCTATTTTTAATTCAAGTAAATAATGTCTCACCTTGTTGTAGTATGCATAGGTAATGGTGTTGGGTGTGATCCCAGCTTTCTTCATCTCCAGAAGTACCCTAACAGCGAGCACAGGCTGCCCGTACTGCCCACACAGCTGCATCAGGATCCTGTAACACACCTCATCTGGTAGTACCATCTTCCTGGTCTCCATGTGCTTGAGCACCTCATATGCCGTTTGCAAGGCACGCACCTTGGCACTCTCTGCCCGCACAAAGGTGGGCAAGTAGATGAACCACAGCCCATAGCAGTGGCCCAGCAGGCATTTGGACCACATGTCGGGCACTGCCGAGTATATCTGTGCCCGCTTCTGTGCCAGCTTAATCTCCTAAAGGAGAAACAGGGATACAGGAGTTAGGTAATCCAATCTAGATTTACTAAAGCCGTAATAATGTGGTTACTATGTGTCCTAGTAGGCGAACTTAACAACCCTGAAGGGTGCTTGGGGTATTCACCCAAAATACACAGCCGCCACTGTGCTTCCTGCTTTTAAATATTGAATGAAGGATGAAATATGAATGCTCATTAAATTCAAATGGCACAGAAAAACAGTGAAGCATGTTCCCTCTTTAGCTGTGGAAAACTGGGTTATCATAAAGCTAACTGGGGAGTCTTGAACAGATCAAGTTGATTAATGCTAATACAAATCAAATCAAAGTTTATTTGTCACGTGCGCCGAATACAACAGGTGTAGACCTTACAGTGAAATGCTTACTTAAAGGCTCTAACCAACAGTGCAAAAAAGGTATTAGGTGAACAATAGGTAAGTAAAGAAATAAAAACAAAAGTAAAAAGACAGTGAAAAATAACTAGCGAGGCTATATACAGTAGTGAGGCTATAACAGTAGCGAGGCTATATACAGGCACCGGTTAGTCGGGCTGATTGAGGTAGTATGTACATGTGGGTATGGTTAAAGTGACTATGCATATATGATGAACAGAGAGTAGCAGCAGCGTAAAAGAGGGGTTGGGGGGGAGGCACACAACGCAAATAGTCCTCAAAAGGTTCTACAGCTGCAACATCGAGAGCATCCTGACTGGTTGCATCACTAGGTGGTACGGCAGTTGCTCGGCCTACGACCGCAAGGCACTACAGAGGGTAGTGCGTATGGCCCAGTGCATCACTTGTTTTGATTTGCAGGCAGGGTAATGTCCTTAATAAAATAATAAAGATTGAAATTAAAGTGCGTGAGTCAGCCTCTTAATATTATTGTATAGTTGTGTTGGCTTTCAATGGGGTTGCAGTGTGTTTTAAGGGGCTCTGGCGCAGCAGGTTGGGGTCTGTACCTGTTTAGTCCGTCGCGGGGCAGGGCTGCTGGGAGCACTCCCCTTGGTAGGGACACGTAGCTGGTCCTGAGGCCGGTCAAAAAGATCCATGCAGAGCACAGGGAATGTCTCATAGCTGTAAACAGACAAACACGCTGTCACTGGTCACAGCATCAGACAGTATAAAGTGCCGGGGCCCTTATTTGTGCTCATCTAGAATCAGATCAACCCTCGTATTCTTTATTATTTAAAAGACTAAACGGATCCTAGTCCCAGCCCTACTCTGAGAAGCTTAGTGAACACGAACCCTGCTATATGTAGAGCCTGTGTTACCTGTAGTGAGTGGGGCACTCTGAACCGTCTGGCTCCTGGGGTTCCTCTGGGGACATGATGAAGACCCTGCTATATATAGAGCCTGTGTTACCTGTAGTGAGTGGGGCACTCTGAACCGTCTGGCTCCTGGGGTTCCTCTGGGGACATGATGAAGACCCTGCTATATATAGAGCCTGTGTTACCTGTAGTGAGTGGGGCACTCTGAACCGTCTGGCTCCTGGGGTTCCTCTGGGGACATGATGAAGACCCTGCTATATATAGAGCCTGTGTTACCTGTAGTGAGTGGGGCACTCTGAACCGTCTGGCTCCTGGGGTTCCTCTGGGGGCATGATGAAGACCGTGTGCTCCCCACTGTGGGCCTCGTCCAGGTCTATCAGACGCACCTCCTCAGGCTTCTCCACATCCGACTGCTTACACACACCACACACACACACGCCGCAAACACAGGTCACATACACAGGAATACACAAACATTGACAACATAGAGGGCAGGAATGGGATCACACACATTTCCATTAGTTGTGCAAATACAAAAAGGCTCATCCGGTTTGAGTATTAGAATCAACACACTAAAAGCTTCCATAAGATATGGTGTGTCACTAAACATCCTGTAAAACATGATGTGATTCTGACCTTCTGGACACACTCGTCGAAGAACTCGAGACAGGCATGGCGATCACTGACGAAGGAGCACTCCTCGATGAACTGAGTGAACATCTGGGTCCTGGTCAGCTGGGTGTAGAACTTCTGGTGGGTGCGTTCACGGGACTTCAGGAAGCCTGCGAGAGCCAGGGAGGGGTTAACTTCAGACACACATTAAAACACTAGCTTCACAGGGGTGTTGCTTATGGACACAGTAAGTAGGTGAGGTAAAACACCCACACACACGTACTCAGCTAGAATGTTATATCATTTTAGTGTACACTAATGTACATTTTTTGTTGTTGTTATGAGTCACACACACAGGCAGCCACCCCCCCCCCCCCCCACCCACACTGACCCTGCAGGTTGAAGAGGGAGCTGCAGTCGGTGGTCCTGTCGGAGGGGGCCTGGGTGATGGGCAGCAGGTAGGCGCGGTAGCCCCTAAGCAAGCAGCTCATGAAGCGCAGGAAGGCCTCCTGGATCTCCAACTCCAGCTGCTTCTGACGCCCATAGATCAGGTCATAGTCCGTCAGCAGGAACTCCAGGGTGGCCTCCTCTTGGCCAGTGGTGTAGACTGATGGAAGGGAAAGTGAGGGAAATGGGGGTAGTGGTGGAGAGGCAGAGAGAGAAAATGATGAAGATACAAAGCACTGGCACATAGAATTATCAAGAGTCAGATGTATTGGTGCAATATGTTTTAGCTTGTACTCATTTTCAAGCATCAGTCCCTAGATGGGCTTCAGAATAAGTAGGCTAGATGATGTAAAATGATTGACAGAAGGGAGAAGAGAATGCATGTCATGCATGGTCTCCAGCCATCACTCACTTTTCTCCAGAGTCTTCATCAAGTTGGTGAGGGTATTCACCAGCATCTTGCCTTGCTTCCTTGGTAGCGATCGCCATGACAACGGCTTCTTGTCCTCTGCTCTGCAGGAGAAGAGAAAACAAAACTGTGGATTTCTTCCTTTCAAACTTGTGTATGTTTGGTTTTGTTGCTTCCTCTTCCATCAGTTGCATCCTGGTCCAGGTCCTGCAAGGTCAGTGTACTCACTGAAAGATGGTGTTGGTGTCCAGGTCAACACACACAACGTCAGTAGGGGGGTCATAGAGGTCAAAGTAGCTGGAGTGGACACCCACGATGAAGGGCATGGGGGCACACAGTACGTCTGCCAGCCGCAGCGGGCACAGGGGGATGTACGGGCAGTGCCAACGCAGAGGGAACGTCATCTGGAGGGATAGAGTGCATTCTTTGATTAAAAAAATAATATATATATATATATATATATATATATATATATATATATATATATTAAACTAGGCACGTCAGTTATGAACAAATTCTTATTTACAATGACGGCCTAGGAACAGTGGGTTAACTGCCTTGTTCAGGGGCAGAACGACAGATTTTTACCTTGTCAGCTCTGAGATTTGATCTAGCAGCCTTTTGATTACTGGCCAAACGCTCCAACGACTAGGCTACCTGCCGCCCCCTTGGAATGAGTGTGTGTGTCCGTATATGTCTTTGTGTGTGTGTATGGCGGTGTGTGTGTGTGTGTGTGTGTGCATACGTGTGTGTAGTTTTGGCATGTGTGTGTGACTCACAGACACCAGGGCCTCGCTGACGGAGGTGAGAACGTCGGGGCGGAGGGAGTGGAGCAGAAGTTTGTGCTCCGTCAGCACAGCCAGTAGCAGGACACAGGCGTTCTCAGGGCCCAGGTTCTGCAGCAGCTTCACAAAGCTGGCACCACTACAGACAGAAAAGAACAGCCTCTTCATCAATTCATTATTGTTTTAATGGATTCACTTCAATATGATAATAGAAATCTCTCAGGGAAACTAAGGCATGGTTGGAGCAATAGCGCCTAGCGCAGAAGAACGCATTCCACCACATAGTTTATTGCGACTCGACCTAATGCAGATTTACTGTACTGACCTGAGCAGTAAGGGGGAGGAGACAGGCTGACAGAGTAGAAGGTTGTCATAGGGGGAGAGCTGAAATGACACACACACCCACATTTTTCATTAACAAACCAACATGGTGGACAGTAATCTATAGATCTAAGGAAGAAAGTTTAGCCATGCTTCAATTTCATAGACCACCATTCACCAAATTGATATCTGTTGATTTGAAACAAGCCGTTAGGAATCAAGTTTGAAAAGCCCCATTTGACTCGATTTGAGTTTTCTAGAAATCCCCAAACTACTTAAACAACCGTCTCTACTTTCCAGAGCCGGAAGGATCATTCAGTGACGTGAAATTATTTTAAATCCACAGTATATTATAGATTGTTTTGATTGGGTGTTATTTTTACCCTGTCCATCTGCACACACTAACCAGTGAAACCATCAATTCATTCAACGCCCATTTCCTGTGGAGGAGGAAGTCAAATCTTAGTGAGAAACACCACAACGCTACTGGTGTCAAGTTCAAATAGAACTCAAGCTTAGGTTCCGCTTGTAACGCACACACAGGCATATACAAGCACACACAGAGCAAGCTCTTGTTCTAAACTAGCACTAAAACACCTGATTCAACTAATAATCACAGTCATGCCTTACTTGAATTAGGTGTTTTAATGCTGCCTTCTGTATAGCCGTGAGCTAAACCAATGCTTAGCAAGGTTTTCCATTCCACCTGTCTGATGCTTTAAAGTGCTTTGATGTGTTAATAAGGAATAAAGAAAACAAGGAGAATGTGAATTGAGTTAAAGACAGGTGTCCCTACCTGCACTAGGATGCGAGGCCGCTGAGGGGAGGGGAACGGGACGTTGTGCATGAAGCTGGAGATGTGCCTGGAGAGAGCAGAGTTCATGTTAATAAATCAACCAACCATAACATGAATCAATAGCCAATAGGCCGACGTTATGTTAGCCAGTAGATTAGCCAGTTTAGGTTTATAAAGACACATAGCTGATATTTGCCATGAAGGACCACTGACTTCTCGAGGGGCAGCACGTGGGGTCCGGAGATGGAGTATCGGTAGACGAAGGTGAGGAACTTCTGGAAGACGGTGAAAAAGGGCCAGTGGGAGAGAACACACACGCTCTTCTTCACCTGCAGGGTGCGGTTGGTGATAGGCCGCCGGTCCACCACGCTCACCAGGCCCAGACGGACGCTCTGCCGCTCCGAGAGGCACTCCCGTGGGAACGCCTCGTAGAACTGGATGGCAGCACCGTAAACCTGGGGCGGGAAGAGGAGACACGGGACTGTTAAAAATTAAGGATTCAGCTAACGCTAGATGCTTTGAACTGTGTAAACAGATACTGTGAGAAATAGTGGAGGTAAAAACATTTTATTAAACTGTGAGCGAGTTCATACTGAAGTCATTTGCATCTCAATGTTTTTGTTGTTTTTATAGCTTCTTGCTGCTGTCGCAGATAAAGTCTATACAGTGGGCCAATTTAAAACATGTCATTGAGGTAGGCAAGCATGATATTGAATAGCTGCATTGGTAAATAACTACACACAAGTCAAGCAACAAATAGTTGGTATTTATCAACATTAGAACACTAGGATTTGTCAATGTTCATATATCACACTTGATATACATTTCTTTGTGAGTGTGTATTTCTGAACCTTGTCAGACACTGTAGGTCATGGCATTTTGTGGAATTAGAAATATTTCAGTCCATTTGGTTCTAGAATTAGATTTTGTTGTAGCAACCATAGAATTAGCAACATACACCTTACTGGTGGCCTCACTGATGTGTCATTGTGATGTCATCACTCATGATGCTGATTCCCTGATCATAATCAGATGAGTTCTGAGTTACCATAGTGATGATTATAGAGACAACCTTGAGACAACCTTGCTATAATAGAGACAACCTTGCTATTTCTGCAGATTTTTTTCAAGCTGATTTCACAAATTCATTGGACCCTCTGTTCAACAAAGCAATGAATCGACGACTAAGTGTGTCCATGTCCCGAAGAAGTGCAGTTTCTGATGAGAAAACTGTCAGCCGTGGGAGAGGCCGATCCAGGGCTAGATGCCACTGCCCTACTTCGGTAAACCAGCCAATACACAAGGCTGTAATTATTAGTGACACAGATGTTCTGTAATAAACTTTTTCAGTTCTGTTTCAAATTAATGCAAATTTGAGAGTGGTCTTGGCTGAGAGTTGCTTAATTTTGTCCATACAAAGGAGAGAGAAGGCCCTGACTCTATGACCCAAACAGTGAAAAACCCTCAGAAGGCAGAGAAGGATGTAATGAATCGTGGACGGAGTGCGTCTGTCCCTCGAAGAAGGGCAAGATCGGTACATTTAAAAAAAATCATATGAAAATGTTGTTTTCATACGATAGCCTAATCTCAGATTTCTTAATCTGATGCCATATACTAATCATTCTTGATCCATGTCATGTTAATGGTGATAAAACATGTTCTATTTTCAGCAGGACGAGAAATCTGTTTGCCGTGAGAGAGGCAGATCCAGGATCAGACGCCACTGCCCAATTTTGGTAAACCAGCCCTTATATTCATTGGTTAATACAGTATGGAGGAACACTGACATTTTCTGAAAAGTTTTTTTATACCCGTTTCCACCTCAACTTTCAAAGTAGGCTAACAGTTATTTCATTGTCTTAAAAGATTCAAACAAAGAGAGATGGCACTGACTCTGTGTCCCAAACAGTGGACTACTCTCAGAATGCAGAGAGGGACGTAATGACTCACGGATGGAGTGTGTCATCGATCCCTCAAAGAATGGCAATAACTGTGAGTTAAAAAAACATACAAAAAAGCTTTAAAAACATGCTACCCTAATCTCAAATTCTTAATCTCATGCCATATGCCAATCAATCTGGAACCAGGTCATGTTCTTGTTAAAATGATGATTGAAACCTTTTCTTTTTTCAGGAAGACGAGAAAACTGTCTGCCGTGAGAGAGGCAGATCCAGGACCAGACGTCACTGCCCAACTTCGGTAAACCAGCCCATATATTCATGTATTAACACTGGCATTTACATTTTTTCAGATCTGTTTCAAGTGAAGGCAAATGTGAGAGTGGTCTTGGCTAAACTCTCCATATAGGCCTAAGTGTTGTTCCATTTGCCCTAACAGATCCGTACACAGGAGAGAGACGGCACTGACTCTGTGAACCAAACAGCGGAACACCCACAGAAGGCAGAGGGGAATGTAATTAATCGCGGACGCAGTGTGTCTATCCGCCCAAGAAGGCCAATAACAGTGAGCAAAAAATATATTGTCAAAACACTGCAGCCTATTGTCAGATTTTCTGATGCCATATGCATGATTATATGGAAACCTTTTATTTTTTCAGGATGACAAGAAAATGATCAGCCATCAGAGAGGCCGTTCCAGGACCAGACACCACTGCCCAACTTCGGTAAACATTGGCATTTTCTGATTCACTTTTCTGCTCTGTTTCAAGTGAAGGCAAATGTGAAAGTGGTCTCGGCTAAATTCCCATATAGGCTCATAGTCTTTCATTTTGTCTTAACAGATCCATACAAAGGTGAGAGATGGCACGGACTCCCAAACAGTGGAACCTGCACTGACTCCCACTGACTCCCAAACAGTAGAGCACCCCCAGAAAGCAGGGGGAGATCACATGAGGAAAAAACAGGACCTAACCCCTTTTGAACAGAAATGTAACAGAATGTTTAAGAGCGAGAGGGAGTGGTTGGAGGACAAGAGGAGAGAGATCAGAAAGAGGGAGATCCTATGGAGACAGAGAAAACTGGAAGTAGAGGGAAGATACCTAGCCAAGATGGAGGGATTGCTAGAGGACATGGCTTGGCGAGTCCAGGCATTGGATTTGTTCACAGAGAAAGATGGAGAAACAAAGAGTGGTCAATCAAAGGTGAGCTTTAGTGACTATTTCAGCACTATAATGTTGTTTCTACTATCCTTCTGTTGAGTAAACTATCATCTTTTCAACGTAGCCATTTTAGAACGAATACAGTAGTAGCAGTAGTACAACTAAACATGGATCAGTAGGTATACAAGTATTTTGTTATTGGAGTTAAACAATACTTGTTATCTTTCTTAGAAGAATGGCCAGGTCCCCTTGTGGACAGGACAGTACAAGGCAGGGGATAAGAAAACACGGTTTGAGAGCAAGGCTGAGAAGAGCAGAAAAGGAAGGATAGGGCACAGAGAAAGGAAAAGGAAAGGGGAGGGGGGTGGTGATGGAGATGATTATGGCGCAGGGAAAGAATAAGGGGGTGGTTTGGCTTAATATAGGTCTGAGGAGGGTCTGGAAACGGTTGAAGAAAGGGGTCAGGTTCATCCTGGGCGCATCTTACTAGGATGATATGATTTACCTTTTGGAATAAACTGAGCTTTTATTTGAAAATGTTTTGCTTGTTGTCTGGATTTAATATGAATTAGGAAACTTTACTATTACGATTATCACTGTTACTGCAGGCATCATGGATGGAGTGAAGTATTTCAATGTCTGACAAATAATGACATCTTAAGTTATTGTCATTTGTTGAAATTGACTGAACCGGTGACTTGCAATGAGCTAAAATAGATACATTCACCTGATATACATTCACCTGATATTATACAGAGAACCTTCCTACACAGCTTAACACATAACCCAATGGATTCAACAGCTTAGCCACTGTGCAGTGTTAGAGTGTTGGAGAGCGTGTGTGAGAGGGAGGCAGGCAGGTGGACCCACCTTGTCGCCACAGGCACTGGTGAGGACGAAGGTAGAGAAGACAGGGAGCTGGTACTTGGTGTTGAGGGGCCAGCTCTCCACCGTCACACCCATGGGCAGACAGAACATAGGCACAGACTCTGGCAGGGGGAACGACTCCACGTCCGCTTCCGGATACCGACTGATCAGACCTGGGAAACATACACACAGAGACAGACAGTTAATAAAAATACCATTTTGATTAGTGACTACAGAGATACTTTCATTTTTGGTAGATCTTTCTACTTCTAAATGTCTTTAATTATGAAAAAGTAAGTCAATAGGCCTTCTCTGTTTACAACGTCACATATGGCGACGCAGCAGAATGAGTGCTGTGATACCATCAGAATGGAACAGTCTACACTCACCTGCTTCATAGACTAGGGCGTTGGCTTTGGCTACAGCTCTCTTGTAGCACAGGTATAAGGCTGGACCCCACTGTGGAGCCAAATCAGCAAAGCACAGTGAGAGAGAGAGGGATGGAGGGCGAGCAAGAGAGATTAAGAATTCAGTAAAAAAAAATACAGAGTAGAAAAACAGAGCGCTTCAAACCCACTATGCCAGTGTTGAGGTTCTTCTCCACCCGGCAGAAGGTGTGGGGTGCCACCTCCCCCTTGCTGGGCAGCAGGAGGGAGATGTCTGTGACCCCCAGGGTGTGGAGGGCCTGGGACTCTGGGGCCCGGCGGTAGGTCAGGAAGGTGCGGTGGGTGGCGGGCCCCCCGGAGCTCAGGCTGGCTGAGCGGCTGTAGGGGGTGGTCTCGATCACATACCAGCCCTGCTTCACCACCTCTTTGCCCTCGTACAGCACCCTGGGGGCCGGGGGAGGGGACAGAGTCAGGACAATGAGTCAGTCAATGTCACTAGTTATACAGTTCACAGAAACCAATTTCTATCACTCATTCAAGGAAAGCTTTTCTTTTCATGTTTAGAAGACATCCCACACTTTGTCCAGAATTAACGTATCATGTGACATGCATAGCTCTTTCATTAAATAATCTATGGGTATATAGACAATTACATTTTGCAGTCATGTATGGCTTGGCCAGACATGCTTAATTGAATGATTATGGCGGTTTAGGGCAACATAGCAATAGCATACAATAAAACCTTTGTGGTCAGACGTACATGGTTACAGCATGCAGTATGTCGATAATTGCATAACGCAAATTCAAAGCATTGCTATGCATTAGCTACAGTATGTAAACTCCAAGCACCATGCATAGCTTTACATTGATGTTGTGGCTAATGTCTGTGACTCCAGCACACATTAGAACAGAATGGTCATTTTTTTCCATCACTGCTGGAGTGTCTCACCCGAGGTCGAGGATGGGTGGCTTGTCATGCCCACGGCGGTAACACAGGTACATGTGGGGGTTGTTGATGAGTCCGGCGCTCAGCTCGGCCGGGTGGCCCCCCTGGGTCTTCTCGATGCAGGTGAAGCCCTCGGGCACCTCTTCCCCCAAGCCCCGGGCGATCACCGCCAGGTCTGTGACCGGCTCCACCACCCGGCACCCTCTCTGCTGGCCCTCTTCGTCCAGTGGGGCCGAGCCCCCCGGAGCCAGCCCTGCCACCACAAAGTAGTCCACTAGCTGGGGACATTTCTCCTCCGTCATGCCGCCTATCTGCCAACTGCTGTGGAGAGGGAGGGGGAGAAAAAGAGAACGAGAAGTAGAGGGAGGGGGAACCAAGGTGAGATTGTGCAATCTCGTTTATGTAAACAGACAACTGGCTGAGCAGTTGATGAATAATGGATTTCTTCCTTCTGACAATCTTAGAGAAACAAAACCTTATTATCCAGACAGACAATATTTGGTTCTCATCATTGGCAATAGATCAACAACCAGGACTGTGATATCAATCTCATTGCATGTGGATGCACACGCATTCCCACACACAAATATTTATTTTTGACTCAAAAGCCTTTAGTCATTCTCATTTCATACAGATCTGACCGGTCTGAGAGGTAGTCTGAGGGTCAACAATAAGCTGCTAAGTTCTGCTGAGAGGGGAGATCCCACCAATTACCACTCATCCTCTCCCCATCCATTGGTTAATTTCAGTATACATGGCAACTAAAAGTTGGATTTCATATGCATCAGGAAATACAACAAGAAAACAAAACAATAAATGTGATACAGTTGGCAAATCAAGAAAGTTCAGAAGTCATGGATGGTATCAGGCTTGTTGTTGCACTTCAGATGGTCAGCGGAGGTCCGTAGCTTCAGCAGCATAGAGCACACCCCTCCATTACCAATTTCCTCTCCGTCGGTTGGGCTTCGTAGATAAGCCTAACCCTACCTTAACCCTTTGTAGATACCACTCCTGCTACTGGCGCACAGGCTCACCATACATTTTGTGACAGAGTAGTGGACAATCTATACTACTGCAAGTCATCTCTGCTAATGCAGTCCTATTTGCTTCTGCAGTGTTGCGGCATTCAAAGCTAGCTATTTAAAGCTAGCTAGATAGCTAGCTAACATCGATAGTTAGGTAAACCAAACTAACCAAACAACAGATACGTCAAATCTAATTAAAAACTGATTTAAAAAAAAAAAGCGATTCAGAGAATTATTAAACAAATAATGTGGATGAAAAGTCAATCATAAGAGGCCATTCACATGAATGTAATTTTCCCCTCTGGATTCCCTCTCCAATCATTTCAGAGGGAGCATTACTGTCTAGAACAGCATGTATTCAGGATGGATAGGCCATCCTCACAGAGCGGATGAGTCGTTAAGTCACGACTGCTAGGAAGACAGGACAGTGTGTGTTGGGTTTTTATTTCCACTGTGCTTAGTTACAAAATGAATGTGTGATTAAACTAAAAGTGCACTGAAAGTGGAGGGGAGGGTTGGAGGGCATAAAAATAGGATGCTGTTGTGTCACAGTCAGTAGAAACTGTACCAGTAAACCCCTCTTATGTAACCTAGGCTCTCCCCCTCTCTCTCTGCAACCAGCCCAATGTTTTTCTCTTGTTCTTTCTAGTCGTAATAGGCTTAGGATGACTGGGGGTTTGCTTTGCGCTGTCAATCTGTTGCTCTCTGATAAGGCACGGATACAACTGCTTTTCAGGCATTTCCAGAACGAGAGTCATAAGATTGAACAGAGATTAGGCTAACGAAAGTTGTAGCCTGCTACCGAGTATGCTTGAGACTAGTAGCCTACTGTATTTAGCACATTAATGCGTAATACATGCCTAGAGAGTGAGAGAATTACTAAAAGGGCCTTCAAAAAGTGAGAGTAGAGGAAATCGATGCAGGTTGGGCTCCAAAGGTTATCTGGCAAACAGGAAGTGGCCACTGGCAGCCTGTTTCCTGTTATATTCCAAGAGTTCATCAGTACCTTCCTAGTGACACTTCTCCAGGGGGGAAATTATGACAGGACACAGGAGGTGATAATATACAGTGAGCTCCAAAATTAAAATGTTTTGTTGTTTAACTCTGTACTCCAGCACTTTGGATTTTAAATGATACAATAACTATGAGGTTAAAGCGCAGACTGTCAGCTTTAATTTGAGGGTATTTTCATCCATATCGGGTGAACCGTTTAGAACTGTTTGTACATAGTTCCAGCATCTTAGGGGACCAAAAGTATTGAGACAAATTCACTTATATGTGTATTAAAGTAGTCAAAAGTTTAGTATTTGGTCCCATATTCATAGCACACAATGATTATATCAAGCTTGTGACTAGACATTTGATGGATGTATTTGCAGTTTGTTTTGGTTGTGTTTCAGATCATTTTGTGCCCAATAGAAATGAATGGTAAATAATGTAGTGTGTCATTTTGGAGTCACTTTTATTGTAAATAAGAATAGAACATATTTCTGAACAGTTCTACATTAATGTGGATGCTAGCATGATTACGGACAATCCTGAATGAATTGTGAATAATGATGAGAAAGTTAGACACACAAATATAATACCCCCCCAATAACTAACCTCTCCTGTTATTGTAATGTTGACAGGTTAGCACGTCTTCAGGGTATGATGATTGTGCGTCTAACTTTCTCACTCATCGTTATTCACGATTCATTCAGGATTATCCGTAATCATGGTAGCATCCAAATTTCATCCAATTTATAAACGATTCACCCGATATGTATTAAAATAGCCTCAGTCTGCAGTTTAACCTCAGTTATTGTATCATTTCAAATCCAGTGCTGGAGTACAGAGCTAAAACAACAAAAAATGTATTACTGTCACAAAAGTTTGAGCTCATTGTATTATTATCTTATGGAAATGTCAGTGCAGAATTTGATGCAAAACAACCACACCAGTGTAATGGATCTGTTAGATTATAGTACAATGGTACTATAATAAAAAGGCTTTGTCCTGCTAGGAACTTATCAAGGACACTGAACCTCAGGGTTTTCCAGAAATTGCTGATGTAGGCTAATAATTGTTGGTTCCCTTTTCATAATACCCTATGTACATGGTAACGTGCACCCTCTCTCTCTCTCCACACACACACGCTTGCGCTCGCGAATGTACACACAAACACACACACACACACTGGAAAACCCCTTTTGAGAACAGAATTGCCCCAATGTCCAACATGTCTTAATATTGGTCACAATCCTTGCGACTGCAAGTCATTTCAATATCTTTGTCAACATAACTGAGAAATGAATTCATTAAAACTGTCAGTGGTTTGAGCGAGAGAGAGAGCAAGAGAGAGTGAGAGAGCAAGAGAAAGAGCGAGAGAGAACGAGAGAGAGCGAGAGAGAACGAGAGAGAGCGAGAGAGAGCGAGCTCTGGAACTAGAGCGCCCACATCCTGACAAGAGGCTTTTGAAGTAAGAAACCCAGTGCATCATAGATCTAGAATTGAATACGCCATATTTAGACAAGCAACAAGAGCAGTAAAGGTCTTATTCCCCAGAATTATGACGTGTCTGACAGTGCACGTCAGCCTGGAAGCAGTGGACCACCCCCATGATCACACGAGCTGACATCAATGTGAAGTATTGGACCATGGCCTACTATGGAATGGGAGAAGTGGAGCTAAGAAGAGGGGTTGTTTTAGTCTGTCATTCTGATAGTTCTTTCCTCCCTGGCACTTCATTGATAAATCAGACTGATACCAAGTGCGGACGTCAAGGACTAGAGTTGTGCATCCCTGCTTGGTTGAACTAATGTCAGAGTTTCTGACTCATAAATAACATCCACAGGCATACACAGAAATTAAATAATATTCAAACAAGTTGAGCACATGAATTCGGGTCGCTACCCACATCTCCATCTAGTCTGCACTGCATCTTGAACTTGCCAGCCAGCCTCTCCCTCTGGCTGTTTTTTCAGATATAATAATTTACTGATGTGATTATTCAGTGGGGTGATACAATACTTAAACATACAAAATCAAAGTCTTGTGTGCACCCTGAGGGTTCACCAAGAATTCATTGAGAAACAGTGGATTATGCAATTTGTCGAAATAGGCACGCTAATGCTCGGAAACAAAACTGCCATTGAAAGCCTTCCAGCCACTCACATCATACCTCAACCTCCTCAGAACAGTAGCTTCAAACAAGCAGGAAATAAAAAAAGCCACAAGATATTTAAAACAGGTCGTGGGTTTGGTTCTTCTTTTAATTCACCTGCTTTTGTTGAGCACCAGCCAGGAAAGGCTTGAATATATATTTCCACAAGATTATAAACCTCTAACGCAAGCTACTGAGGAATGAGTCATCGCAATGAACGTTTGAGGAAAGGAGAGATTCTCTACCTTACGTAGGTTAAATCCCCATATCAGTCAAATATAGCAGTTAGTTATAGCTCACTGTGTATGTGTGTGTGAATTACAGAGTAGCCTTGCCTCCAACCGATTGAGAAGTGTTATTTCTGAGCCAGTGTAGTGACAACAGTCAACCCGCGCCCCCACATCTCTCCAGGTGTGAGCTCGTGATAAGAACACCCCAAATGGACAAGGAGAGCTCTGTTCAGGCTTGGCAGCTAGACATCCTGCCCCCGAACTGGCAGACAGGCCCTCTCACTCTTCCTATACAGCAGGTTCTCAAACTCCTGACATGTTTGAGAATGTGTGAAATGATGTGTGTGAAGAGGGGCTACGCGCATCATTTCACACGTGGTATTCCTTCATGGCTTTGTCAATAACACCCTCGAAAGTACAGATTTTTACTTTGCGTTATGGAATAGCTGGGGCAACATTTTGACATTACAAAATTGTGGAGATTTTTCAAAAAAACTCCCAGATTATTTAAAATACTCACCACAGCACTCACAAAATGTATTGTAAATACAGCAGAATGTACAGTGCTAACAGCTGTTACAAATACTTGTATCTTGCAACTTAATACAAAACATTCTTCCTCAAAATATGCTTGCCAGCTGATTTACCTGTCTAAACAATGCTTAAGATAAAGTTGTTAGGGATGAATGCTGTCCAGAGGCAGTGCCTTTGTGCTTGTCAGAATGCTTCTGTTCGTAGCTGGCCTTCAACCAGAGCCACAGCTAGTGACAGAGGAGGTATTCAGGGTCGCTCTTCCCAGTGAGATGATGCTGGAAGTCAGCGACGGGGAGAGAGATGCCTGGTAGCTGGTACAACCACGCCCACACCAACTCAGGGGCTTCGCCACAATACCACCCTAAAATGGAGGCCCGGACGGCCCACAATGCTCCTTTTGTGTGCATGGGGCAAGCATGTGATGACGTTAAGAGGGGAAATACATTCACACACAGAGAGTGAACAGAGTGAGGCCCAGAGGGGAGTACTGCACCACAATGATCATTTCACAAGCTCACCACAATAAAATAGCATTATCCAAAGTGTTGACAGTGAGAAAAATCCATTATCACACACTGTTTACCAAAGACCACAACTCTGACTTAACAGAGCTGCCAGGAGAAAAATGTAGGCCTAGAAGAGTGATAGTGGAACCTTCCATTAATGTGAACATAACTTGAAGGGTATGATGATTAAATACTGTAGTGGTGGGGGGACAAATCCTTCTCTGTCCAGTCAGCATGTTGTTATGAAGGTGAACTTGGCCCATTAGACCACTAAAGAGAAGGCATGACCTACACCAGTGTTTTTGGAAGTTATCAGGATTCGACAAGCTATGCTTCTCGGAGTAAGTGCTTCTTAACTAAAACTAGCACTAGAGGGTAGACTAAAATTGGTGTTAGATCAGATGTACGAGTAAGTGACATCTCATGGGCCAGTGCCAGTCCACAGTCCAGGGGTTGAGAAAAACGTATTGACACCTCTCTAGATGACACATGAGTCATGACTCAGCAAGGGGGGGGGGGGGGGGGGGGGGGCTACCTAATAAGCTTCATGTGGACACTGTGTTTAATTTTTAATTCATCACTTTGTATTCAGCAAGTCAATAGTAAACAGCATGCACCACGTGTTGTTCTATATTTGACTCGGGGATTTTCAAAGTAGCTCTTAAACATTGTCTTGCTGATGTTGCAACACAGGCTGGCAGAACTTAAGGATCAGGGAGCAGGAGTGTCTTTGATGTGGATAACTTCCAGAGTTGCTCCTTGATAATGCTTTGATCAATCTAAATTCCATCCACAATTCAATTGAAGAAACTTGATACATGCAACCACAGTGGGAAAGGTTAGTCATTTCAGTGGGAAAGGTTAGTCATTTCAGTGGGAAAGGTTAGTCATTTCGCTTACTCCAAAAAAACACGACTAGGCCTACTTGGTCTCAATTCTCAACCTCAAACAAAAAGTATTCCTCTGCTAGTCACTCTCCTCCTACTCACTTTCCTAGGCCATAAACTAAAAGGGGTCAAGAACAAAACCAACACTGAGCCTCTCAGGCTGCATGGTCCCCTGACCACGTCACAACGCAACATTGTCCAGGGTGTCTGAATTCACCCTGGTAATACCTCAGGGCAAGGAAGACACACCACTCTCAAGACCACAGAAGATTCTAATAACAGTTCTGGTTGGTTCACCCAAAGTCAGAGAGCCAAACAGATTCCGGGGCCTCGGTGGCCCTAACACCAGGGTTCATGCCACCAGTGCTGTTAATTCCGCTCCAGCAGCGTCCATCGAGCCACGTGGCTGGCACTGTCTCTGACTGTCAGCACTCCTTAGAAATGGTTATTTCAAACGACGCTTCTATTTAAAGCCTGCTCAGAGAGTCGGTTCTCCCTCTCTCTAATAAAGAGACATGCTTCAGACGGCTTCAGCAGCACTCGTCTTCTCTCTCTGTTGTTGCTGAAGTATTAGAATTCAAATTCAAATGTCTCCTGGTATTGGTGTGATAACTGACTAGCACTTAAACAGCAGCTTTTCAGGATTTCTGGAAAACTGTCTCCCCTGGGCCTCGTCAGAATTTGAAGGATTAGCCTATTACAGTGGACAATATATTCCCTGACGTTGAACGAGGTGGACTACAGTGAGGGAAAAAAAGTATTTGATCCCCTGCTGATTTTGTACGTTTGCCCACTGACAAAGAAATGATCAGTCTATAATGGTAGGTTTATTTGAACAGTGAGAGACAGAATAAAAACAAAAAATACAGAAAAACGCATGTCAAAAATGTTATAAATTGATTTGCATTTTAATGAGGGAAATAAGTATGTGACCACCTCTCAATCAGAAAGATTTCTGGCTCCCAGGTGTCTTTTATACAGGTAACGAGCTGAGATTAGGAGCACACTCTTAAAGGGAGTGCTCCTAATCTCAGTTTGTTACCTGTATAAAAGACACCTGTCCACAGAAGCAATCAATCAATCAGATTCCAAACTCTCCACCATGGCCAAGACCAAAGAGCTCTCCAAGGATGTCAGGGACAAGATTGTTGACCTACACAAGGCTGGAATGGCATACAAGACCATCGCCAAGCAGCTTGGTGAGAAGGTGACAACAGTTGGTGCGATTATTCGCAAATGGAAGAAACACAAAAGAACTGTCAATATCCCTCGGCCTGGGGCTCCATGCAAGATCACCTCGTGGAGTTGCAATGATCATGAGAACGGTGAGGAATCAGCCCAGAACTACACGGGAGGATCTTGTCAATGATCTCAAGGCAGCTGGGACCATAGTCACCAAGAAAACAATTGGTAACACACTACGTCGTGAAGGACTGAAATCCTGCAGCGCCCGCAAGGTCCCCTTGCTCAAGAAAGCACATATACATGCCCGTCTGAAGTTTGCCAATGAACATCTGAATGATTCAGAGGACAACTGGGTGAACGTGTTGTGGTCAGATGAGACCAAAATGGAGCTCTTTGGCATCAGCTTAACTCGCCGTGTTTGGAGGTGGAAACATTATGTTTTGGGGGTGTTTTTCTGCTAAGGGGACAGGACAACTTCACCGCATCAAAGGGACGATGGACGGGGCCATGTACCATCAAATCGTGGGTGAGAACCTCCTTCCCTGAGCCAGGGCATTGAAAATGGGTCGTGGATGGGTATTCCAGCATGACAATGACCCAAAACACACGGCCAAGGCAACAAATGAGTGGTTCAAGAAGAAGCACATTAAGGTCCTGGAGTGGCCTAGCCAGTCTCCAGACCTTAATCCCATAGAAAATCTGTGGAGAGAGCTGAAGTATCGAGTTGCCAAACGTCAGCCTCGAAACCTTAATGACTTGGAGAAGATCTGCAAAGAGGAGTGGGACAAAATCCCTCCTGAGATGTGTGCAAACCTGGTGGCCAACTACAAGAAACGTCTGACCTCTGTGATTGCCAACAAGGGGTTTGCCACCAAGTACTAAATCATGTTTTGCAGAGGGGTCAAATACTTATTTCCCTCATTAAAATGCAAATCAATTTATAACATTTTTCACATGCCTTTTTCTGGATTTTTTGGTTGTTATATTCTGTCTCTCACTGTTCAAATACACCTACCATTAAAATTATTGACTGATCATTTCTTTGTCAGTGGGCAAACGTACAAAATCAGCAGGGGATCAAATACTTTTTTCCCTCACTGTATAAATGTGGCTGGCTGGTGCAGTGTTTGCTTGTGTTTGAGGCTGTGTGAGTGTGTGCATATAACTGATATTCATGCATTTCCCTATTAAAACTTGACATCATTTCTCCTCTTTGTGCTGCATAATGCAGCATACAGTAATCCTACATATTACACACGGTATGAGGCTTAAGTGATGCTCTGTTTTGAAAACAGTCATTTACACTGCGTTAGCCATAGCTAGTGAGGAAAAGATACAGGATGCAAGTGAAAAGAGGAGACATCCATCGCAGATGGCTACATAATCTTGACATTGGCCGTTTGCCAATGGAGCTGAAGGCTATAGAGCTGTTCTCAGAGCTAATCAGAGTGTACGCGAGTGCAGACAACCCAACAGTTGCAATACAGGGCTAAGCATTGTGAACCAGGACAGTGTATAATGCTGCTGTTACAGCAGTACAAAGGAGAGATTCTTGGACAGGTGACAGACTGACTGTTACTAAGCCTGTTTCTTCAACAACATCAGGTTTGCTTTTAGGAGTGACCCTGTATGAGAGGAGAGGGGTTGACACGACACACAGTTTCAGGCTAACAGAGGAGTTGCATGAGTTTCAACGGCCTCCCAACCTGACTTTGTTGTGGAGAATGGAGAGAGGAATAACAAATAGGCTGCACCTAGACTCCAACAGAAGTAGACCCAACCTGCATAATCCCACAAACCTACTCACATTATATTCTCCCAACACTACCCCCACTTCCTAATCTGATATTCAGTAGTTGGATGAAATGCCACTTCCTCACACTGTATTATTTCTTTCTGGCAGCTGTGACAGCTGCCTAAGCACTTTCAACACCCTCATTCCTCTTTTCTTATGATGACGAGGGAGGGCCACACACATCTGGGAAGGACTCTAGCCTTCCCTCAGAATCAAATCAAATTGTATTTGTCACGTGCCGAATACAACAAGCATCACCGTGAAATTTTATTTTACCTTTATTTAACGAGGCAAGTCAGTTAATAACATATTCTTATTGTCAATGTCGGCCTAGGAACAGTGGGTTAACTGCCTTGTTCAGGGGCAGAACGACAGATTTTTAAATCAAATACTTATTTATTTTTAACCTTGTCAGCTTGGGGATTTGATCTTGCAATCTTTCAGTTACAAGTCCAATGCTCTAACCACTAGGCTACCTGCTGCCCCACTAAAATGCTTACTTACAAGCCCTTAACCAACAATGCAGTTCAAGAAATAGAGTTAATAAAATATTCACTAAATAAACTAAAGTATAGAAGAAGAAAAAAATTAAAAACAAAAACAATCAAAAAGTAACAACAAATGTACATAACAATAATGAGGCTATATACAGGGGGTACCGGGTCAATGTGTGGGGGTACAGGTTAGTCCAGGTAATTTGTAAAGTGACTATGCATAGATAATAAATAGCGAGTAGCAGCAGCGTAAAAACAAAGTGTAGACAGTCTAATTAATTGTTCAGCAGTCTTATGGCTTGGAAGCTGTTATGGAGCCTTTTTGTCCTAGACTTGGCGCTCCAGTACCACTTGCCATGCGGTAGCAGAGAGAACAGTCTATGACTTGGGTGACTGGAGTCTGACAATTTGTTGGTCTTTCCTCTGACACGGCCTAGTATATAGGTCCTGGATGTACTGGGCTGTACGCACTACCCTCCTTACGGTCAGATGCTGAGCAGTTGCCATACTAGGCAGTGATACAACCGGTCAGTATACTCTTGATGGTGCAGCTGTAAAACTTTGAGGATCTGGGGACCCATGCCAAATCTTTTTTGTCTTCTTCACAACTGTCTTGGTGTGTTTGGACCATGATAGTTTGTTGGTGATGTGGATACTAAGGAACTTGAAGCTCTCAACCCGCTCCACTTCAGTCCCGTCGATGTGAATGGGGGCCTGTTCGGCCCTCCTATTCTTATAGTCCAGGAGCTCCCCTGAGGGGCCCCAGTGTTGAATCAGCGTGGCAGATGTGTTGTTGCCTACCCTTACCACCTGGGGGCAGCCCGTCAGGAAGTCCAGGATCCAGAGGGAGGTGTTTAATCCCAGGGTCCTTAGCTTAGAGATGACATTTGTGGGAACTATGGTGTTGAACGCTGAGCTGTAGTCAATGAACAGCATTCTCACATAGGTGTTCCCTTTGTCCAGGAGGGAAAGGGCAGTGTAGAGTGCAATTGAGATTGCGTCATCTGTGGATCTGTTGGGGCAGTATGCGAATTGGAGTGGGTCTAGGGTTTCTGGCACGATTATGTTGATATGAGCCATGACCAGTTTTTCAAAGCACTTCATGGCTACCGATGTGAGTGCTATGGGGCAGCAATAATTTAGGCAGGTTACCTTTGCTTTCATGGGTACAGGGACTATGGTGGTCTGTTTGAAACATGTAGGTATTACAGACTTGGTCAGGGAGAGGTTGAAAATGTCAGTGAAGACACTTGGCAGTTGGTCCGTGCATGCTTTGAGTACACGTCCTGGTAATCCGTCTGGCTTTGAGTACACGTCCTGGCTTTGTGAATGTTGACCTGTATAAAGGACTTGCTCACATCAGCTACGGCGAGTGTGATCATACAGTCGTCTGGAACAGCTGGTGCGCTCATGCATGCTTCAGTGTTGCTTGCCTCAAAGCGAGCATAAAAGGCATTTAGCTCGTCTGGTAGGCTCGCGTCACTGGGCAGGTCACGGCTGGGTTTCCATTTGTAATCCGTAATAGTTTTCAAGAACTGTCACTTCCGACGAGCGTCAAATCCGGTGTAGTAGGATTCAATTTTAGTCCCGTATTGATGCTTTGCCTGTTTGGTGGTTCGTCTGAAGACCATGCACGGCAATAACATAGTGGGATTAGCGTCTGGATTAGTGTCCTGCTCATTGATAGCAGCAGCTCTAGCCTTTAGCTCGGTGTGGATGTTGCCTGTAATCCATGGCTTCTGGTTTGGAAATGTACGTACGGTCACTGCTGGGACGACGTCGTTGATGCACTTATTGATGAAGCCGGTGACTGAGGTGGTATACTCCTCAATGCTATTGGATGAATCCCGTAACATATTCCAGTCTGTGCTAGCAAAACAGTCCTGTAGCGTAGCATCCGCATCATCTGACCACTTCTGTATTGAGCGAGTCACTGGTACTTCCTGCTTTAGTTTTTGCTTGTAAGCAGGAATCAGGAGGATATAATTATGGTCAGATTTTCCAAATGGAGGGCGAGATAGAATGTGTGACACTGGGTCATAAAGCAAGGGTCAGTGGTTTGATAAACTTGGTGAGGAATGAGGCCAAATTTCACTATTGAGATGAAATGGAATATGGCTGCTGGCTGGTATGATGACATCATACAGACACCTTCCCTGTAATAGCCAAATGAACATGTCTCAAGACTAACCCTGGTTCCTCCTTCTAAACATTCCGTTTCCACTTCATTGTTATGACATTCGACATGGACCATTATATTTTGCATTAACTTACAGGCTTTTATGTAAATGCACTAGTGTGAAAGGTTAAGCAGAAACATACGCAATCCCTCATGCACAAAGCATAGCCTACCTCTGCAATGAGATATGATGTGAAAGGGAACTGGGAGTCCTGGGAGATAGTGTAAACACTAAAGGTGGAATGCTGAGGAGAGTAGGTAAGAAGTGAGGGACAGACTGTTGGAGACTAGGCTATAACACTTCACGATCAGACTATACTTTGAGCATTCAGGTTCTATTCAGAAATTGAAAAATCATAATTCAAAGTAAAAAGCAACCTTCAATTGTGGAATTAGAATTTCTTGACTAAATTGAAATGTAATTGACCCCCAACCCTAGTGGCCAGAGAGTTATGAACACTGACAATGTGTTGCTTTGAGGTGCCTTTCTTCAAGAAACATTCCCCAGCTGTAGCAAACCCCTAACAAGAGGTGACAGGTCCCAAGTGTGATCACAATCTCAGGTATCATGCAGACAGACTACTGTCTACTGACATGAGGAGGAGGAGTCTGTGAAAGAACACTGGAGAGCCATAGTTAGCAAAAGCTGATAAGTAGACCTAAATGAGGACTGCAAGTACCCTCCGGAAACTATGTCCTAAATTCTACTACTAGGCTACATTGAGTGCTTTAGATGCATGGGGTTTTTGAGAAAGTTCTCATCATGCCTTATGGGTTTTGCGGCGATGGGTGGAAACATAGTCAGTAGACTTTTAGTTGTGTCACAAAAAGACTTCCCAAAGAAACACACATTTTCCTGCATGACGTTGTTCATAATTGTATGGGTAAACGTCATTAGATGCTATTCTTTATGAAGATCCCAAACTAGGTAGAGGAATTAAGATGGTACTGTACCAAATGTGTTTTGCTAAATCAATGCTGATTAATTAGTTGGCGCATGGTTAACCTAACACTAGTGGAAAATGAGTGACAAGTAAGTGGTGAAGATATGGAACAATCAACAATGCAAGACTCCGTTGTCTATGCAGAGGAGTAGCTAAGTAGGCCAGCCAGCAGCGAATAGCAGTTGTAACATTACTCATTTCATGTCAGGTAGGCTCAGTTCCTCTACTACTTAGAATAGCTTATCTCCAGTTTAGAAATTAGTGTAAAGAAACGTATGGTCTAAACCATCTGTCCAACCTGTGCCCACAACATCTATAGATACATTTAGACAGCGTGCTTCTCTGTGCGAGCTCAGTACACCACAACAAAGTAGGCCCACACATCTACAGCTTATTTTACCCCTACATAAAAATCTAGGTGTGTCAAGTTGAAATCGTATTTATTATATTTTGTCTGGAATTGAGTAATATGTAAGGAATGAAAGGGCAAGAATGGATGGTGAGGATTACTGACAGCATGTCGATATTGAGCTCAGGGGTGGCAGGTAGCCTAGTGGTAAGAGCGTTGGGCCAGTAACCAAAAGGTTACTAGATCGAATCCCCGAGCTGACAAGGTAAAAATCTGTTGTTCTGCCCCTGAACAAGGCAGTTAACCCACTGTTCCTAGGACATCATTGTAAATGAGAATTTGTTCTTAAAACCTGTTGGGGATAGGGGGCAGTATTTGCACGGCCGGATAAAAAACGTACCCGATTTAATCTGGTTACTACTCCTGCCCAGTAACTAGAATATGCATATAATTAGTAGATTTGGATAGAAAACACTAAAGTTTCTAAAACTGTTTGAATGGTGTCTGTGAGTATAATAGAACTCATATGGCAGTCAAAACCCTGAGACAAATCCTAACAGGAAGTGGAAATCTGATGTGTGGAATCACTTCAAACCTTTGCCATTGAAACACACAGGGACTTTTTAATCATTTAGCACTTCCTACGGCTTCCACTAGATGTCAACAGTCTTAACAAAGTGGTTTGAGTCTTCTATGGTAGAAACTGACCCAAAGAGAGGCTTGGGAAGTTGGTCACAGGGGGAGGGCCATTACTACTATGACGCGGGCGCCCTTGGGAACCCTTTTGTTCCGAAACGTTTAGTAAGACAATGCAATCGTCCGCCTTGAATATTATTGAAGCTCTGGTTGAAAAAGGCCCTAAAGATTTATGTTATACAACGTTTGACATGTTTGAACGAACGTAAATATATGTTTTTTGCACATTCGTGACGACCAGTACATTATGAGTAGCCTTCGGAACGCGCTAACAAGAAGGAGCTATAGGGACATAAATTATTAACTTTTTTGAACAAAACTACATTTGTTGTGGACCTGGGTTTCCTGGAAGTGCCTTCTGATGAAGATAATCAAACGTAAGGGAATATTTACAATAGTATTTTTGATTTTAGATGGTTCCAAGATGGCGCTAACATGTATCGCCTAGCCTATTTTTCCTGAGCATACCACGTCGTTTATTGCAAAGTGTGATTTCCCAGTAAAGTTATTTTTAAATCTGGCAATGCGGTTGCATTCACGAGATGTTAATCTATAATTCTTTGAATGACAATATTACATTTTAACAATGTTTTCGAATAGTAATTTTGTAAATTGTAGCACTGCTTCACCGGAAGCATTTGAGGGAAAATATTTTCTGAACGTCACGCGCCGATGTAAAATGCTGTTTTTATATATAGATATGAACTTTATCGAACAAAAAATGCATGTATTGTGTAACATAATGTCCTAGGAGTGTCATCTGATGAAGATTGTCAAAGGTTAGTGCTGCATTTAGCTGTGTTTTGGGTATTTGTGATGCATCTAGTTGCTTTGAAAATGGCAGTGTGATTGTTTTTGGTAGGGTACTCTCCTGACATAATCTAATGTTTTGCTTTCGCTGTAAAGCCTTTTTGAAATCGGACGACGTGGTTCGATTCAGGAGAGGTGTATCTATAAAATGGTGTAAAATAGTCATATGTTTGAGAAATTGAAGTTTATAGCATTTATGAGGTTTTGTATTTCGCGTGATGCGATTCCACTGGCTGTTGACTAGGGTAAAGCGTCCCACGTTCCCAGACAGGTTAACTGACTTGCCTAGTTAAATAAAGGTTAAAATAAAATAAAAATATGACATGTGCGAATTGTTATTTTAACAGGGGTTTGTAACACAGTAATGTTTAAACATCAGGAACAGATAGTGAGGCCATGCCATGAGACCGACACTATACACTGAGTGTACAAAACATTCCATGACATAGACTGACCAGGTGAAAGCTATGATCCCTTGTTGATGTCACTTGTTAAATCCACTTCAATCAATGTAGATGAAGAGGAGGAGACAGATTAAAGAATTTCTAAGCCTTGAGACATGGATTGTGTATGTGTGCCATTCAGAGGGTGAATGGGCAAGACAACATCTGCAGAAACATGAAACAGAAACATTGTAAATGGGCAGAATATCCAAACGACCTCATTGCCAAAATGATAAGATAAATCAAAACAATGACAGACTTGGGGCAAGATGCATGATGCTGTCAAAATAGTAACGTTATGGCATTGAGAGTATCATTCTTTGAGGTATTCCCCACTGGCAGAGCACCCACCCAAGGCGAGTGGGACCCATGGGCTCAGAGATTCTGCCGGCAAGGAAACTTTATTTTTATAGTTATTTGAGCTTAAAATTAACATTTTGGGGATCTTCATATTTATTGAACCTTTATTTAACTATGCAAGTCAGTTAAGCAAATTGTTATTTATAATGATGGCCTACACCAGACGACGCTGGGCCAATTGTGCGCCGCCCTATGGGACTCCCAATCACAGCGGGATGTGATGCAGCCTGGATTCGAACCAGGTACTGGAGTGACGCCTCTTGCACTGACATACAGTGCCTTAGACCGCTGCGCCACTTGGGAAAATATATATTTCTAGGATTTTCAAAATACTTTGAATATTATTCATTTCCATGTCGGCTCTATGCCTGGAAATGCCCTTGTCCCGAGCAAAGAATACCAATTTCAAACTCTCAACAAAAAAAAGTGTGTTTAAAATTTGAAAAAAATCTGTCAAAACTGTGATTCTTAAAAGATGTGTCAGGGGATTTGGTCAACTGTCAGATTTCTCTAAAATCCTAAATTAATCAGGAATGAGCAGGGTCAGCATAAGGACCCCTTATTCATATCCTCATTACTTGTAGTGCAACAAGACCACTCATTGTCTGTAAAGTTATCAACTTTTGATAGGTTTAAACAAACAATATTGGAATCACCATGGTCAGAACCATAAACTGTCAACTGCATCTGCCTGATGAACAAAGAATATGAGTTTAAATACACTACACTTAGGTTTTAGAATCATAAAGCAACTGTTGAAAAACAAAATTGATACTGTCTGTGTATATACCACTTCAATAAAGATAAAATGTACTATTTTTGTCAACTATTTTTGGCAAATTCCATCAGAATGCCTTAAGATCTGATAGAATGGTTGTTTTTAAATAGGGTATTTTCAAAGGAATCATTCTATATTTTACAAACGTATTTAAATAAAAATAAAAATAGTTAAGAGAAACAAATGTCTGTCTTGAGTATGTGTTGTCAACTCCGTCAATGATTGAAGTCAATATTTTTCCTGGTCAATATTCGGAATAAATATTGCTCGAACCTTGAGGGGCCCACGAAACTGATCTACGCAACTGGTATTCCCATATCGTCGTGGAATATGAAGCGTTTGCAGTATGTATGCTGAATACTCAAGCAGAAACACGATAAATGCACATAATGCATTTTCCTAATCCACAAAGTACCATGAATGGACAACACAGTATATGAGATAACCAACGTAGAGAAATGCGTTTCAATGCAAAGCGTGATGCACGCGCAGTACAACATGAAATATCTTTGATCAATGTCCGCGCTGGCAACATATTTTAACTAGGGGCAGGGAGCACCAGGCGATGTAGTATTCCTACCAACCTTTAATTGCTTCAAAATCCGTTGTACCATATACATTTGGGTCAGTGCTTGGTACCACTCATTGGATCACGACAACAGCCTAACGTTACACACAGAAATAGCCTGTTACTGTTGTATCGCTTCGCACATTAGCCGGTTAGCGCAGCACTACGGCCACAGATACTTTGGTATAATGGTTAACAGCTATTATTGTGGGTTTCGAATAAAACAAACCGAGAGGGGATTTGAGTTTGAGTTGTCACCGCTGGCGTACCATACCTGAATTGTGTGACATTATTAATCCAAAGCAGATGCAAGCATTAGCTAGCTAACGTTACTTAGCTTCCTAGCAAGCTAACAAAATATTGTGGGGACACTACCACTATTTAACTAGTAATCTATTTACCTTGTAATCCTTGCTGGCAGTTCCGATTGCTCACTTTGGATATCATCCTGCTTAGGTCATATTTAGACATTTAACGTCCATGTTTGCGGTCGTGTGCACCATAGAGTCGGTTTCTAATTCTGAGCCAGTGCAGATGTCTGTCGTATCATTCCGCTTCTTGCTGGCCGGGAGGTTAGCTGCCAACAGCTCCTGCGGTCGAGACGGGAAACTAAAACACTGTCGTACTTCCAGTGCCACAGACAGAAAGAGCTCTCAGAACACAGAGAATTGCGCCTTGGTAGTGCGCTACTATTTCACTAATACATACAAACTAGTTTTAATTTGTTTAACTCCCTGCCGTCTATTGTTATACATTTTAAAACATGGTTTGCTGTGGCAATATTCATTATAAAACTAGAAAGGAAATTGCGAGAGTAAAAACAATTGGTGGACACACCCGCGTGCATGCAGCTGTTGGGTTTTGTTTACAGCTGTCACTGTACTGGAGACCAGTGAATCTGTTATGACAACGCGGATGATAATAATACAATATAAAACCAGCCTTTGACAGGATTTTTTTCTATGCTTTATTTTTTGCAAAATAATGTGAAGGTACAAATATTTTCTTGTTAGGTTTAAGATGCACAGTGGTTTAGGAACATTATTTACAACATCGATGGGTCCCCTGGATATTACAAGTTTAAAATAAACATTTAAATGTAACTACTCTGAAAACGCAAAATACATATGGTTTTGAACCTAAACATGAAGCAAAAATGTTTACTACAACCGTAAAATACACTGAACAATAACACGGCCATCTGACTGAGCCCTATCACACATAACTTCACTGTTCAACAGCAACCCCTACTGGCAGTGTTATTGCCGTGCATGGTCTTCAACTACAACGTTATTGCCAAACAGACAGATGCTGAGAGATCAATGAAGTTGTAAGCGCAGCCTCCTTGTAGTCCTAAAAATCGGAAATGAAACCTGAGGTTCGTTCAGCCGTTTCTATGGAGGAAATGAATGGGGTTTGGGGATAAACGCAGCAAATAAGGTCTGAGGTAAACACATGCTTTGATGATTTTCTATGCTTTGTTCAATGAGATGTCTATCAACATGACCTTTATGAATTATGAACCCTTATTGTGATTATTTTGATTACATAAATAATTCAAAATTCACAAAAAAGTAACTTTAGGTGATAAAGATGATCTCATAGAACAAAACATAAGATCTCCTAAGCCTGTGTTCTCCACAGACCTTATTTTTTGTGTTTATCAAAACGACCACATTACTATTGCTTTCTATAGACATGACAGCTGAAGTATCAAATTGCAGCTGTGAAGAATTGCCAGGATGTGAGACAAATTCACTTAGTATAACTAACTAATACAGAGGGGGAAAATATGAGCAAATATTGCTCCTTTTCTCAGTAAAAAAACTGCAGTTTTGGATACACATGATAATTTTGGGCTCCCGAGTGGCGCAGTGGTTTAAGGCACTGCATCACAGTGCTTGAGGCGTCACTACAGACCCTGGTTTGATTCCAGGCTGTATTATAACCGGCCGTGATGGGGAGTCCCTTTGGGCGGCACACAATTGGCCCAGCGTCGTCCGGGTTAGGGTTTGGCCGGGGTAGGCCGTCATTGTAAATAAGAATTTGTTCTTAACTGACTTGCCTAGTTAAAAAAAAAAAAAAAAAAAAAACTCATATATATATATATATATATATATATATATATATATATATATATATATATATATATATATATATATATATATATCTGAAGAAAAGTGACCGATATCTCTCTGAGGCATTGCGTAACATTGTCACAAATTCTAAATCAAACAACTGGTAGAGCAAACATGCGTCACCCTGGACTAATCAAGCAGGACAACCAATGGCGGGCATGCTCTTGGGTTTTCAAATGACAAAGTGCAGAATAACAGTAAAATGACTTTCTCAGCATTTCAAGTCTGTTCTCACACCAGGTGAAGATAGAGATCATATAATCATTACACCTCTCGAGTCAACTGCCAGCGCTGACCCTGAAATTAACTGGTACTTCATCAGAATACCCTTCAGACCCAATCCAAAATATACTACCCACACTTACATGATTCCTTCTAATCAGACAAGACATTTTCATCCACTCTACCCTACAGTCAAATTAAAAAAGGCCTTATTCAAATCTCCATTAAATAGCCTATCAATTCAAATATCACTTCAAAAGAATCTTTTCAGTTTTGGTTGGGAATGATCCACAGTGCAGTACTAAACAAAATCAGTAAATACAGGAAACATGCCACAGAAAATAGGGAACATGGGACTAGGCAATGCAGAAAAACCTCTAACACTTTCAAATATGATTTTCACGCTAACTTTTTTATTTATTTACCTCCCCTCATTAATGGCTAAATTGAAAATGCATTATTATGACTCTTCAAAACGACTTGTGGTCTTACCAATACCACCAGCCTAGTAAGAAGCAAGATATACACCGAGGCACAACGTTGGCTCACAGTGGTGAAAGGGGACTTTGCAAACCCACACTATTACTGTTGGATAGGGGGCAGTAGTGAATGGGTTTTTACCATTGGTTTGAGTATCAAACCTCTTCAACCACCACTCCTGTCAAAACAGATTTGCATTTGGCTCATATGATCAGTGTAAAAGCAATATGGTTGAAATAAAACATACCAGTAATTAGAAGTACTTCAATATCTGTCAATAAGGGGGTTAAACTCTATGTTAGCACAACTTCAGAACAGCACTACTTCATTTTAGGATGGATGTTACCACCAATCTATGATGTAACAGTTGCATACAGCTTTCTATATCCAAGTTGCAGCGCTTGTGTTTTATTAAGTCTGTCAAACATGACCTCTTTCAGTCCCCACTGGAAAGAAGGGCTGATTTCCATAATCTTTGTCATTATGAAAGTTAAACGATATTATCTCAAGCGCTCTAACTTCCTGTTGCTGCCACACAATGTCAAACTTACAGTAGTCTTTAGACACCAATATCAAAAATTGTCACCAAAGCAAAATATGACCATTTAAAAACGCAAAAAAATATTTTACAAAAAATGTATTTTCGCTACAATAGTATGATGCAAATGTACTATATGAAAAATTGTATTTGACAACTCCCAGACAGTCACACAAGACATGCACAAGAACATTTTGCATAGCAAATGGACTACATTGTTCAGAACTAGTTGCTTTTCATATCATGCAACCGGTTTCAGGGTGTTGCGGAACCAAACAGCTTCTCTTCTTAAATATATTCTCAGTTATTTATACATTTATATACAAAGACATAGACCACCTTTAATTAAAAAATAAAACTTCATAGTAATAACTACTTTGTTACATAAAAATATGTTACTATGGCCCTTGCTGTGGCAAGACAGGTGCAGCAGGTGGGAGGGGTTAGAGGTGTCAATCACAGTGGCTAGGATTACCTGACTAAAACGGACACTAAAGCTCCAAGGCCTTAGGATAGTAGTAACAGTTACAATACATACTATGGCAAAAATGTTGTTATGCATTCGTCTACTTGGTTTTGGCCTTGCCGTTTCCCAATTACTCAATGATAAAACATATAACTCCAATTCATGTCATTGAAATGCATTGAGGGCTTTTGCCCCCTCTTTCTTTTTCATATCAACAATGCCAATTCTCTTGATGGAAGGCAGACACTTTGTGAATAGTACACATTTAAAAACAAATGGGGACTGTGCAGAAGAGGGTAGGTCTAAGATCTAAGGGGGAGCTATAGCAGGATAGCAGGCACACAGGGGTGGTGCATAGCAAAAGGTCCTCGGCTTAAACTTACAGAGAAGCTCCATGGTATAGAAGCAGGCTGGCAGAATGGCAACAGCTGCCATGTTGGGACATAAATAAAAAAATAATACACAAATGTTTGTCACATACACCAGATAGGCGCAGTGAAATGCGTTATTTTATGTGTTGTTTTTATAGACAGGAGAGTTGGATAATGGACTCTTAAGGACTACTTGATTCAATATGAGGACAATATCCTTAGACAATTGATTCAGTTATTTTTTAGATTCGGAACCATCAAAACGATTCGAGTTAGCAGATGTCAAATGAGAAAGGTCAATTTAGCTGGGTCTTGAACACAGACAGCGATAATCTTACAGACGAATATGCCGTCCAGACACTAAAATGGCCCCTAAGTGCCAACTTGTCCTGAGGGACTGAGAAAGTCACCTCTCCAAAAAAACACTTTCTTCTCTTTGTCCGTTGAAAGACTGAACTATATCTAGCAAGGTCTGCCACTGAATTACCTTTACCAAACTTAAATAAAATAGAAACACTTAATGACATGTCAATTGGCCACTATTGGTTGAACAGTCTCTGGTTGTGTTGATGTAATCCATAAATACCCCAGATCTACTGTATGTTCTTGCAGTAGAATGATGGCAAACATAGCTGATATTCCAGCCTCCCCATACTGGCGTTGGAATGATGGAACACCGACAAAGCCGAAATACCAGTCGGGAAAGTCCTGTCTTATAGAATGCATATTGTATGGTTTTCAAGACGGCATTTTCAAGTGTAACTGACCTCATGCGTGATTCCTGCATTTATGCATTATCCGAAGTGCATTTGTTTACATGCAGATAAGACTCGTACAAGATAATGCCAATATTTTCTTTTTTTCTCTTAAGCATCACAAGTGCGTTTTCGATAAATGCCTGGATGTAGCGGAAAGAACCTTGAACAAACTTGCTCCACCACTGACATGTCAGTCCTGTCCTCCAACCTTCCCCACATCACCTCACAGAAAGCATGTGGAGAGATCCCCACTAGACCAGGTGCCTCCAACTCTGGTCCTGGAGAGCATGTAGAATTCTATTCAAGCCCAGCACTAACACACACAATTCAAATAATCAAGGTCCAGACTGAAGACTGTGATTAGCTGATTATTTGACAGGTGTATTTGTACTATGGTGGATCAAAGCCTGCTCCCCAGTTTCTCTCCGGGACCAGTCAGACAACCCTGCACTAGACTGTCCAAAACCTCCCACCTGACCTCTTATTTGCAGATCCTGTGGTTGGGTCAATCGCCAAGGAGGGGGAAGCAAAGCAGGGCTCAACCCCACCTGTTCCACTTCAGCCCGGGGTTGTTCCAAGCCCCTTCCCTCCTCAGTAACCACACTAGGCGGGGGGGTCACTTGAGGCGGTCGGAGCGGAAGGAGTCTTCCACGGCGGGGTCAGTCAGCATGAGGTCCCCATCCAGCATGCCCAGCCCCTCAAGGGCCAGGGGGTCCATCCTGAGGGGGTCGTCCAGGGCAAAGGAGTCCATCTCAAACCCTGGCACGTGGGACAGAGCGCTGGCGATCTCCTTGGAGAGGCCCAGCGAACTGTCTCCTGGTGAAGAAAGAAAAGAGGGCTAGTAATACATAATAATAAATGTTCCATTTAGCAGACGCTTTTATCCAAAAGGGACTTACAGTCATGTGTGCATATGTTTTTGAATGGGTGACCCCAGCAGGAACCGAATCCACAACCCTTGACATTGTAAGTGCCATACTCTACCCACTGAGCCACTCAGGATTAGTGTTAGTTGTAGTTATATTTATATACTTGGAAAGCATTCCTCTCCTACAAGGGAGAAATAGCCGAAGTGGTAGCCCAGATCTCACCTGTGAGGATGATGTTAGGGACGTTGTGGCATCCCTCTCCCCCAAAGTTCTGGTTGTTAAGGTGCTGCCTATCCCCTGAATCGTGGAGCTCCAGGAAGCCATGGTTGGAGTGGTAGAATTCCTCCTGGCCCTTTCCACCACTCCCACAGCCTAAGCCACCATGGTTGAATGACAGGCTGTCTCCCGGAGTCTCCATGTTGAACTGAGACGGGAACAAAACACCAAACGTGAACTCAGGCAGACAAATACAGTACAACAGAACTCAGCAATGAAAGCAGAGGTGCAGTAGTCAATATAAAAATGAGCCAGAGAGAAATAAAGTGTCTGCAGAAAAGGTATACCTGCTGGTTCTGTCTGGAGGCGATCTGCAGGCCCAGGTAAGGATCATCCAACAGAGAGTTTAACAGTAATGTGTCCTACAACACAAAACACAGGTACTTTACACTAAAGACAGAACAACACGTCATACCAAGTTATGTTGAGTAACATCACCTACAATATGTATTGTAGTTGTGGAGTGGGGCGTCATTGATGCTACATCCTACAGGCCAATTTCACTGTGGTGCCAATGTCACAACCCCCAGCACACAAAGATAGTCTACTCTCTGGACTGCTATTAATAGAGCAATTCAACAACAGAGCCCAGGATCCATTTCACCTCACTTGGGCATGACATCAGCGTCCCCTCTCAAGTTTCACACACCACATTCTGCAGCTAAAAGAATTGTGCGCATGTTCAATGACATCATCTGTCAGAAGGATGTTGTGAAACAAGAGCATTGCAAATGTATTGAGAAGCTATACAGGTCCAGGAAATGTGAAGCATCAAGTAGGAAATTGTTGAGCCAAAGTTCTAACAACATGGCCTCTTGAATAGCCTAATTTCTGTTTTAAATACAGTACCAGTCAAAAGTTTTTTAGAACACCTACTCCTTCATGGGTTTTTCTATATTTTTACTATTTTCTGCATTGTAGACAGTGAACACAAAACTATGAAATAAGAAATCATGTAGTAACCATAAAAAGTGTTAAAATCAAAATATATTTTATATTTGAGATTCTTCAAAGTAGCCACCCTTTGCCTTGATGACAGCTTTGTATTCTCTCAAACAGCTTCATGAGGTTTTCCTGGAATGCTTTTCCAACAGTCTGGAAGGAGTTCCCACATACAAATGAAGTCAGAAGTTTACATACACTTAGGTTGGAGTCATTAAAACTCGTTTTTCAACCACTCCACAAATGTCTTGTTAACAAACTATAGTTTTGGCAAGTCATTTAGGACATCTACTTTGTTCATGACAAGTAATTTTTCCAACAATTGTTTACAGACAGATTATTTCACTTATTTTTCACTATATCTCAATTCCAGTGGGTCAGAAGTTTACATACACTAAGTTGACTGTGCCTTTAAACAGCCTGGAAAATTCCAGAAAATGATGTCATGGCCTTAGAAGCATCTGATAGGCTAATTGACATCATTTGAGTCAATTGGAGGTGTACCTGTGGATGTATTTCAAGGCCTACCTTCAAACTCCTTTTTGTTTGACATCATGGGAAACTCAAACGAAAATCAGCCAAGACCTCATAAAAATAACTGTAGACCTCCACAAGTCTGCTTCATCCTTGGGAGCAATTTCCAAATGCCTGAAGGTACCACGTTCATCTGTACAAACAATGTACGCAAGTATACACACCATGGGACCACGCAGCCGTCATAACGCTCAGGAAGGAGACGCGTTCTGTCTCCTAGAGATGAATGTACTTTGGTGCGAAAAAGTGCAAATCAATCCCAGAACAACAGCAAAGGACTTTGTGAAGATGCTGGAGGAAACAGGTACAAAAGTATCTATATCCACAGTAAAATGAGTCCTATAATCGACATAACCTGAAAGGCTGCTCAACAAGGAAGAAGCCACTGCTCCAAAACTGCTATAAAAATGCCAGTTTGCAATTGCACATGGGGACAAAAATCATACTTTTTTGGAGAAATGTCCTCTGGTCTGATGAAACAAAAATAGAACTGTTTGGCCATAATGACCATCGTCATGTTTGGAGGAAAAAGGGGGACGCTTGCAAGCCGAAGAACACCATCCCAACCGTGAAGCATGGGGGTGGCAGCATCATGTTGTGGGGGTGCTTTGCTGCATGAGGGACTGGTGCACTTCACAAAATCGATGGCATCATGAGAAAGGAAAATGATGTGGATATATTGAAGCAACATCTCAAGACGTCAGTCAGGAAGTTAAAGCTTGGTCGCAAATGGGTTTTCCAAATGGACAATGACCATGCATACTTCCAAAGTTGTGGCAAAATGGCTTAAGGACAACAAAGTCAAGGTATTGAAGTGGCCATCAAAAAGCCCTGACCTCAAACTTATAGAAAATACGTGTCGGCAGAACTGAAAAAGTGTGTGCGAGCAAGGAGGCCTACAAACCTGACTCAGTTACACCAGCTCTGTCAGGAGGAATGGGCCAAAATTCACCCAACTTATTGTTGGAAGCTTGTGGAAGGCTACCCGAAACATTTGACCCAAGTTAAACAATTTAAAGGCAATGCTACCAAATACTAATTGAGTGTATGTAAACTTCTGACCCACTGGAAAGTGGTGATCTAACTGACCTAAGACAGGGAATATTTCCTGGGATTAAATGTCAGGAATTGTGAATAACTGAGTTTAAATGCGTTTGGCTAAGGTGTATGTAAACTAAAGACTTCAACTGTGTGCTGAGCACTCGTTGGCTCCTTTTCCTTCATTCTGCGGTCCAATTCATTCCAAACTCAATTGGGTTGAGTTTGGGTGATTGTGGAGGCCAGATCATCTGGTGCAGCACTCAATCACTCTCCTTTGTGGTGAAATATTCCTTACACAGCCTGGAGGTGTGTTTTGGGTCATTGTACTGTTGTAAAACAAATGATAGTCCCACTAAGCCTGAGCTGACATGGTAAAAATCTGTCGTTCTGGCCCTGAGCAAGGCAGTTAACCCACTGTTCCCCGGGCACCGAAGACATGGATGTCGATTATGGCAGCCCCCCGCACCGCTCTGATTCAGAGGGGTTGGGTTAAATGCAGAAGACATAGTCGGTTGAATGCATTCAGTTTTACAACTGACTAGATATCCCCTTTTCCCTAAGTGCAAACCAGATGGGATGGCATATTGCTGCAGAATGCCTTTAATTTTAAAATCACCTACAGTGTCACCAGCAAAGCACCCCCACACCATCACACCTCCTCCTCCATGCTTCACGGTGGGAACCACACATGCAGAGATCATCTGTTCACCTACTCTGCGACTCACAAAGACACAGTGGTTGGAACCAGAAATCTCAAATTTGGACTCATCAGACGAAAGTACAGATTTCCACCCGTCTGTTGTCCATTGCTCGTGTTTCTTGGCCCAAGCAAGTCTCTTCTTATTGGTGTCCTTTAGTAGTGGTTTCTTTGCAGCAATTCAACCATGAAGGCCAGATTCACACAGTCTTCTCTGAACAGTTGATGTTGAGATGTATCGGTTACTTGAACTCTGAGGTGCAATCTGAGGTGCAGTTAATTGCCCATTTCTGAGGCTGGAAACTCTAATGAACTTGCAGCAGAGGTAACTCTGGGTCGTCCTTTCCTGTGGCAGTCCTCATGAGAGGCAGTTTCATCATAACGCTTGATGGTTTTTGCGACTGCACTTGAAGAAACTTTCAAAGTTCTTGAAATGTACAATATTGACTGACCTTCATGTCTTAACTTCCCTGGGCTAGGTGGGACGCTTGTGTCCCACCCTAGACAACAGCCAGTGTAATCGCGTGGCGCGAAATACAAATACCTCAAAAATGCTATAACTTCAATTTCTCAAACATATGACTATTTTACAGCATTTTAAAGACAAGACTCTCGTTAATCTAACCACATTGTCCAATTTCAAAAGGGCTTTACAGCGAAAACAAAACAGATTATGTCAGGAGAGTACGCTGCCAAAAATAATCACACAGCCATTTTCAAAGCAAGCATATATGTCACAAAAACCAAAACCACAGCTAAATGCTGCACTAACCTTTGATGATCTTCATCAGATGACACTCCTAGGACATTATGTTATACAATACATGCATGTTTTGTTATATCAAGTTCATATTTATATTTTTTTTTAAAACAGCTTTTTACATTAGCATGTGATGTTCAGAACTAGCATACCCACCACAAACTTCCGGTGAATTTACTAAATTACTCATGATTAACGTTCACAAAATACATATCAATTATTTTAAGAATTAGAGATACAGAACTCCTTTATGCAATCGCTATGTCAGATTTTAAAATAGCTTTTCGGCGAAAGCACATTTTGCAATATTCTGAGTACATAGCCTGGCCATCACGGCTAGCTATTTTGACACCCACCAAGTTTGGGGCTCACCAAACTCAGAATTACTATTAGAAAAATTGGATTACCTTTGCTGTTTTTCGTCAGAATGCACTCCCAGGACTTCTACTTCAACAACAAATGTTGTTTTGGTCCAAATAATCCATAGTTATATTCAAATACCGCCGTTTTGTTTGTGCGTTCAGGTTACTATCCTAAGGGTGACGCCCGAGCGCATTTCGTTCCAAAAAAATTCTAAATATTCCATTACCGTACTTCGAAGCATGTCAAACGCTGTTTAAAATAAATTTTTATGCTATTTTTCTCGTAAAATAGCGCTAATATTCCAACCGGGCGACGTTGTATTCATTCAAAGGCTGAAAGAAAAAAATGGAGAATTCTCATGAACGCGCATCTCCAGTGTCACTGTCCCCAGGTTTATCACTCACAAATTCTCCTGCTGTTCTTCGCCCAGAGACAGCAGACACCCCATTACACTTTCTGGAGCCTTCTGAGAGCCAATGGAAGCCTTAGAAAATGTCACGTTACAGCAGAGATGCTGTATTTTCGAGAGAGATGCAACAGAAGGACAACAAATTGTCAGACAGGGCACTTCCTGTATGGAATCTTCTCAGGTTTTGGCCTGCCATATGAGTTCTGTTATACTCACAGACACCATTCAAACAGTTCTAGAAACTTTAGTGTTTTCTATCCAAATCTACTATATGCATATTCTCGTTTCTGGGCAAGAGTAGTAACCAGTTTAAATCGGGTACGTTTTTTATCCGGCCGTGCAAATACTGCCCCCTAGCCCCAACAGGTTAAAGTAATGATGGACTGTCGTTTCTCTTTGCTTATTTGCTGTTCTTGCCATAATATGGACTTGGTCTTTCACCAAATAGGGCTATCTTCTGTATACCACCCCTACCTTGTCATAATACAACTGATTGGCTCAAACGCATTAAGAAAAAGAAATTCCACAAATTCACTTTTAACAAATTGAAATGCATTCATGAAGCTGGTTGAGAGAATGTCAAGAGTGTGCAAAGCTGTCATCAAGGCAAAGGGTGGCTACTTTGAAGAATCTTAAATATAAAATATATTTTGATTTGTTTACAATTTTTTGGGGTTACTACATGATTCCATGTGTCATGTCATAATTTCGAATTCTTCACTCTTATTCAACAATGTAGAAAATAGTAAAAATGAAGAAAAACCCCTAACTTTTGACTGGTACTGTATATCCCATGACAGCAGAGTAATGTGTCATGTGTAAAGAGATAAAGATATTATACTATTTGAAACTTCAGGATGTCACACACTAAGAGGCTGAACAGTGATCAATTTGCATGGCCAAATGTATAAATAAATCAGCTGATTATACAAATATACAATACAAAATAGTGAGCTAATTCTAGTTAGATGACAGAGTGAACTCTTAAAATATGTCCTGGTGTGACCAGAAGCCATCAGGCTGACACTGGTTATGGTCTTCATAACAGATGTGCAGATGATTACGTCATCCAGATCATTCTAGTTGACCTCAGTTTCTATCACAACCAAAGTTTACAACATTGCGCTTGCTTTAAAACCATGCGTTTACAAAGACATCAAACCATGCAGGCTGTCATGCCCCTCTGCCCCGGAGAAGTGAGGTAGATTAACAGTGACAGACCAATAGGAGGACATAGAGGAAGTTCTGGCTTTATGCGGCCAATTGGCAGGAGTGTGTTGAATGGGCTGGCACTAACTCCACTCACGTTGTAGAGGCCCAGGTCTGTGGCCAGGGAGTGGCTGATGTGCTGCAGCTGGGGAAGACTTCCCTGCTGCCTTTGCTGCTCCATCTGCTGCTGTTGGTCTTGCTGGTCCTGTTGTTGTTGCTGCTGCTGCTGTTGCTGCTGGGTCGACTGCGGGTCTTGCGTCTGCAGGCACTGGGAGTTCTGGCCCTGCTCACCCTGCTTCTCAATTTTGACCGACACCCTATGCTGCATCTGCTGGTTCTGGACATTGCGCAGGTTCTGCAGGTGCTGCTGCTGGAGGGCCTGCTGAGACTGGGCACGTTGCTGCTGGTGCAGCTGGTATTGCAAATGCAGCTGATGGTGTTGGTGCTGCTGTTGTTGTTGTTGTACCACGGACGGCTGGGAGAGCTGTTGTCCTGCCTGAGAGGCCTGCTGGGATGCTGGAGGACCTGGCTGATGAAGCTGCTGCTGGGGTTGGCTGAAGGGGTAGGGAGGGAGCCTCTGGTCCATGGGCAGTTTGCTGGTGTCCAGAGGGACGCCCTGGGAGGAGATAAACACATTGATTGGAAATGGAATACGAACTCAATTGGCATGCAGGTCAGCCAATGTTATGGTGCCATGTAGGCTTGAGCGGGATACAGTATAAACTATATACTGGGGTATTTTTGAAATACCCATGGCATGATTTTCAATACGTCAAAACAATTGAGCTAGTTTTTTCATAAATTTGAATATTTGTTATTTTAAATAAATATCTACAGTCAACTTGTGCACTAGGTTAATAGATAAACAGCATTAGCTACCCTTGCATGCTGACGAAAAGGGCAGTTTACTTAAAAACTAGCAGTATTTCAATCTTCTCGATTCATCATAATTAGAAGTACAGTGCCATCTCCCATCCCTGGGTTGAGGTACGTTTTTCGAGCCATATCTTGCGCTGGCTCCGTGGTGTCCACATTCTGGCATAGCACAGTTCCAACCAGAGAGAGAAGTAATTAACGTCTAGTCAGGTTCTATTGGCTAACCAAGTAGCTAGCTTGCAAGATCAATCTTCTTGGTTACAGCAGAGACAAATCCCCTCCTGGATCAAAATCCCTGATGTCTACTATTTGTTTTGTGTGCGCAGCACAGGAACTGCATGAATGTATGAACATCTGGATACCGCCTAACCCCAGGGCAGTCTTATTCTGTCCTGTGATTAAATCATGGTAAAAGGAGAACATAGGTAGACATTACCTGTGTTATGGAGGACAAGTTTGGAGAGATGGTGGGGGAGAACTGTTTGGAGTGGTGCCGGCGAGACTCCCCTCCCATGGGTAGGATCAGAGGGGACAGCTGAGCTCGTCTCCGTGGCGACGTGCTGAGTGGTGACTGCCCCTGGCTAGTTAGCAATGGCGAATAAGAGGAGCACGAGCCGGACCCTCCCACCCCGCTACTGTAACTAGGGTTACTGGCTGCGGTCTGGAGGGACTGGCCACTCAGGGAGGAGTTGCTGAGGAAGGAGTGCAGGGATTGGTTGCTCAGGGAAGACTGGAGGGAGGGGGAGGAGCTAAGGGAGGACTGCAGGGAAGGGTTGCTAAGCGACGAGTGCAAGGAGGTGGAGCTGAGGGAGTTGGGGAAGGAGTGGCTGCTGAGAGATGATTGGATGTTGGGGTTGCTTAGCGAGGACTGCAAGGAGGGGTTACTGAGAGTGCCCTGAAGAGATGCCAGGAGACCTGTTCAAATAAACAAGACGGATAAACAGATCTGAATATATAGCTACATAAAATAAAACACGCATTTTGAGTCCTGGTGTGAAAAGTTGTGGTAATGCGTACATAATACACTGAACAAAAATATAAAACGCAACATGTAAAGTGTTGGTCCCATGTTTCATGAGCTGAAATAAAAGATCCCAGAAATGTTCCATATGCACAACAAGCTTATGTCTCTCAAACTTTGCGAACAAATTTGTTTGCAATTGAAAAGGAGTGGGACAAAATTGTACAGGCCACAATCAACAGCCTGATCAACTCTATGCGAAGGAGATGTGGGAAATGTGGTCACACCGGATACTGACTGGGTTTTCTGTTACACGCCCCAACCTTTTTTTTAAGGTACTGTATCTGTGAGGAACAGATGCATATCTGTATAACCAGTCATGTGAAATGTTTTATTATTTTTAAAATTTTATTTCACCTTTATTTAACCAGGTAGGCAAGTTGAGAACAATTTCTCATTTACAATTGCGACCTGGCCAAGATAAAGCAAAGCAGTTCGACACATACAACAACAGTTACACCTGGAGTAAAACAAACATACAGTCAATAATACAGTAGAAAAATAAGTCTATATACAATGTGAGCAAATGAGGTGAGATAAGGGAGGTAAAGGCAAAAAAGGCCATGGTGGCGAAGTACATACACTAAAGCAAGTAAAACACTGGAATGGTAGATTTGCGGTGGAAGAAAGTGCAAAGTAGAAATAGAAATAATGGGGTGCAAAGGAGCAAAATAAATAAATACAGTAGGGGAAGAGGTAGTTGTTTGGGCTAAATTATAGATGGGCTATGACAGCTGGTGCTTAAAGCTAGCGAGGGAGATAATTGTTTCCAGTTATTGAGATTTTTGTACTTCGTTCCAGTCATTGGCAGCAGAGAACTGGAAGGAGAGGCGGCCGAAGGAGGAATTGGCTTTGGGGGTGACCAGAGCGATATACCTGCTGGAGTGCGTGCTACAGGTGGGTGCTGCTATGGTGATCAGCGAGCTGAGATAAGGGGGAACTTTACCTAGCAGGGTCTTGTAGATGACCTGGAGCCAGTGGGTTTGGCGCCGAGTATGAAGCAAGGGCCAGCCAACGAGAGTGTACAGGTCGCAGTGGTGGGTAGTATATGGAGCTTTGGTGACAAAACGGATGGCACTGTGATAGACTGCATCCAATTTATTGAGTAGGGTATTGGAGGCTATTTTGTAAATGACATCGCCGAAGTCGAGGATCGGTAGGATGGTCGGTTTTACGAGGGTATGTTTGGCAGCATGAGTGAAAGATGCTTTGTTGCGAAATAGGAAGCCAATTCTAGATTTAACTTTGGATTGGAGATGTTTGATGTGAGTCTGGAAGGAGAGTTTACAGTCTAACCAGACACCTAGGTATTTGTAGTTGTCCACATATTCTAAGTCAGAACCGTCCAGAGTAGTGATGCTGGACGGGCGGGCAGGTGCAGGCAGCGATCGATTGAAGAGCATGCATTTAGTTTTACTTGTATTTAAGAGCAGTTGGAGGCCACGGAAGGAGAGTTGTATGGCATTGAAGCTCATCTGGAGGGTAGTTAACACAGTGTCCAAAGAAGGGCCAGAAGTATACAGAATGGTGTCATCTGCGTAGAGGTGGATCAGAGACTCACCAGCAGCAAGAGCGACATCATTGATGTATACAAAGAAAAGAGTCGGCCCAAGAATTGAACCCTCTGGCACCCCCATAGAGACTGCCAGAGGCCCGGACAACAGGCCCTCTGATTTGACACACTGAACTCTGAGAAGTAGTTGGTGAACCAAGGCGAGGCAATCATTTGAGAAACCAAGGCTGTTGAGTCTGCCGATGAGGATGTGGTGATTGACAGAGTCCAAAGCTTTGGACAGGTCAATGAATACGGCTGCACAGTATTGTTTATCGATGGCGGTTAAGATATCGTTTAGGACCTTGAGCGTGGCTGAGGTGCACCCATGACCAGCTCTGAAACCAGATTGCATAGCGGAGAAGGTGCAGTAGGATTCGAAATGGTCGGTAATCTGTTAGTTGACTTGGCTTTCGAAGACCTTAGAAAGGCAGGGTAGGATAGATATAGGTCTGTAGCAGTTTGGGTCAAGAGTGTCCCCCCCTTTGAAGAGGGGGATGACCGCAGCTTCTTTCCAATCTTTGGGAATCTCAGAGGACACGAAAGAGAGGTTGAACAGGCTAGTAATAGGCGTTGCAACAATTTCGGCAGATAATTCTAGAAAGAAAAGGGTCCAGATTGTCTAGCCCGGCTGATTTGTAGGGGTCCCGATTTTGCAGCTCTTTCAGAACATCAGGTGACTGGATTTGAGAGAAGGAGAAATGGGGAAGGCTTGGGCGAGTTGCTGTGGGGGGTGCAGTGCTGTTGACCGGGGTAGGGGTAGCCAGGTGGAAAGCATGGCCAGCCATAGAAAAATGCTTATTGAAATTCTCAATTATAGTGGATTTATTGGTGGTGACAGAGTTTCCTATCCTCAGTGCAGTGGGCAGCTGGGAGGAGGTGCTCTTATTCTCTGTGGACATTACAGTGTCCCAGAACTTTTTTGAGTTTGTGTTGCAGGAAGCAAATTTCTGCTTGAAAAAGCTAGCCTTGGCTTTTCTAACTGCCTGTGTATATTGGTTTCTAACTTCCCTGAAAAGTTGCATATCACGAGGGCTGTTCGATGCTAATGCAGAACGCCACAGGATGTTTTTGTGTTGGTTAAGGGCAGTCAGGTCTGGGGAGAACCAAGGGCTATATCTGTTCCTGGTTCTAAATTTCTTGAATGGGGCATGCTTATTTAAGATGGTGAGGAAGGCATTTTTTTTAAATAACCAGGCATCCTCTACTGAAGGGATGAGGTCAATATCCTTCCAGGATACCAGGGCGATTAGAAAGGCCTGCTCGCTGAAGTGATTCAGGGAGCGTTTGACAGTGATGAGTTGAGGTCGTTTGACCGCTGACCCATTACGGATGCAGGCAAGGAGGCAGTGATCACTGAGATCTTGGTTGAAAACAGCAGAGGTGTATTTAGAGGGCAAGTTGGTTAGGATGATATCTATGAGGGTGCCCGTGTTTACGGCTTTGGGCTGACCTGGTAGGTTCATTGATCATTTGTGTGAGATTGAGGGCATCAAGCTTAGATTGTAGGATGGCTGGGGTGTTAAGCATGTCCCAGTTTAGGTCACCTAGCAGCACGAGCTCTGAAGATAGATGGGGGGGCAATTAGTTCACATATGGTGTCCAGAGCACAGCTGGGAGCAGAGGGTGGTCTATAGCAGGCGGCGACAGTGAGAGACGTGTTTTTAGAGAGGTGGATTTTTAAAAGTAGAAGAAATCCATTGATAAGAATGTATTTCAATTGACTGGTTTCCTTATATGAACTAACTAAAATCTTTGAAATTGTTGCATATTGCGTTTATATTTTTGTTCAGTTTAGAAGTCTACAAACATTAAAATTCAATGAAAACGTATTGCAACATTTCGTTGTTTTAACATTTACTTTTACAAATTGCAAACAGTTTGTCTCCTGGCGATCATATCAGGAGGTATAACGCTAGCTCAGTCCCCTGAAGAGGCCCTGAGCTGCAGGGTGCAGCTCAAGAGTCAAACTAGGTTTCCTTTCATTGTCTCCTATCCTTAATTTGCACTGATGTGAAAGAAATAGAATAATACCAGCAAATATCTGACAAGCATTCACCATACCGTTTTCACCCGTTTCCGTCAGTGACGAAGAGACAAGACGAGAAGAGCAAGCCACCTCAGACTATTGACATGAACCCTAGGCCTTGCCTCTAGACTGAAGTTAACATTTCCTGTGTGTGGTCGGCCAAATCACCTTAACACAGCTAAGGTCAGTAGGGCCATATAAAATCTGCTTCATTTCTTGCCTGATTCCGGTTAGTTTAATTTACCCAAATTCCGTGGAGTTTTTCCAGGTCTCCGTTTTCCCCGGGGTTTTTTTTCAGGCTTTGACTCAAAATGACACTTGAATTGAAAAACAACTAAATGGGATTTTTTAAGTCCACAACCATGCTTAAACCACATAAGGAGACCACTTTTGAGGTCTGGGAATTTTTGGGGAATTATTCAGTGTAGTTACCCTTTAAATCCAGCGCACACTTAGCAAGAGGCTGTTCAGCTGTGTTTTTGTTATGATAGAGTTTGCAAAACAAACACCCACTGGATTGATGCAAATAATCATGATATCAATCTGCCAGGTAGGCATAGGCTTTGCAGTTAACATTTAATTTATAAGGTTTTTGGGAAAGCCATTCCATCTACCAGAAGACTGTTTTCATTAGCATCATCGCTAACAGCTACACAAAGTGGTAACTGCACGCACCGCACATACACAGACGGGGGAATTCTCGTTGCCTCTTCAGAAAGCTGCAGGAAATACAAATCACTGATGCATTCTGGTCATGTCTTATGATAAACCTGGGCAAATTAATTAATTTTCACTACATTTCGTTGACTCCCTACTAAGTTCAATACATTTTTTTTATTTTTTTTTACATTGTTGAATTCCATTTTATTGTCAAGATTATCTGATTCTTTCCACGTTCTTTGCATCATGGATTTTTTAGGGCCCTAGGACAGCTACTTTTTCCGAATGCACAGCCCTGCACTTAACCTCCACTTTCACTTTCTAAATAAATCTTACACGCACCCACCTAAATGAATGTCGGCCTGTCTCCCTCTTGCACCAACACCCACTAGCTTCCTCCGTTTGATTCAAAACTTAGACATTTTAACTTGTGTGACAGAAAGGGTTGTATTGTTCCTAGCATGCCTGCATGAGCGCACACACTAACATACACACAAGAGAGAGGTGCTGAAGATCAACATGGCATACAATAGCACACACACTCTTCAGCCTGTGTCCCACAGCCCCTCCCTGTACCTGGTGAGTGGCGGAAGGCGTTGCTGGCATTAATGCCCAGCTGGGTGAGGGTGGAGGCCAGGTTGCCCGTGCTGCTGCCCCCACTCAGGGACGAGGGGTAGCCCGGCTCGTCTGGGTCCAGCGGGGTGGGCAGTGGCGACGGGAAGTGCAGGCTGGAGAGGTCGGGCAGGGAGCCCCCCGTGTTCAGGGCTGAGGGGGCATGGGGGGTGCTGGACTGCTGGTCCGGGGAGGGGAAGATACTGGAGGAGGAGATGGAGAAACTATTTAGAAAGACAAGAGAAACCACAGTGGTGTCTCACATTCGGCAAGAATTAGACACTGTGGTGCGTGTGATTTCCAGACAGACAGGGTGACCTCAGCATCCCAGAACTAAACTGACTCACACCCAACATCAGCCTCCAGACACACGCAGCGAGAAAGAGAAAACGACAGAGAGAGAAAAAGAACAGAAGAATAGACCGAGGGGAGAAAGCGAGCGAGAGAATAAATTACAGAGGAGAGAAAACAAGGGGGGGAAAAAAAGACATGGGAGATAAAGAGCAAGTGAATGAGAGAGGGAAAAAGAAAGGAAGTCCACTACACACACATTCCAATCTAAACCCCAGCTATGAGAGAAAGATAAAAGAATGTGCAACGGAAAGGCTACGGGGGAGTGGAACGTCATGTCAACCAACCCTCTGCATCCCTGGTTACACCGACTGCTAGTCATGACCAAGAAGAGGAGGATAGACAGAGGCTGAAAACGGAGGAAGATATTTCAAATGGCTGTTTCAATGGAGAAGAAATGGAGATTGAGCGGAGGCTTTTACAGCAACAGATAGTGTTCAACAGAAAATCAGCCATGGATTAATTTGTCATACCTGAGGGCACACGCTAGCCATAGTACAATACTGTGTCTACTATCAGACTCCCCTCCATATATTGCTGCTTCACATTAAATTAAACAAATTACATTAAATGTAAGCAGCAACGACAAATTACATTAGGTCTACATTAATGGACAACATCGCAGGTTTTTATAACCATGTGTCTCCACTGAAACAGATTACTGTAGATAATTAATTTTGTTCAAACTTCTAGAGCCACAGACATTTCCACATAAGTTATTCTATCCTGTGAGAAAAGCTGTAGAAATGACTTGGATGTGTTTTAGAAGGATTGACTTACTTGATACCAGGAACTTCACAGGACTTGGGTCGAGAAGACAGCAGGGGCAACTTCTTGGTGTCCCAGGGCTTGAGCAGTTTGCCCTGATCCATAACGTTCTCCTCAATGGGGGGAACTGGGTACGGAAACACTGTGGGTGACAAACATGATTGAGGAAATCAATTCACTGTCTCCTGGTCACAAGGATTTCTTTCCATTGTCAAGATTATTTGTGGTGTGTTTAAATTAGGACAGAATTGTTAGTGTACAGCGAGTGGGACTTTTAGACTCACTTCTTCTCCCCTCTCCTTCACTCTGACCTAGAGGAGCACAGAGAGATACAAGTCAGAGCACTGGCGCAAACTGGGAATGGGCTTAAGGCACAATCACACTTAAGCAATTATAACAATATGGTCATTTAGCAGACACTTATCTCAGTGGCAAACCCTCAACTCCCACTCCGATTTGTTAACTAAAAACATGCTGTTGGTTTAGTCTTTAGTGAGTCCTCACCAGTGAGTCTGCCCTGAGGGGTGAGTGTGTGTCCAGCGCTGAAGGGGTCTCCTGCAGGGGGGTTCATCACACTGGTGTGGAGGGCAGAGTCTGAGTTGGTCCTGCATCGAGAAAAGGCATCAGGAGAGGAGAAAGATATATCCAGGGGGTCTCTTTCCATTGCCACATCAACATTCTCCAAACAGGAACCAACTACGCAAGTCAATCCATGACTCATTAGAAAAGTCATCCAGTAACCACATCATGACAATCACCACTTGACTTTTACTTCTACTCAGCCACAAACTAACTCCATCCATGATATACTGGAACTCAGTCTTAAATATCAATTCATTCAATATAAAAAGGATCAACACATACAATATATAAGCTCTTGGAAGATCTTTGAATGGCCATATCTCGCACTGGCACAATCGTCTGTTAATGTCTGCCCCAGGACAGTAAGTTGATGCCCTATGTTGAGGGGGAGAAGAGAAGATAGATGGAGAGGGTGGGAGGGTGGGATTCACCTGTTGAGTGCCATGGTGGGGAGGCGAAATAACTGGCTTTTGTCTCCTGGGAAGTTGCCCGAACAGTTCCTTTCGTGATCAACAACAAAAATGGCCATTATTCTCCAGAGAAGGATAATACATTTTTAAAAATGTAAAGAGAGAAGGCTTGGGACGGACGACGAGCATAGGAGATGCAGAGACAGAGGGAGGAAGAGAGGGAGATTGACATTCTACAGAACACATGGCGCATCCCATAGACACTTTTCACTCATGTACGTGGATACAGAGAATATTGAGGGAATTGAGTGCATTTGTGGGTGTGTGTTAATGCATGCTCATGTGCACGAATGTATGCATTCACAAGAGTGAGCTTGCGCTCATGCGTGTGTGTGCTCATGTGCTTCTGTAAGACTGGCTATTATGAAAGAGGTTCTTAAATTCTCTGCTAAAACGGGGTCTCGCAGCGATCAGTTCACGTCAGTAGAACTTACGAGGCTGTTTATCAGTGTTTCCAGACCCCAGTGCTGTTCTGGAAAGAATCGGACAGACTTGTGCCGACTCCACCACAAACAAGCTTCAGGAGCAGCTCCTTCCATTCACCTGATTAATGGAGGCCATTTCCCAAAGCGCAGCATCCAAGCGAGCGGGGATGAGAAACGCCGGTTTAGAGCGGCCTTCATTTTATTCATGTGTCAACGCAAATTTATAAGTAATCTTGACATGCCTGTATTTTTTGCAGAGATTAAGATAAAAGTGGAACTATTGGGAGGTGTGTAAGAGTCATTTAATTTCATGTCAAAGCCAGTTTTCCTTTCTCCATTTAGCAGAGAAATAAAGAAAAGAAAGAAGAGGACTGGCAAGAAGAGAAAAGAGGCGGGAGTTTCTTTCTAAAACTTGAAAAATTAAAAATAAAGAGTGTAAGTGTATTCGGATGCCAGAAAAAAGGGAGGAAAGTGGAGAAAATAAAACTAAAAGTTCTGAAAAGCAACTGAATTCAAGGCTATGAAGGAAAGCTAAAATCAGGCATCTTGTTAGTCAGTCCCAATCGCGTTAGTATGCATTGTTACCAAGCTATAATGCTGCAGAGAAAAACAACTAAGCACAATACATCAAAAATGAACAGGCTTCCCTAGGGATACCCATGTCTCAGAAGATTGGGTTCCACTCCAGAACATTACCTTCTCCAACTGGTGTCCGGAGGTGGGGACAGATAGGCTGAGTTATATGGAGAGCTGTCCACCTGAGGAGCACACAAGTCAAGGCAACAACTAAATCTACTCTTCTCATCCACAATCAGGGATTTGGTCAGCACAACATAGAAAATTACAAAACAATATATTATCAAAGCAGTCCTTTGCCTAAGTAGAGCAAAACTCTGGATTAGCTGCTAGATTGTGCTTTGTGGAATACCACCCGGACTCTGGTCTCAGAGGTATTGTGAAGGATACTTACTCTCCTGTAGGGACGCACTGGGGAGATGAAGCGTCTGTCCCTCTGGACCCGCTCTACCAGGCCGTGGTGCCGTGTAGAGCGACTGGAGTCCAGGTTAGAGTGGAACAAACCCTAAGAGAGGGGGAAAGATGAGGGAAACAAGTAGGAGAACGGAGAAACAGAAATGGAGAGAGGATAAAGAGGGGTGCAAGAGGGAGAGATGCCATGGTGTTTAAATTGGTGTCAAGTGATTGTATGGATAGATTTTTAGGCTATATATTAAATGTGGACCCCCACACACAGAGGATGAAAAAAATAAGGTGATCCTCTCTCACCTGAAAGTCGCCTGGGTTCCTGCCAATCTGATTAACGTTGGGTAGGGAGCCCCCATAGTACGGGCCCTGGGTTCTAGCCAGACGCACTTTCTGAGCCTGGATCTGGAGAACAAAGACGCGATGGAGACTTTATGAATACCTAATGTCTTTTGTAAGACAAACTGCAATACTTGTGTCCTTGAAATATTTCACTGCTGGATTGCTGCATAGGGTACACAGAGACAGATGCCACAACAGTGGATTGAGATAATCAAATGGGTAACAAGATCATCAAGAGTTTGTTGTAGTGTGCTTTATCACCTGCAAAGCTGTGGTTGTCCTATGTCACAATAGAATGTTTGAAATGACCTGGCCCGTTCTTTTAGTAAGACACTGTCTGGCCATTTTCATTAATGACACAGCCAAACATCTTGGTGTCTTTTCAGACCTTTTTCTTTTGAGTAAGAACTTGACACATGTTATAATGTGCTGTCCTGCCTCTGACATCTTTCATGCAGTCTCTCAACCTTTAAAACAGAGGGCAGTGAGTTCATCATTGTAAAAGATATGGACAATCATTCACAGGGAAAACCACACTTACTGAGGAAAAGCTGTTAAATTATTATTTCTAAGAAAAATAAGAACTTTGAAAACAGTCACAAAGCAACAATATCCCCACCAGCATACTGGATATTGCTATTGCTAATAACCCCCAGGAGTTGCCTAATAAATTTCAAGTTGGACAAAACATTTCCAGTGAGGTGACAGTGAGAAAATACTGCTTTGTGTACCTCCCAAATGAGACATTGGCAGTGTAACATATCATTATGACAGCAGAGGAATTTGAGAAAAGGTCTTCATATGACATAAGATTAAATCTGCCCTTACACGGTTCCCTTCCCTCCTGAAATCGATTCATATGAACCACCACTGTTCCAGATTAGAGATAAGATAGACCTACTGTGTCATATTTTACAAACCCATCTAAAAATGCCCAAAAGCCTTAAAGCTGGAATCCTTAATTTTGAAACTGTGATTTTACAACAACAAAGAAGTTAAAGAACACTTTTTTCCCCCTCTGACATGATTGCACCAGCGATAGAACAGCAGAATAGGTGAAACAATTTTTACTATGATGGGTGACGCTCCTCACCTTCACTTCGTCAACAAAACAAATGCAATAACAATGGCCATGGGGCGGAAGGAGAAGCTGTTTCCCCTACTGCGGATTCAATCCCCTCTCTTTTACATAGGCCTAGCCACAGGCGAATACGATTACAGTAGCTAGAGCTTTCAGTATTCATCACACTGATGACAATATGAATTCTCCACACATATACAGGCTGTACAACCAAACTGATGAATAAATACAATAAATGAATGGAAGTGGGCAAATCCATGGTAACAGATTTGCACAAACTCAGATTTATACCAAACAAAAAAACATTGATTTATAAGTTTAACAAACCATAGAACTCTCTTCACAAGTACTACTTTTAACAATTTCCACTGAACATTTTACAAAAGCACATTTACAGGATGAACTGTGCAGATACAAAGTCTGGAAACAGAATAAAACTGAGTGAGAATTTACCGAAATTCTGTTATCAAACTTTGCACCTGCACAGTTATTCCACTAAATGTTTTTTATTTACTGAGTAAATTGTTCAAAGTAGTGATTGTGCATAGAACTGCATGGTTTGTTAAACTTTGAAATCAATGGTTTTTGTTTGACATAAATTTTAAAGTGAAGTCTTAGCGTAATTCTGTACTACTTTACTGTATAGTTTGTGCCTGCTCACTCTCTCTCACACACACACACACACACACACACACACACACACACACCACACACACACACACAAAGCACATCAGTTTCGCAGCATGCTCCGTCTCCATTTACCGGTACCTGCGCCCCTGCCTTGCTATTAGGCTGATTGGACCACCCTGACAAAAAGTATATTAGATGGGGAGATTGTAAAGGACGAGACTCAACGGAATTCCCAGAAAAGGCAGTGGTTGAGATGGCAAAGGGGAATTACCGTGAATGAAGGAAGTGGGGTGTTATGAGCGGTTGGGATGAGCCAAGACTTGAGCCCTTGAATGTGCTGCCCAACAATGCAATTTATGAGAGGGTGAGTCTTTGGGCTCCCGAGTGGCGCAGCGGTCTAAGGCTGCATCACTACAGTGCCTGGTTTGAATCCAGGCTGCATCACATCCGGCCATGATTGGGAGTCCCATAGGACAGCGCACAATTGGCCCAACGTCGTCCGGTTTGGCTGGGGTAAGCCGTCATTATAAATACAAATTTGTTCTTAACTGACTTGCCTAGGTAAATAAAGGTTAAAAAAAATGGAATCACTTAATTTGATTTGCCCTCATCTCCTTTCTATTCCTTCTTCACAGTCTGCATCACATTCACCTCAAAATGTATAGGCTATTCGTAGAGGGGGGAAATGGTGGGCATTAACATGTTTCTAAAAGATTGAATGTTCAAAGAAAGATGTTAATAAATTCATTAATAACCAAATTAATAATTCGTATCTGTTTGAAAATCAGTTCAAGCTTATTTACTTCAAATTGAAAGATTCCTATAATAAACTCTGGGGTGTATTCATTGTCTTGCAACGGAAACCCGTTTAAGAACCAAACGTACACAAACAGAGCAAACGATGAAAAACGGGGGGAGACCAACCGGTTTTTGTCCAATAGAAACTCTCGTTTTCGTTGAAAAAAAAAAAGTTTGTTTGGAGTAAACGGCTAGTGTTGCTAAACGTTTTGCAACAGAATCGGCGTAATTAATACAGCAGTGGAGTTCCTATAAACACACCATTTTGTGAATGTTAAACTCAGTGGAAAAATAATTGAGTTGGTTGCAGTATGCCAAGAGTTTGCAATCTGTTCTGCTGTGGTGGTTGACAGCAGCCACTATGAACCACTTCACTTGATGCACCGTCTATTTGACAAACTAGCTAACTAACTAGCTCAGCACTGAAAATCTAACGTTAAGCCAAAACATGGCTGGTAAGTAACGTTATCAATCAATCACACAGTTCAGCAGTTCTTAGGTAGTTTGGTTTGTAAATGTGGGACAAACGAAAATATATTAAAAGTTAGTTAACTACAATGTCTCGTTAACATTAACTCACTACGGGTAGACAGCTAGCTAACGTTAAATAAGTAACGTAACGAACTAGTTAACGTTAGCTACTGAATTTGAAATACTATTTAGCCACAGGTGGCTAACGCAGGGCTAGCTAAATCGTTTATTTACGCTAACGTTAGTTAACTAGCTAGCTGGTTCGCATTCCACTTTTGACAAGTTAGATAAGATAGCAAACAACATCGTAGTTAGCTATTTAACTTTAAGTAGGTGAAATAACTAGACATTCAAACTCCAACAGATGAGGCAAGTCGTAGATAACGTTCATTATTGGCTAGAGTTAGTTAGCTAACGTTATATTAGTTTATAATTTTCGTATTTTTTGTTGACTCTTGACAAGCCCCGGGCCTGTACTTACTCCAGCTTTCATCTCCTGCCTCCCCCCCTCCGACTTACCCTGGTAGAGGTGATATCCATCATAACCTCCTGAAAAGCGGCAGTCTCTTCAGCCTGACGTTGGGTATGTAGAGCTATTTTCTCGCTAAATTTTCGGGGGTTCGATGCCCCAGACCCAGCACCCGAACTGGGTCCTGCTCCGGGTCCACAACCGCCTACATCCGTAGCAGACATCTTTACCGAACGACTTCACGCAGTGGGATGATCTGACTTGGTCGTCACTAACGTTAGTTACCATAGCCACAAAGTGATACGGGCCGTACCAAACCAAACCTAACATGAACTACACAGTTAACCTTAAATGAAGACCAAAAAGCTATTTTTTGCTTTCATGAATTTGTACGATACAGCCAATTTTTACTTTATGGCTGTGGTAACTAGCTAGTCGAAACCATCTGACTTGTGGGAGGAGAAGGTCAGAGCGCCCAAACGCAATCTGGGGCATGTAGTTTATTTTATTTTTATATAAGGCTAAGTCAACACAGAAATTACAGTTCTGTATAATGGATATTTTGGATATTGATTAAAAAACGTAAAAAAAAAAAAACTAAACAACTATTATATTGGTTGGTTTCCTCAAAATAAAAGGGCTGCATATAAACCAGATTATTCAGTAGTAAAATACACTGGTTGTCTGATCACTATCGTACTCATCACAAATCCTATCACTCTCCAGAGGAAAAATAACTAGGCACCATGTTTAAAATGATTTCAGATTACTTTTAATCAGTAAACCAGGTACAGATAAACAAGTCCTGATTTAAAAGTGAACATAAAAACAAGAGCAGCCATTTCAATTATTCAAACTCAAGTTTTACAAGAGAATAGAGGACTAATTCAAAGCTTTCTCACCACATGGCAGTGAAATAAAGGCCTATATTTTGATCTCAATGTAAGGCTCTGACAAAGAGCACACTCCATTTAGCTTTTTAAGCATTTAAAGTAATAGCCAGCTGTATATGCTCTTATTGTGTTTTTGCAGGGGCTAGGCAGTCATACTACTGAACAAACAAATGTTCTGTGAACAATTCAGGACACTGCTAGTCAGATTTCACAGCCAGCAAAACATTCGGATTGCTATAATATCAAATCAGGAGTTATACATTTCTCAAAAGTGCTCATATTTCCTTTTTTAATACGGTTATTTTGACCACATCGTCACGGTATACAGAAAGCTGTTTGTGAAGTATGTCATTGTTTATATAAAAAATATTGATACATTAAAATTCTCAATTATCTAAAATAGAAAATGTTATTTAATGTTAATTTAAAAGATGTCAGGATTAGCATATATCCCTTTTTCAAAAACCTGAATGAATAACGTTCATCTACATAATAAAACTAAAAGACCTCTACTGAATCAAAAGTTTCCAGTGTAAGGCAAACCAGCATTCTCCCTGCACCTTAAGGAAACATGTTTGAATTAATGATACAGTTGAGTATCTTTTGGTCTCATGCTGTAAACATTATTTAATGCTTATCAGTCCAAATTGCATTCTCACGGCGCAAAAGGAAATTTGTTTTTGTCTTATATCCCAGAAGGGTTGTCAGTTTTTCATAGAATCAGACCCTAAGCATTGATCTACAGAATATTTACATTTTGATGAACAGCACCCCAGTGACCACTGCGAAACCAGTGAGAATCATGGCCACCTTGGAGATGCGGTTCTGCGGGGAGCTCAGCTCATGGGGCAGGATCTCCATGAAGATGATATACAAAAAGGTGCCAGACGCCAGGCCTTCTAAGGTGGACCTGGCCAGCTGGTGCTGGGGGGACGACTTGGTCTCGGTGAGGGCAATGCCCAGCCCAATGCCCAACGGGGACATGAGGGCAAAGAGCAGGAGGCAACCTACCACGGCTGCCCGCCGCAGCTTGCCCTGGGCCAGCTTTAGGGCTAGACTGAAAGAGATGATGCTCTTGTGGAGGAGTAGAGCAACACAGATCTCCAGCACCTCTTGACTGTCCTCCTGTAACCCCACAGCCAGGCCCTCGAACACTGAGTGCAGAGATAAAGAAAATACTAGAATGAAGGCCCGGATGGCCGAGGTGGAGTTAAAGTCCACATGAAAGTGGGCATCCTCTCCCCCTAGTTCCTCCCTACCATGGGAGTGGTGGGAGTATCTCTGGCCATTTCTGTCATGTGATTGGACGCTGGATTCCACCAATAGTGCGCGTCTTTCTTCAGAGTGGCCCGCCGATCGGTCTTTGAGGGCCAAGACTATTTGCTCCAGCACCAGGACCAAGAAGAAGCCCATGGCTATGATAAACTCAGGTAGAGGGAACTGAAGCTGGAAGGGGTAGATTGACAGATAAGAGGATAACACACACTTTATAACTTACCTGGCAGAATTAACTACGACAAAGCTAGCCTAATCAGTCAGCAGATTAAGCTGACAAATGTAACATAAAAAATACATTAAAAAAAGTGACTGCGAACAGAAATTGATGAGTCTTCACAGAAAGTCATACATCTGTATTTTTCTCAGCATTCAACTTTGACACAAAGATTAAAAATGTAATTCTGACATCAAGCAATACAGGGTAGGCAAAGATAACGCTGTACTTCCTAAATACTAATCAGATGTGAAATGACTAACCGAAGGGCAGAAACCAAAAAAAGACACAGCTAATGAGGGACTTCCCCAAATTCTTACTGTGATGCCCAGGCTACTAAATGCTTCATTGATCCCAGATAGGTAGTCAGGCACCAGGTCCAGAAGGCAAGTAGCAAAGAACACTCCTCCAGCGAAGCAGCTCACCAAGCTCACTACCTTGTGATGCATTTCTGTGGAATACAATAGACACAACTCAGCCACAAATGTATCAGCCAGTCATGCAAGTTTATTGAAAGGCTCTACAACAAGTAAAGTCAATGTTTTAACCTGTTGGTCTTCGTCTGGTCTCCATGGAAAAGATATACAGAGTTGACAGAATACATCTTGACAACATCCGGGAACAGATTACACAAAAATGAGTAGGTATGTCCTCTTTTTACTAATTTACCTGCACTTAATTATTCAGCTCTGTACAAAGTTATCAGATGTGCATGGAAGTTGAACCCACTTACATTCTACTGTCTTTACATGGATTTGGGGTTCTTTCTGTTTCGTGTAGGTTTTGTGAAAGGAAGGAACACATAGGAGTTGTCACGTCCTGACTATAGAAAGATGTTATTTTCTATGGTAGAGTAGGTCAGGGCGTGACAGGGGAGTTTTTCTAGTTTAGTTTTTCTATGTTGTCAGGTTCTAGTTTTGTATTTCTATGTTGGGTTTTGTTTGGGATGATCTCTTAATTATTATTCTACAATGTAGAACATTTTAAAAATAAAGAAAAACCCTGGAATGAGATGGTATGTCCAAACCTTTGACTGGTACTGTATGTTGTAGCTTAGACCCTATTTTTACATCATCTGAGGTTTTTGTGTTGTGCCCGCCATCGGTTGAGACACAACATGCTGTTGAATACAGGGTGGGTGTCATTTCAATCCTAGAAATATAATTCATAGAATGGACCTATCCCTTCAGACCTCTCCAATTTAGCTGGTACACCATTGACATTTTAATTGAATTGAAGTTTTTGCTTGTAATTACTAACACAAAGATTGCCACTGGTCCACCCATTGTCGAATGTCAACTTAAATGGTCATGTATATTCTATGATCTCTATTTCTATGATTTCAATAGGTTTCCTATGGAGAATTGACAGTATATGAAACACCTGATATTCCCATACAAGTCAACATTGTGTGTAACTGACATTTAAGAAGAAAAAAAACGTTTTTTTAAATTCAAAAAAACATTGTTAAAGAAATTATGAAATAATTTAAAAACCCTGTTCATAAGTTTTTCAATATATAAATCTCAACTGTTTATCTTTTCCAGTGATGAAGAGATGGATGTCTCATGGTATGGTGTGTATGCAAAATAGGTCAAATTTGAGGACTTTTATCTCTTGACTATTTTGGCATTCAGGTCCAAAAAGTAACTTTCTGAGCACTTCTACAATGGGAAAATATGTAAGGATGGTTCTATTCAATTCAAAAGGGGTGCTGTCAAAAAGTGATTTAATACAAATGGCTTTACCGTTAAGTCACATTCTCTAAATGAATTTTGATCTAAAGTGCCACTTACCTGGGTCTACATTGCACCTCCCTGCCCCCCTGACTAAGCACAAAGGGGCGAAGCCACAAACCAGTGTGATGGAGAAAAGAACAACCAATGCTCCCAGCTTTACCTCCAGGCCAGGGACATCAGTTGGGTTCATCTGCACTTCAGATGGCCACCCGGAGAGGGCAACAGAAGAAGATCCTTTTCTGAGAGCCATGTCTGCACAACCTGCTTCTCTCTTATGTCTGAGTGAAACAGCAAAGTGTAGCTCTCAGACGCCCTCCATTGGCTTACAGTCGAATGGGGAGGGGAGACCACCTGCATCAGAAGTTTGAGGAACATTTGCCTACATTCAAATCAAGTCAATACAAATAAATGCAGTTTTAAATGTATTGCATACATTTTCATAGTGCCCATAGTTTAGCGTGAGAGACTTCTGTGACAATGTCACATTGTAACATCTGCTCTGGAATCTTGGCAAACAAATAATATGAATTCCCAGATACAGTATGTGAAAGGATCTGGAAAGTAAAGTTTGTGTAGGAAAGGGGGGCATAGAAAGCATGTGACTGATCTAACATCAGATAACATTAAATTGCTTTACTGGGACTGTTATAATATCATGTATAGCTGGTTAGAAAGTTTTAAAAACTATAGCTATTCCATCAAAAGTTTTCAACAATTTGACTAAACGTAAAGCTTTCTGCCTTTGGCATCTTTCACGTTACAAACAGCAAGCAATAAATAATGTATTACCTTCTGTCGTATTCTCTCATAAAAGGACAGCCTTGGTGAGCAGCTTCTATTGGCACAGACTTAATAACAAGTGGGAAAAAGGCAGCAAAACGACATTACTGCTATTCCAAAAAAATTGCACTCCGTACGGGAAGTGATGAGTCAGCTGATCAGAATGAGGCTGGGACGACCTCGAGGGAGGGGCATATCCCGGATTCATCAACGCTCGGTGAAATCTGATCTCAAGTCAGATCTGCGTTTTAGCTGTCGATAGTTCATCTCAAGATTGGTTGTCTGCTAAACAGATCATTTATCAGTTGTTTCGGAGCAACTTTGAACTTTCGCGGTCTATTCATTCGTGGACTTTTGAGACAAGATACTGTACATTGTATCACTCATAAATCGCACACAATTGCAACAGATGAAGAATTGAGAGGACATCATGTGCCATCTCTAGACTTTGTATCAGTCCAGTAAATGTGCGAAATATGACAATGTCATGAGTACCAGTACCACACCTCTGCTGCATTCTCTAATCTAGTAGGATACATACCCGCTAAACATGTACAGTCAGGCGACGTAATTTGGACGTCTTTTGTTTCTGGTCCTGTCTGGACCAGTGGTCTTTATTTATTTTTTGCTGCGGTCCAGACTGGCCTTGATTTCAACGTCAACAGACGTCTATGATTGGTTTAGATTTGGTCAGGTCCAGGCTGGAGTTGATTTGGCCACATATAAACTTCTATGATTGGTCCGGTAGGGTGTTTGCCTTTCACACCAAGAGCTGAGTTTGTTGTTCGCTACACTGGTGTCAGAAATGGGATGGCAGCATTGACCATGAAACATCATGATGAGTAGCCTAAGCAAAATGCTGGAATCTCCTTCTTAGATTTGTGGGAAGTACTGTAGTGAACAAGTATGGGCCAACACTTCCCATTAAGAATTTACAGACATTGATGTCTTTTGGATGTCTTATTTTTTTTATAGGGCTCTGTATTGTACCCTACTTTACTCTAATATACTCTACTAAACTATACTCTACTCTTACTGTACTCTATTGTACTCTACTGAATAAAACTTGACTGTCCTGTACCGTGCCATACTGTACTGTGCTCTACTGTACTAAACTGCCGTACTCTAATGTGATGTTTAAACTTGTTGAACATACTGGCTGATCGTACCACCCCCTGTAGAGCCTTGCGATCAGCGGCGGTGGAGTTGCCGTACCAGGCTGTGATGCAGCCTGACAGTATGCTCTCGATGGTGCTCCTGTAGAAACTGTGATGGGACAGGACACATTTCTTCAGCCTCCTAAGGTTGAAGAGTCACTGTAGTGCCTTCACCACAGTGTCCATGTGGTTTGACCATTTTAGCTCCTCGGAGATGTGTAAGCTGAGTAACTTGACGTTTTGGATCATCGTCACAGTGACCCTGTTGATGAGGATGTGCCCAGCCTGGTTCCTCCTGAAGTCCACAATCAGCTCCTTTGTTTTGCTGATGTTGAAGGAGAGGTTGTTTACCTGGCACTACTCCGACAGAGTGCCTAACTCCTCTTTGTAGCCCATCTTGCCTGTGTTGGTAATCATGCCTACTACTGTCGTGTTGTCAGTGAACTTGATGATGGAGTTGGAACTGTGTGAGGCCACGCTGTTGTGGGTATAAAAGGAGTACAGGAGGGGACTGAGAACGCACCCTTGTGGTTCCCCTGTATTGAGGATCAGTGTGGAGGAGGTGATGTTGCCTACCTTCACCACCTGGTCAGGAAGTCCAGGACCCAGTTGCAAAGGAAGGAGTTCAGTCCCAGGGCCGTGAGCTTTGTGGTGAACATAGAGGGCACTATGGTATTGAAGGCAGAGCTGTAGTCGAACAGCATCCTCACATGTGCATTCCTTTTGTCCAGGTGGGTGAGGTACGTCTCGTGTCAGACTGTTATGTGAATTTCGTTATCAATGTTCATAAACTTCAATTAATCTACTCAGTCTGCAACCCAGAGTTTGTAAGATTCTGGTTGAATGAAACAGACTTGAGTCCCAGCTTACAATAGTCAAAATGTTTATTCACGAGGGTACTCTGAAGTCCATAATACAAAGACATCCATTTTATAATTCACTCCTTACTTACGCACACACATCCACACAAACAGTAGGTATCCTATGCACATACATACACACGAACAGTAGGTGGGTTGTATCCCTCCCCAGAGTTCTCACCACTGTTTATCACTACCCAGCGCTGTCCGTTCCATTCCGCCGAGATTAGAGGAACCTTGAAAATGACTCCCTGTCCTATCATAAGTTTCTCAGAGTTCTAGCCAGGTCGGGTAATTGTTCTCGGTATTTTGTTCGGCACACACATTTATCTCCCTCCCAGTCCAACCTAGTTGGACTTATGTTTAATACTTTAATTATTCCTTATACATGCTACATAAACTATAATCCCTAATGGTTACGTTTCAGGGTAGAATTATTTAATCATTATCTTTAAACATAAATTATTTTATCAATCCACCCTTAATGACTAAATAATTCTACCCTAAGGGTGGATTGATAAAATAATTTATGTTTAAAGATAATGATTAAATAATTCTACCCTGAAACGTAACCATTAGGGATTATAGTTTATGTAGTATGTATAAGGAATAATTCAAGTATTAAACATAAGTCCAACTAGGTTGGACTGGGAGGGAGATAAATGTGTGTGTATGTGTGTGCCAATGAAAATACCAAGAACAATTAAAACTGTGTTTGACTCGACCTCGCTAGAACTCTGAGAAACTTATGATAACTTCCTGTATAGAATAAAAATATCTTGATTGCATAGTATATTGTTTACAATTTAGGCCCATCTGTGTTTTTCAAAAGATCACCAACACAATTATTTTATGTATTTATTGAGAGAGGCAGAAATTGCTGATGCCACAACCCAGTTCTTATGAGGTGAGATCATGTGAGATCATAAAGAGGCAAACCTTACCTTGTATAAAAATTTTAAAAAATTGAGTTCCATGAGTCATATATAACTGCCCTATTTTGCCATAGTATACAGGAGATCCTATCCAGTTTATATTTGCCATAATAAAACCATAAAAAACAAATAAACCATTAAACACAGTATAAAGGACATGAATATATTAAATACATTCTCTGACATTTTGGCTAAAAGCCTGGTATGGAATTCAGCATGTAGCTTTTGAATTTGTGTTATTATATGTACATGAATGCTCAACGACACTTTGTGTTTCCTCCAGCTCCAGATATTGTTAAAGGTCTCCAGCAAAAGCTCCTCTCAATAATCCTTGAAGAACATGACTGGAAGGGTTCTAACAAAACTGCTTTAGCCCAGGATGGATACTGGGATGCAGCTTTGCACACTCTTGGCACATTCTCTCAACCAGCTTCGTGAGGTGGAATGCACCTGGAATGCATTTCAATTAACAAGTATGCCATGTTAAAAGTTAATTTGTGGAATTTCTTTCCTTAATGCGTTTGAGACAATCAGTTGTGACAAGGTAGGAGGGTATACAGAAGATAGCCCTATTTGGTAAAAGACCATGCTCATATTATGGCAAGAACAGCTCAAATAAGCAAAGAGAAATGACAGTCCATCATTACTTTAAGACATGAAGATAAGTCAATCGGAAAATTTCAAGAACTTTTAAAGTTTCTTCAAGTGCAGTCGCAAAAACCATCAAGTGCTATGATGAAACTGGCTCTCATGAGGACCGCCACAGGAAAGAAAGACCAGAGGATAAGTTCATTAGAGTTACCAGCCTCGGAAATTGCAGCCCAAAAAAGAAATGCTTCACAGAGTTCAAGTAACAGAAACATCTCAACATCAACTGTTCAGAGAAGACTGCGTGAATAGGGCCTTCATGGTCAAATTGCTGCAAAGAAACCACTACTAAAAAGACACCAATAAGAAGAAGAGACTTGCTTGGGCCAAGAAACACGAGTAATGGACATTAGACCGGTGGAAATCTGTCCTTTGGTCTGATGAGTCCAAATGTGAGATTTTTGGTTCCAACCGCCGTGTCTTTGTGAGACGCAGAGTATGTGTGTTATTTCATAGTTTTGATGTCTTCACTATTATTCTACAATGTAGAAAATAGTGAAAATAAAGGAAAACCCTTGAATGAGTAGGTGTTTCCAAACTTTTGACTGGTACTGTAAGTATAGAAGATGAGATATCCACTCAAGTATCAGAGTAGATTTCTAAGCTGTGCCAGGAACAGAGCACAGACTGAATCAAGGCTGTGACCAAAAATGTTGATGTTAAAATGGAGGGCAATAGGGCACTGGGTATGGTGCAGAGACTGAGAGCATTGGGCTTGAGTGGGCAGTCTGCTACCCAGTTCAGCCCCCTCCTGCGAAGCACTTCCAGATTAGCCTCCATTAGCATCAGTGGCTCCCAGTCATTGATAATGGTGCCACACAACAGTAGGTTTTCAACCACATGTATGCTCAGCACTGCTTTTTCTGCCTGCTTGGCTCAGGGTCACTGGGTTAAAGGCCTCAGCCTTGTACTTTTGGTCGAGTCTCTGTTGTAGTTCCTCAACGAAAGATCCTATGTCACCTACCTCACAACACAAAGAAGGAATGCCCTAACACAGACACAATAGATGATTCAAGAGAGCAGGCTATTTCAGCTCAAGATACATTGCATGATGCATGTCCATACATATAATTATAAATAACACAACTAGAGAATGTTATATGTCAAATGACTGGACCTCAGAACTGTGGCCATCAAGGACTGCAGTTGTGCACACCCCTGCTCAATAAAAACCACACTGGCATGCAAGCTATGTAGGCCTACCTCTTTGGCCAACAAACGATATCTTGACAGTTTTTCAGATGATGGGTTGTGTCCTGGGCACAGTTTTCGGGCAAGTGACCTGTGAAAAGTGACTGCAGGCATATTCTGTCACATGTCTCTGGATGGCACCAGTAATCCCCTGGCCACTCACACTAGGAGCCACCCCCAGGCCTTACACCACAATGGTCTCCCCACCATCCACCAGCAGGACAGACTTTAACGCCACCTACAGGGTAAAGGGAATGATACAATTTCACAAAGTTGCATTCAAGATCGCAACATTTGGCTGCCTTTTCCATTCTTGATCAGTCAATCAACTACAAAGAATGGTGAGACAAAAAGATCAGTGTCTATTGGAAATATATATGTGCAAAGAGAGCAGTGAACACATACAAAGATTGACTCACCACTCTGCTATCCATTTTTGCAAGGAACACCAGCAGACCAGGCTCTTCCAGCCGTCATTGATGTTCCAGCCATGTAGTCCAAACCATCGAAACTGCTTTGAGATATCCATGACTTGTTCAAAGTCAGAACTCCAGATGGTGTCACACTTTTAGATTTTGCCATGATCCCCTGATTTTGCTCTGACTTTCCTACTGCAAAAACGTCTCAATAGAGAATGTTGGCAAAAGTATAGGCCTTTGCCTACTTCAGAACTCAATACGATACTGTAACTAATCCTTTCCAGTATGTCCAGTATCATCTCTAACTCACTGCTACATTTTGCCTCCAAAGTATTCACACCCTCTTCTGTTTTTTTTATTGGTAAATTGCCTTGCCCAATCAAAGGCGTAAAGTGGGAGGGACTTCGGGGTTATTTGACGATTATGGACTGCACAACGTCGGTGTAAATGTACTGATTTATAAAAGGGACATGTTTTTGCATTATGGCATAAGTAAGAAACAGAGAGAAATCCACATACTCTATCAGTTAGTGATTTTTAGAGCCAACAGGTTGCGTTTAGGCGACGCACATCCGCCGTGTGAGTATGGTTATTCGTCCTACGGGATGATTGACATAAGAATTGCCAGCTGGATTTTTGGGAGAAATGCGTCTTACGCTGGTTGATCTTTAAACACTACTCGTCTGCATTTTTCTACTCACGTTGGGCCTACTATTGTTGTAATGCACTTGAAGTAGACCTATATATATATTCGGAACAATCATCGCTTCTGAAAACAGCAGCAGACAAGTAAGTTGTTTGTGGTGACATGAGGCTATAGTCGGAGAGTACAATGTAACTCTTGTTTATTCTGCTTGACAGGGAAGGGAATCCTACACATGATCGAGGTATAGTGTCAAACTCAACATCTAAATCGAAACCAATAAGGCAATCGATTACGAATGTTGAATTTTAATGGATCAACTTTATTCAAGTTCCGCCATTTAATAGTGTGAGATCATTATCTGAACACTTGGCAGAAATATGCAGGCAATAGCCTACAATATAGAAAACATACGTATAGACAGACTAGTTTATTAAAGACTACTGGTGTGGGTCACGTGATACTATTATTTCTGCTTGCCTAACTTGTAGGTCTACATATTACATTTGAGGCCAAAAAAGTCTAATGATTGTGATTTTATGAGGGGTACAATTGCTATTGAGAGCCTATCAGTTTTTAATACAACTGTGTGTGTGTGCGTGCGTGCGTGCGTGCACCAGGATGCTGATATCCTCTTGCGAAAGGACTCCCACTGATCAAACAGTAATAATATATATAGCTCCACCCTTTAACAGCTCTCTGAGCAGTTGCCACACCTTCTTCATGCTTTATAAATCTTAATTTACAACAACATAGGTATGAGTTTCAAATACTTTAATAACAAAGAGTTGTAACATTGACAGTGCAATAAGAGAAGTACACAAAAGTGAACTGAATTGATAGAAGTACTACAAAATATTTAACTGCTGTTTTGTTTCTTCTAGGACATGGATGTAGAGAATGGAGAGCTGTTTTTCGGACACAAGGAGGACAGTATGACAGAGGAGAGTTGGGGCCTGGAAGGGCCATTTTCTTGCTCTGATGTCATCTATGCTGGCTCTGAAAAACCCCTGGATGAATGCACGGTAGACACCCAAAGTGTGCAGATGGTTTCCCATTATGACTAGTTGTACAATATAGTGAGCCAAGTTGCAAAGACCTGGGGCTATGTTTACTCAACTTTATTTCTTAACACATTAGTAACATGTAATAATGTATTATACCATTTCCTTAAAGTATTACCAAATTCCTCTCCATATGTTACAGGGTCTAAATGACAGCGAGCCAGAGGATGTGCTTTATGCCATCAACCCAAATGATGTCTTCCCTACCAGAGCCCCAGTGGAGACCTCCTCAGAGAGCGACAGTGGCATCTCTGAGGAACCTTGCTCTGAGAGCCCCCTAGCAGCCACGGTGGACCCCTCTCAGGCCCCCACAACTGTCTATCAGGTGGTCTATGACATCAGCACCCTGGCCAACATCAAGACGGAGCCAGAGCAGCATAGTGTCGATGTCATTTCCATAGAACTCGGGGTGTGTGTGTGTGTGTGTGTGTGTGTGTGTGTGTGTGTGTGTGTGTGTGTGTGTGTGTGTGTGTGTGTGTGTGTGTGTGTGTGTGTCCATGTGTGTTGGGTGGGAGTTTACTCTCTTTTCCTATGTCAGATGAGTGGCGTTCTCAGATGTTGATCTCGGAGTCCTGTATTGTCAACGAGTTACCCCAAGTATCCGCTGGGAGATTTGACCATGGTCACCTTTCTACCCACTCTGCTTCCACCTCAGGCCCCACCAGTCCAGACAGCCCACTGGTGAGACTTAAAGGGGGCAAGTTGACTCAAAAATCAGAATTTTCAGATATTTTCACAACACTAAAGTGGTCTAATGCCAAGATAAGTCCATATTCAATGGCATCTGTTGTGAAGATCCCGCCATATGCATTAGGACAAAGTTGCAGGGCTCAATCACAAATAAATAGGGAATGTTTTTACCATCTTATTAGATGTAAACAGTGACAATCTTTCCTGCTTACTTATAATTGAGGCCTGCAAATGTATTCTAAAGATGTGGTGAAATCCATAGGCCTCAGTCCCTAATGAATGGAGAAGATAGGCGCAATATGAAGATAGTGGGGGAGGGCGATTGTTAGTCTGAGATCCCAGGTGGTTGTTCAAGTGTCTCTCTATGGGATTATGGCGGTGAGGATTATAAACACAATATCCTCTTCTCCTGATCAGCTTTACCCTGATCTCACGCTGACTGAGGAGGAGCAGAAACTGCTGAACCAAGAGGGGATCTCTCTGCCCAACAACCTGCCCCTCACCAAGGTCAGACACACACGCACGGTAGATGGTACACTATTCTATGTACCCCAAATCCATTATTCCCCTGCATGCACTTGGATAACATTACAATTGCATAACAACTTTGACATGACAAATTACTTTGTTGTATATTTTTTATGATTTGACTGAAATTGACTGAAATTGTTTAGCTCTGAGTTGAATTGCATCTAAATGTACTGGACTGAATTCCCTTCTAGGCTGAGGAACGGATTCTGAAAAAAGTGAGACGCAAAATACGCAACAAACAGTCAGCCCAGGACAGCCGTCGCAGGAAGAAGGACTATGTGGATGGGCTTGAGAGCAGGTGAGGCCTGAGGCTTCTATTTTTCTCCATGAAAATTGGACCCACTATGTAGTTCATGGTGGATAACCTCTATAAACAAGTCACTTGCATTTCCTTAGCATTTTCATTTGTTGTACAACAGAGAGGCATGTGCAGTAGGAAGTCCTGACAATGGGTCCTTATGTTCTATTCTACCACGGAGTTATTCTTGACTCTCCCCAATGGGGCGACACTGTCGGACAGTAGGAATGCTTTTCTGTCAGTGACCCTAGGTATTTTCTGTGTCTCAGGGCAGCGGCTTGCTCAGCGCAAAACAAAGAGCTGCAGAGGACCGTGGAACAGCTGGAGAAACACAACATGTAACTAAATTGGCTCATCACCTTTTTGCACTGATGATGCTCAATGATGATGTTTGTGTCTTGTTAGTTCTGGTGTTTTTATAATATCTCCATGCACAGGTCTCTCCTGGCTCAGCTGCGCAGACTACAGTCGCTGATCAAACAGACGGTCACTAAAGCAGCACAGACCAGCACCTGCATCATGGTGAGATCAACATGTCTGTCCTCCATGCCTTTGTGTACTTTCAGGGTGATCTTAAAAAAAAGTGAATTTAACGTGCGTCTGTTGTTTCCCATCAGATTATCCTCTTCTCTCTGGGCCTCATCATCTTCCCAAGTTACAGCCCCTTCCACTGGGGCGCCTCATCCATAGAAGAGGACTATACACCAAAAGGAGGTTAGTTATCCATTTAGGAATTAATAATGGATTATTTTTCTTCTGAAAACTATGAAAGTTAAATAGCCTTCCCTCTTCTTTACTGTTTCAGTTATCTCCAGAAACATCCTCACAGATCCTGCTTCATCCTTGCAAGCTGCTGAGGAAGTGGATAACCATATAATTCAGCCAGATTCCCTACCCGTTTCCCGTGACCTCAGTCAATCAGATCCCCCGGATGCTTCCAGAATACTAAAGCAACCAATAGAAAGTCCCAAAATCACTGACATTGAGGGTGTGGCCCTGGAGGAGAGCCAACCAGGGAACAGCTCGACTCTGGTTGACGGGCAGACTGAACCTCTGGCCCTGGGCCTGGTGTCAGCAACAGGAAAAGGGAGCACAAGCCTTGACCCCACCAAACCAGCCCACGCTGATGAGATGTAGACAGTGTTGATGATCTAGTTTGACTGCATTCCATTTGCTTTATAGAGCTCTTCAAAGCTCCTTGCCTTCATTATGGACAATGGGAGGAATATGCTGGGGCAGTCCAATATGCTGCCCTATTACCACATTGGTTTTCAACCAGACCCCTTTGGTGCCTTAAATGCCTAACCATTGCCTTACTCTTTTTTGTTGCTGTGGTGCAAACAAGGTTTAATCTGGGATTCGGTGGAATGGTCTTCAAAATGGGTTAAACATTTTTGACTTTTCTATTTAAGTACCACTTCTTAATGTTTGTATGGTAAAGGTTCCAGTACATTTATAACTTTAAACTCCGAAGAATTAGTTAGTACATCCTGTGGGAAGGATGAAGGTTGTTAGGTTGTAGCTGGAAAAACACCACAGATATGAATATATTGTTTTGGTTATGCATACTTTAAGCAAGTCTTAGTGTACACCACACACACACTCCTTGAAAGTGAGCCTACACCGATGAATTATGTTTTGGACTAACTACCTTACTCGTGTGTACATTAACATGTTTGTGAAACTGCCTAGCTAGTTTCTGACTGGCATCTGTGCTCAATGTAGTTTGCAGCTCCCATAACTGAATGCTGAGAGACTCATTTTGCACTGTAAGCAAACTGTCATATCTTTTGCGTGTACTTAAAAATGTTGTTTGGCCCTCATTCGGTTAAGAGAAAAACATTGTGTACAATCCAAACATGTCCTTATCTTAAGCATGACATTGTGGTCCAAATGTATACTCTTCACAGAACTTGCTATCCTAATTGTAGTGGTTGCTGGTGTCCTATTTTATGTGCTTTACTTTATATTTATTAAATGGGAACAATACTGTTTTTGCTTTATGGTAATTATATAGCCTACCTGAAGTTTGACTATTCAAAGCATTGAAGAAATCCATGAAAAAATGTATTGATAACTGCCATAACTACGCTTGCCCTATGGATAATCTCGTGCTTTCGAAATGCTGTTGAAGATGACGAGTTCCCTGATCTGGAGCAATACACAAGAAGATGGAACCTGAGACTCTACGGCGTGCCAGAGGTGGAGAATGAGGATGTGCGACGAGAGGCTATCCGCATCTGCCAAGAAGTTATGCCTGCAGAGAAGAACAAAGTTGGTGATACCATCGATGTTGTGCATCGTCTCGGCAAGAAGCAACAGCAAAACGATTCAAGACCAAAGGGTATCATCATCCTCTTGACTGACAGATTCTACAGGGATGCTGTCTGGAAAGCTGCTAGGAAGAAGGCGTTCCTTCAGAGTCATAGTCTGCGTTTCGCTGAGCATCTCAGCCCGGAGGACATAGAAAGAAGGAACAAGTTGTGGCCAACAATCAAGAAAGCAGGAAATGAGGGAAAGGCTTCATCAACGGTTCCAAAATTGATATTCCTCCCTAGAATCTCACCAGAGGGAACAGATTGATGGTTTCAGCCATGGTATTCTCATTTTCCTTGTACTGATTAACATTACCTAACAAGCCTCAGGTGACTATTTTTCAGAACACTCAGGTACCTCAATAATTTATTAGCTTGTTCTTGTATGACCAGACCAGAAGAAAGCCTATTGTGTTTACAAACTCACGAAGAAGACTGAAAGTTGTATTTATTTTTTTATGTGTACAGGAACTAAGATGCTGTTTTAAAGGGGCATACAGCTCTGCTCTGACTTTACACAGTTATTGTTCTATTTAGTTATTAATACTTATTTCCAAGTGAAATGGGTCTTAGGATGTGTATATGTAAAACATTTTTACTCAATTTTTTTTATGATCAGTTTTCATATTAACTTAAAATCCTTTTATTTTTTTAATTATTATTTTGTATTTTATTTTTATTTCTTAGAATAGTCCCTGATTACACTAAAGAGGGTTTTTAGTCTCTCTTACTACAGAGAACCCTTGGTTTGGTCTTGAACATAATTTTCTGTTGAGTTGAATTTCATTAGCCGGATAACAACTAGCTCAAAGTTTATGGTATAAGCTATTTTCACTTTAAGTTGACTTAAATGGTGCAGATCTTGGTTCCTTATCGCTTACGTTCACTGCTCCTACGTTTTTGACTCATCCTACAATTTATACTTTTATATTATCTTTGTTGTTTTGTCTTTGTCTATACTTGATCTTAATGCTAGGGGGTTACGAAACAATGTGAAGCGCAAGGCCTTATTTTTATTTGCTAAACAATTATGAACAGATTTTTGCTTTTTTCAAGAGTCTCACTCAATTTCTGCTGATACCAACTTCTGGAGGTCACAGTGGGGCAACGATATTTGGCTTTCCTATGGATCTGAACGCTCCGCTGGTGTCACTACAATGAAAAATACCTTTGGTGGTAATATTCTACACTCGGAATGTGACCCCTTTGGTCACTTTATTTGTCTTGTGATCAGTTACAATGACATTATGCTAATTACTGTAAACAACTACATGTACAACACCAAACATGAAAATTATGAGTTGCTTGAATCTATAGAGAAACATGTACTTCATTGATTATCTACATTTCCTAATTCGTTATTATTGGTAGTAGGGAACTTTAACATTACAAAAGATAACTCATCTGATACATGGCCCCCAGGTAGGCCAACCAGTCAGAATTTGGGCTTAATAATTTTTATGGAAAAGTTTAATCTTACTGATATATGGAGAGAGAGGTTTCCGGCCAACAGATCGTTCACTTGGAGTAACAAAACAAGTTCCAGACAGTCCAGAATAGATTTGTGGCTTATATTCAAATGTATTGATAGTGAGTGTGTTACTACAAATATTTGTACTACTCCCCTCACAGATCATAGGGCCATTTACATTGATATAAAAATATTTACCCTTGATACTAACCTTGGTAGAGCATCCTACTGGAAGCTAAATAGCTTGTTATTAAATAATGATATAGTTAAGTTTGAGGTTAAAGATTTGCTCTCACACTTTTGGGAAAGGGCTGGTGAAGAAAAATCTTATTGCAAGAACTATGAGCTCTTTAAATTTGAGGTGTCCAAATACCTTAGAAAATCCGGTAGTAATCTTGCTAAGACCAGAAGAGCTGAGGAGGAAAAGGCGATCATTAAGATAACTTCCCTTTCTCAGAGGTCCCCAGCCGGCCTCTGGGGGGAGGAGAAGATGGAACTGATTGAGTTACAAAATAAACTGGACAATATATATAGATTAAATCAACTGGATAATATATATAGATTAAATCAACTAGATAATATATAGAGATTAAATCAACTGGATAATACATTTTGATTAAATAAACCTAATAATATATATAGATTAAATCAACTGGATAATAAATATAGATTAAATAAACTATATAATATATATATAGATTAAATAAACTGGATAATAAATATAGATTAAATCAACTGGATATTAAATATAGATTAAATCAACTGGATAATATATATAGATTAAATCAACTGGATAATATATATAGATTAAATCAACTGGATAATGTATATAGATTAAATCAAATAGATAATATATATAGATTAAATAAACTGGATAATATATATAGATTAAATAAACTGGATAATATATATAGATTAAATCAACTGGATAATAAATATAGATTAAATCAACTTGATAATATATATAGATTATTGCTCAGCAAGGAAGAAGCCACTGCTCCAAAACCGGCATAAAAAAGCCAAACTGCGGTTTGCAACTGCACATGGGGACAAAGATCGTACCTTATGGAGAAATGTCCTCTGGTCTGATGAAACAAAAATAGAACTGTTTGGCCATAATGACCATCGTTATGTTTGGAGGAAAAAGGGGGAGGCTTGCAACCCGAAGAACACCATCCCAACCATGAAGCACGGGGGTGGCAGCATCATGTTGTGGGGGTGCTTTGCTGCAGGAGGGACTGGTGCACTTCACAAAATAGATGGCATCATGAGGTAGGAAAATTGTGTATATATTGAAGCAACATCTCAAGACATCAGTCAGGAAGTTAAAGCTTGGTCGCAACTGGGTCTTCCAAATGGACAATGACCCCAAGCATACTTCCAAAGTTGTGGCAAAATGGCTTAAGGACAACAAAGTCAAGGTATTGGAGTGGCCATCACAAAGCCCCGACCTCAATCCTATAGAAAATTTGTGGGCAGAACTGAAAAAGCTTGTGTGAGCAAGGAGGCCTACAAACGTGCCTCAGTTACACGAGCTCTGTCAGGAGGAATGGGCCAAAATTCACCCAACTTATTCTGGGAAGCATGTGGAAGGCTACCCGAAACATTTGACTCAAGTTAAACAATTTAAAGGTAATGCTACCAAATACTAATTGATTGTATGTAAACTTCTGACCCACTGGGAATGTGATGAAAGAAATAAAAGCTGAAATAAATCATTCTCTCTACTACTATTCGGACATTTCACATTCTTAAAATAAAGTGGTGATCCTAACTGATCTAAGACAGGGAATTTTTACTAGGATTAAATGTCAGGAATTGTGAAAACTGAGTTTAAATGTATTTGGCTAAGGTGTATGTAAACTTCTGACTTCAACTGTATATAGATTACAAGCAGAAGGAGCCTTTATCAGATCTAGGAAAAAATGGCTTGAGGAGGGACGACAGAATTCATCCTATTTCTTTTAGACTTTCATTCTACAAATAATAAAATAAAATAAATAAAATAACACTATCCATAAGTTACACATTGATGGTGTTATTACAGACGACCAAAAATGAATCGCTAAATACTGTAGCAATTTTTACAGGAAATTGTATTGCTCTACGTACTCTCAGGAATCCACAGATATGTTTTTTGACTCACTGAATAATGTTCACTCTATCAGTGATACAGAATCTGTTTTTATTAATCACCCAACTCCTTACAAATTCTTTAAATAATAGTCCTGTACAAGGTATTTCCATAGCTGATAAAGAAATTATAAGCCAGCTGGCTGACGATACTACACTTTTTCTGAAAGACGCCAACCAAATTCCCATATCGATCTATGTGATAGAATCCATTTCCAAAGCATCTGGTCTACATCTTAACATTAATAAATGTGAACTCATGGCAGTCAAAGATTGTGTGACACCTTCATATTATGGTATTCCAGTAAAAAAAGAACTTACATATTTAGGCATAACCATTACTAAGGATCAGAAGTCTGGAGGCGTACTAAATTTTAACCCTTAACCCTCTCATTAAAAAGAAAACAAAAGAAGCTAAATCAATGGCTACAGAGGGTGTTATGACTTCCGCCGAAGTCGGTTCCTCTCCTTGTTCAGGCGGCGCTCGGCGTCGCCAGTCTTCTAGCCATCATCGTTTCACTTTTCATTTTCCATTTGTTTTGTCTTGTCTTCTCACACACCTGGTCTTTATTTCCCTCATTACATGTTGTGTATTTAACCCTCTGTTCCCCCCATGTCTTTGTGCGGAATTGTTTATTGTAAGTGCATGTGCACGTTGTCTCTGGTGCGCGACGGGTTTTGTACCAGTTACGCACTCCCTTACAGAATTCCGCACCACCAATGGAGTCAACAGGAGCAGGTGCCCCTGGAATAGGGGTGGAAGAGCGCATCCGGGAGCACGCGGCGATGCTCCACCATCTTGGCACCGCCATGGACCCCGTTGTCCAAACAATGGACCGCTGGGAGAGACAGGGAGTTCTTCCAGCGCCTCCACCAGCACAACCGGGGTCTCCACTACTCGCCCCCCCCCTCTCCTGGTCCCAGTGGGATTCGTCTCGCCCTTCCCCGGTAATACGATGGGACGGCTGCAGGCTGCCAGGGGTTCCTGTTGCAGCTCGACCTATACCTGGCAACCGTCCACCTGGCTCCTTTGGGCCGTGAGAGGGTGTCTGCCCTCGTCTCGTGCCTCTCTGGGAATGCCCTGGAGTGGGCCAACGCCGTGTGGGGAGAGGGAGATGCGGCGTTGGACCATTCCGAGGAGTTCAGTCTTCAACCACCCGCCCGAGGGTAGAGCGGCGGGTGAGCGCCACTTCCATCTGAGGCAGGGGACGAGGAGCGCCCAGGAGTTCGCCCTGGAGTTTCGGACCCTGGCTGCCGGCACAGGATCGACCAGGATCGACCCTGATCGGCCATTATCGTTGCAGCTTGCGCGAGGACGTCCGTCAGGAGTTGGCCTGCAGAGACACCACCCTCACCTTCGACCAGCTGGTGGACCTGTCCATCCGGCTGGATAACCTGCTGGATACCCGCGGACGTCCTTATCAGGGTCTGTCGGTTCCATCCCCCCGCACCACCTCTCCGATACCCATGGAGCTGGGAGGTGCTGTGCGCAGGGAGACCGGAGGAGGTTCCAGCTCGTGCACCATCTGTGGCCGCAGAGGTCACACTGCCGGTCGGTGCCGGGTTGGTTCCTCTGGGGATCGAGGCAGCAGGCAGGGCACTCTGGCGTCACCCCAGGTAAGCAGGCACCATTCTCACCCAGAGCCCTCTGTCGCACATATGTTTTTGTATGTTACTTTTTCTGAGTTTTCCCCGCATTCCCAGCATAAGGCGCTCGTCGATTCAGGCACGGCTGGGAATTTTATAGATAGATCGTTCGCCCATAGTTTAGGGATCCCCATTGTTCCCGTGGCTGTGCCCTTCCGCGTTCACGCCTTAGATAGTCGACCATTAGGGTCAGGGTTGATTAGGGAGGCTACCGCTCCTCTGGGCATGGTGACGCAGGGGGGTCACAAGGACAGAATTAGTCTCTTCCTCATTGACTCTCCTGCATTTCCCGTGGTGCTAGGCCTACCCTGGTTAGCTTGTCATGACCCCACTGTTTCTTGGCAACAGAGGGCTCTCACGGGGTGGTCGCGAGAGTGCTCGGGGAGGTGTTTAGGGGTTTCCATTGGTGCTACTACAGTGGAAAGTCCAGACCAGGTCTCCACTGTGCGCATTCCCCCTGAATATGCAGATTTGGCTCTCGCCTTCTCCAAAAAGAAGGCGACTCAATTAACACCCCATCGACGGGGCGATTGTGCGATAAATCTCCTGGTAGACGCTGCACTTCCCAAGAGTCACGTGTATCCCCTCACGTGTATCCCCTGAAAACATATGTCTCCGAATCCCTGCGTCAGGGGTACATTCGGTCCCCCACTTCACCCGCCTCCTCGAGTTTCGTTTTTGTGAAGAAGAAGGGGGGAGGTCTGCGCCCGTGTATTGACTATCGAGGCCTGAACCAGATCACTGTGAGGTATAGTTACCCGCTACCGCTCATAGCCACAGCGATTGAGTCAATGCACGGGGCGCGCTTCTTCACCAAACTAGATCTCAGGAGCGCTTACAACCTGGTGCGTATCTGGGAGGGAGACGATTGGAAGACGGCTTTCAGTACCACCTCAGGGCACTATGAGTACCTCGTCATGCCGTACGGGTTGATGAATGCGCCATCAGTCTTCCAAGCCTTTGTAGACAAGATTTTCAGGGACCTGCACGGGCAGGGTGTATTGGTGTATATTGATGACATTCTGATATACTCCGCTACACGCGCCGAGCATGTGTCCCTGGTGCGCAGGGTGCTTGGTCGCCTGTTGGCGCATGACCTGTACGTCAAGGCTGAGAAATGCCTGTTCTTCCAGCAGTCTGTCTCCTTCCTAGGGTACCGCATTTCCACCTCAGGGGTGGAGATGGAGAGTGACCGCATTTCAGCCGTGCGTAATTGGCCGACTTCCACCACGGTAAAGGAGGTGCAGCGGCTCTTAGTGTTTGCCAACTACTACCGGAGGGTTATCCCGGGGTTTTGGTCAGGTAGCGGCTCCCATTACCTCACTGCTGAAGGGGGGACCAGTACGTTTGCAGTGGTCGGCTGAGGCGGAAAGGGCTTTTGGTCACCTGAGGGCTCTGTTTACCTCAACTCCCGTGCTGGCCCATCCGGATCCCTCTTTGGCGTTCATAGTGGAGGTGGACGAGTCCGAGGCTGGGATAGGAGCTGTGCTCTCTCAGCACTCGGGCACGCCACCGAAGCTCCGCCCCTGTGCCTTCTTCTCGAAGAAGCTCAGCCCGGCGGAGCGAAACTATGATGTGGGGGACAGGGAGCTGTTGGCTGTCGTCAAGGCCTTGAAGGCGTGGAGACATTGGCTTGAGGGGGCTAAACACCCTTTTCTCATCTGGACTGACCACCGCAATCTGGAGTACATCCGGGCAGCGAGGAGACTGAACCCTTGTCAGGCAAGGTGGGCCATGTTTTTCACCCGTTTTGTTTTCACCCTGTCCTACAGACCAGGCTCCAAGAACGTGAAGGCATACGCACTTTTTCCAGGCTGTATGACACAGAGGAGCGGCCCATGGATCATACTCCCATACTTCCGGCCTCCTGCCTGGTAGCGCTGGTGGTGTGAGAGCTGGACGCGGACATTGAGCAGGGGTTGCGTGCAGAGCCCGCTCCCATCCAGTGTCCCGCTGGGCATCTGTACGTCCCGTCTGCTGTCTGTGACCGGTTGATCTATTGGGTCCACACGTCACCCTCCTCTGGTCATCCTGGAATTGGTCGGACAGTGCGCTGTTTGAGCGGGAGGTACTGGTGGCCTACCTTGGCTAAGGACGTGAGGGTTTATGTTTCCTCCTGCTCGGTGTGCGCCCAGTGTAAGGCTCCTAGGCACCTGCCCAGAGGGAAGTTACACCCCTTACCGCCGCACCTGGCCGCACCTGTCGGTGGATTTCCTTACCAATCTCCCCCCTCACAACGACCGCGATCCTGGTCGTTGTGGATCGGTTCACTTAGTCCTGCCGTCTCCTCCCTCTGCCCGGTCTCCCTACAGCCCTACAGACTGCGGAGGCCTTGTTTACGCACATCTAGTGTCTGATCGAGGTCCCCAGTTCACGTCGAGGGTATGGAAGGCATTCATGGAACGTCTGGGTTTCACCCCGAGAGTAATGGGCAGGTGGAGAGAGTAAACCAGGATGTGGGCAGGTTTCTGCGGTCTTATTGCCGGGACCGGCCGAGGGAGTGGGCGGCGTTCGTGCCCTGGGCCGAGATGGCATAGAACTCACTCCGCCACTCCTCCACTAACCTCTCCCCCTTCCAGTGCATACTGGGGTACCAGCCGGTTCTGGCACCTTGGCATCAGAGTCAGACCAAGGCTCCTGCGGTGGACGACTGGTTCAGGCGCACGGAGGAGACATGGGAAGCTGCCCATGTTCACCTTCAGCGGGCCGTGCTGCGGCAGAAAAACAGCGAAGACCGTCACCGCAGTGAGGCCCCGGTGTTCGCACCGGGGGACCGGGTCTGGCTCTCGACCCGAAACCTGCCCCTCCGCCTGCCCTGCTGGAAGCTGGGCCCACGGTTTGTGGGGCCGTTTAAAGTCCTGAGGAGAGTGAACGAGGTTTGTTACAGGTTACAGCTTCCCCCCGATTACTGTATTAACCCCTCGTTCCATGTTTCTCTCCTCAGGCCGGTGGTGGCTGGCCCGCTCCAGGAGTCTGAGGTGCGGGAGGTTCCTCTGCCACCTCTGGACATAGAGGGGGCCCCGGCGTACTCCGTTCGCTCCATACTGGATTCGACGTGTCGGCGAGGGGCCTTCAGTACCCCGTGGAGTGGGAGGGGTACGGTCCGGAGGAGAGGTGCTGGATTCCGGTCGAGGACGTGTTGGACCCTTCAATGCTGCAGGAGTTCCACCGTCTCCGTTCGGATCGCCCTGTGCCTCGCCCTCCGGGTCGTCCCCGAGGCCGTGTCGGCGCGCTGCTGGAGCCGCGTGTCAAGGGGGGGTACTGTCACGACTTCCGCCGAAGTCGGTTCCTCTCCTTGTTCGGGCGGCGCTCGGCGTCGCCGGTCTTGTAGTCATCATCGATCCACTTTTCATTTTCCATTTGTTTTGTCTTGTCTTCTCACACACCTGGTCTTTATTTCCCTCATTACATGTTGTGTATTGAACCCTCGGTTCCCCCCATGTCTTTGTGCGGAATTGTTTATTCTAAGTGCATGTGCACGTTGTCTCTGGTGCGCAACGGGTTTTGTACCCATTTGTTTGTTGTTCTGGTTACTGGTGGTTTTTATGAATAAAACTGCTCCGTTGATTACCCAGTTTTGCTCTCCTGCGCCTGACTTCCCTGCCGCCAGTTACGCACTCCCTTACAGAGGGACTTATCTTTAAAAGGAAGAGTCCTAATAACCAAAGCTGAAGGTATCTCTAGGCTAATATATGGCGCTCTATCTTTATATCTTGATGGTAAAATAAGCAAGGAGATAGACCAGACCAGATGCTTTTCAACTTTCTGTGGAGAAATCGTACCCATTACATTAGGAAAACTGTTGTAATGAACACTTATGAGTATGGTGGGCTGAATTTTCTGGACTTTACTACCTTAAATAATACTTTCAAGATCAATTGGATAAAAGACCCACTTCTATGTGGAATTGTATTCCTGTCTTTACTTTTGGTGGCCTTAACTTCATGTTGGTTTGCAATTATAATATTGACAAAGTTCCAGTGAAACTCTCTGCTTTTCATTAGCAGGTTTTCTTGTCATGGTCCTGAATTTATTAGCATATTTTTTCTCCACTCAGATATTATATATGGAATAATCAGGATATATTGTATAAAAATACTTCTTTGTTTTTAGAATATTGGTTCAAAAATAATATCCTATTGGTGAGCCAACTTGTAAATGCAGAGGGTTTTTTACTCAGTTATAAGGAATTCTTATCACTTTACAAGATCCCTGTAACACCTAAAGATTTTGAAGTTGTTTTAGATGCCATTCCCTCAGGTGTTGCTTTATTATTCAGGAACGTGTCAAGACCTGACCCTCAGAACTACACTACCGGTCAAAAAGGTTTAGAACACATACTCATTCAAGGGTTTTTCTTTATTTTTTACTATTTTCTACATTGCATAAAAATAGTGAAGACATCAAAACTATGAAATAACACATATGGAATCATGTAGTAACCAAAAAAGTGTTAAACAATTCAAAATATATTTTATATTTGAGATTCTTCAAAGTAGCCACCCTTTGCCCTTGATGACAGCTTTGCACACTCTTGGCATTCTTTCAACCAGCTTCACCTTTAATGCTTTTCCAACAGTCTTGAAGGAGTTTCCACATATGCTGAGCACTTGTAGGCTGCTTTTCCTTCACTCTGCGGTCCGACTCATCCCAAACCATCTCAATTTGGTTGAGGTCAGGGGATTGTGGAGGCCAGGTCATCTGATGCAGCACTCCATCACTCTCCTTCTTGGTAAAATAGCCCTTACACAGCCTGGAGGTGGGTTGGGTCATTATCCTGTTGAAAACCAAATGACAGTCCCACTAAGCCCAAACCAGATGGTATGGCGTATCGCTGCAGCATGCTGTGGTAGCCATGCTGGTTAAGTATGCCTTGAATTGTAAATAAATTAGACAGTGTCACCAGCACAGCACCCCCACACCATAACACCTCCTCCTCCATGCTTTACGGTGGGAAATACACATGCGGAGATCATCCGTTCACCCACACCGCGTCTCACAAAGACACAGCGGTTGGAACCAAAAATCTCAAATTTGGACTCCAGGCCAAAGGAAACATGTCCACCGGTCTAATGTCCATTGCTCGTGTTTCCTGGCCCAAGCAAGTCTCTTCTTCTTATTGGTGTCCTTTAGTAGTGGTTTCTTTGCAGCAATTTGACCATGAAGGCCTGATTCACACTGTCTCCTCTGAACAGCTGATGTTGAGATGTGTCTGTTACTTGAACTCTGTGAAGCATTGACTTGGGCTGCAATTTCTGAGGCTGGTAACTCTAATGAACTTATCCTCTGCAGCAGAGGTAACTCTGGGTAATCCATTCCTGTGGCAGTCCTCATGAGAGCCAGTTTCGTCATAGCGCTTGATGGTTTTTGATACTGCACTTGAAGAAACTTTCAAAGTTGTTGAAATGTTCCGTATTGACTGGCCTTCATGTCTTAAAGTAATGATGGACTGTCGTTTCTCTTTGCTTATTTGAGCTTTTCTTGCCATAATGTTGACTTGGTCTTTTACAAAATAGGGCTATCTTCTGTATACCCCCCCCCCCCCCTCCCCCCCACACACCTTGTCACAACACAACTGATTGGCTCAAACACATTAAGAAGGAAAGAAATTCTACACATGTAACTTTTAAGAAGGCACACCTGTTAATTGAAATTCATTCTAGATGACTACCTCATGAAGCTGGTTGAGAGAATGCCAAGAGTGTGCAAAGCTGCCATCAGGGCAAAGGGTGACTATTTGAAGAATCTCAAATATAAAATATATTTTGATTTGTTTAACACTTTTTTGGTTACTACATGATTCCATATATGTTATTTCATAGTTTTGATGTCTTCACTATTATTCTACAATGTAGAAAATAGTAAAAATAAAGAAAAACCCTTGAATGAGTATGTGTTCTAAAACGTTTGACCGGTAGTGTACCTTTAACCCTGTTGACTCATCAGTAGGAAAGATTTGTTTCTCTTTTGGTCCATTCAACAACAGACCTTAAGTCATGCCTTATTGGATCGGTTTTATTGCTAATATTTGTTGGAAAAAAGTTTTGATGTTGCGACACACAAATCTACTTGTTAACAAAATTGAGGAAGTTTCCTTTAACATTATTCATAAATATTATCCTGCCAACCACAATATGAAGAAGTTTAAGAAAAACATAAACTCAAATTGTACCTTTTGTAATGACCACCCAGAAACGGTGTTGCATCTTTTTTGGCATTGTATTCATGTAATGAACACATTTATTAAGATTTTACACTATAGTGGAGAGATGTACTGCTTGGATTCTTTACCTATGATAGAAATAAGTTGAAACAATTTTATGTAATTAATTTCATTATTCTTTTGGCCAAATTTCATATTCACAAATGCAAATTTACAAACAAAACACCACATTTTCTTACCTTACAAAAAGAAATTGAACTATATTTTAAGACAATTAAATACTCTACTATCAAAAACGCTGTTAGAATTATAAGTGCATGTATGTCCCTTCAGGTCCTTGTGTAATGTGATATTGTACCCCCTAGCCCAATTGTCCTTTGTATGTTATTTATATATATACTGCTCAAAAAAATAAAGGGAACACTTAAACAACACATCCTAGATCTGAATGAAAGAAATAATCTTATTAAATACTTTTTTCTTTACATAGTTGAATGTGCTGACAACAAAATCACACAAAAAGAATCTATGGAAATCCAATTTATCAACCCATGGAGGTCTGGATTTGGAGTCACACTCAAAATTAAAGTGGAAAACCACACTACAGGCTGATCCAACTTTGATGTAATGTCCTTAAAACAAGTCAAAATGAGGCTCAGTAGTGTGTGTGGCCTCTACGTGCCTGTATGACCTCCCTACAACGCCTGGGCATGCTCCTGATGAGGTAGGGGATGGTCTCCTGAGGGATCTCCTCCCAGACCTGGACTAAAGCATCCGCCAACTCCTGGACAGTCTGTGGTGCAACGTGGCGTTGGTGGATGGAGCGAAACATGATGTCCCAGATGTGCTCAATTGGATTCAGGTCTGGGGAACGGGCGGGCCAGTCCATAGCATCAATGCCTTCCTCTTGCAGGAACTGCTGACACACTCCAGCCACATGAGGTCTAGCATTGTCTTGCATTAGGAGGAACCCAGGGCCAACCGCACCAGCATATGGTCTCACAAGGTGTCTGAGGATCTCATCTCGGTACCTAATGGCAGTCAGGCTACCTCTGGCAAGCACATGGAGGGCTGTGCGGCCCCCCAAAGAAATGCCACCCCACACCATGACTGATCCACCGCCAAACCGGTCATGCTGGAGGATGTTGCAGGCAGCAGAACGTTCTCCACGGTGTCTCCAGACTCTGTCACGTCTGTCATGTGCTCAGTGTGAACCTGCTTTCATTTGTGAAGAGCACAGGGCGCCAGTGGCGAATTTGCCAATCTTGGTGTTCTCTGGCAAATGCCAAACGTCCTGCACGTTGTTGGGCTGTAAGAACTACCCCCACCTGTGGACGTCGGGCCCTCATACCACCCTCATGGAGTCTGTTTCTGACCATTTGAGCAGACACATGCACATTTGTGGCCTACTGGAGGTCATTTTGCAGGGCTCTGGCAGTGCTTCTCCTGCTCCTCCTTGCACAAAGGCGGAGGTAGCGGTCCTGCTGCTGGGTTGTTGCCCTCCTACGGCCTCCTCCACGTCTCCTGATGTACTGGCCTGTCTCCTGGTAGCGCCTCCATGCTCTGGACACTACGCTGACAGACACAGCAAACCTTCTTGCCACAGCTCGCATTGATGTGCCATCCTGGATGAGCTGCACTACCTGAGCCACTTGTGTGGGTTGTAGACTCCGTCTCATGCTACCACTAGAGTGAAAGCACTGCCAGCATTCAAAAGTGACCAAAACATCAGCCAGGAAGCATAGGAACTGAGAAGTGGTCTGTGGTCCCCACCTGCAGAACCACTCCTTTATTGGGGGTGTCTTGCTAATTGCCTATAATTTCCACCTGTTGTCTATTCCATTTGCACAACAGCATGTGAAATTTATTGTCAATCAGTGTTGCTTCCTAAGTGGACAGTTTGATTTCACAGAAGTGTGATTGACTTGGAGTTAAGTGTTCCCTTTATTTTTTTGAGCAGTGTACTTATGTTCCCCCATGTACTTTCTGTATTGATTTGTTGAAAAAATAAGTGCTATCACTTGTGCTGTCATGACTTACCTGGAGTCCTATTGAGATTTGCCTTTTGTAATGTAAATCAGGCGTTAAGTGAGACGACAAGGAGACGGAAGTGCCACCATTCTCACGGTGGACCAGTCATTGCTGCATGCTAACGCTCTCACACTCTAGCCACGCCCACACATCGTTCACTAACCCGTACAGTAGGTGGCGGCAATACACCTTATAGGATGTAGTCTGCCATAAAAATCCAAAGAAGAAGAAGCCGCTATCAACAGGAAAATGCTAATGAGAGATGGTGGAACTGGATGTTCTGTTTGAATCAGATGGCGCGTCGAGTGGAGATGAGAGGGATTGGAATCAGTGGCGAATACGGAAAAAAAATAAGTGAAGTAAAGTGGAACTTGAAGTTGGTAAATCCAAGCCTAGTTCTGATATTGTTTTGGTGAGAGTGAGGGTTTTGAATTGATGGAGTTACCTGGGAGATTCATTTTAAGTCTATGAAAATCGTGGATGCGATGGAGAAGGTGAGCGTAACAAGAAGTGGATTTATTTTGGTTTTCTGTCTATCAGTAGAACAGACGGAGCATACTCTGTGCTTCAATAAGATATTGGATTTTAGTGGGTGGATCTTCGAAGCAGGGCGCCTATCAAGGGGGGGTATGTCTGGGGTGGTGCTAGAAGTGAACGCAAAGGATATATGTGAAGAATTGGATCAAGTGGTTAGTGCTCACCAACTGACCCACGTGGTTGATAGAGTGAGGAAGCCCACTCAATCCATTCTATTGTTTTTTTTTAAGAAGAGTTTCTCCCTTCTCATGTGTATTTGTGAGATACCCTGTAAAAACCTTCATGCCCAAACCCATGCAGTGTGATAAATGCCAATTTATTTGGTCAAGTGTGTATAGATGAGAGGAGTATCGTATGCCAGCAGAGCATACATGCTGCAATTATGGTGGTGAACATGGGCCTGAAGTGCCAGCATGACTCCTCTACGGAGGTGGTGAGAAGAGTGGAAGAAAGGAGTGATGTTGAAGAAATAATGGTAGTAGGAGTGGAGACACCATTCATTGTCAACAGAGGGATCCTGACCTGTTGCATTTTAAGAAGGTGGACTCTATAGCGTTTATTGCATTGGTTATCAACTGCACAGTGCAAACGAAGAGAAAATCTGAGAAAGTAGGCATTGTTGTGAGTGTGGCTGAATGTTTTTTGGGACTTGAGGATTTGAGGAATTACAAGGAATCCTGTCGACCTCACATGCCCTTGAGGCTGTGTAGGGATGTTATTTGAACTGTGACTGAAGGAGTGGGAATGTTTTTGATTTAGTTACTGTATTTTGTACGATGTCGGGGTCCCCCCCCACACCTTTCCCGCAATATAATATTTTTGTTTCACTACTTCTAACAGTAGGTGGCGGCAATACACAGTATGTAGTAGTCTGCCATTAAACCTCGAAGAAGAAGAAGAATCCACACCCACTAACAAGCCAACGCAGCCGGGTCGAACACTCTTAGCAGCAGAAGTGCACATTTTCCATATCGATTTCAAGGAAGTTTCCACAACGTCTCACATAATGAGGTAAAGTACATATAATTTACACGTATGTGATTTAGATAGCTTTCAATAATAAATCACCATACGCATTTCACCACGCTAGTTAAAACTTCGCTCTAGGTGTTCTAGCTAGCTAACGCTAGCGCCGTAAGCGTAACGTTACCTCGTGTTGTGTACAGAGTTTAGGGAACTCGCTAGCTAGCTATTGTGCTAGAGCACGCCCCTTACTTGTTTATTGATAGATCACGTTTAACGTCGTTTAATGTTACATCATACATTACTTTGTGTTCAATACTTTGAATCAAGTTTATGAATGTGTTGTCACTTTATTTGCCAGAGGCGAGAGGGGTCGAGGCCGTGGTGGCCGTTTTGGGGTTCGCGGGGGAGGACCTGTACCAGGGTAAGCACCTTCTGAACACCACACTGAACATTGCAAAGTGTGCCCTTAATAATGTTTGAGGTAAATTATATTTCAACTCAAACCAACTGAGGAAATGCATTGAAATTCAAATGCATTTATTAAATTCATCTGTGAAATGGCCCTGTATGATCTCTTCCGTTTGTAGATTTCGCCCATTTGTCCCTCACATCCCCTTTGACCTCTACGTGGTGAGTGTTCTTGTTCAGTTTCAAAGAAATGCAGTATGTTGATGTATTGAACACAAGTTGTGGTTAATATTTCCATCCTTGAGCTTCCACATTTCGTCTCATCACCCTGCTCCACAGCACTCTTTAGATGCAGAGTTTCCTTCTAGAGATAATTGGACTGATGGGAAGATGTTGCTACTTACGTAATACAACCTGATGACTGAGATTATATTTTTTACCATCATTGTGTTAATAAATATCAATTTCCCCTTGTCTCAGTGTGAAATAGCCTTCCCTCGCCTGAAGCCTGCCCCTGATGAGACAGCCTTCAGTGAGGCCCTACTGAAGAGGAACCAGGACCTTGGCCCCACCTCTGTTGAACAGGTCTGTGACTAAACACACACGTGCACACATGACCATTTACTATTTAAACATGTTCACATGCAGCAGACAGTACAACTGGAGTAATTCAAGTGAGGTGGCCTGACGACACTACAGCAGTAAGTGCCTTTTTTAGTTGTGTGTCTGTAATATAAGCTGGGAATAATATCCACTTATGTTGTTAATGGTCACTTTCCTGTCGAATTAGATGCACCGGCGCAGCATTGCATCAACCAATGGTAGCGTGCCAAGTCAATCGACTGGGCATCAATTGCTATATCATATGATGTGGTTAGCTGATATGTTAAATACTGTAACGGGAATTTCCATGTGAAGAAGAAAGGAAGCAGTCATTGATAAAATATCTGGCTTATTACAAGTTGCAAAGGGGAGATGCCTCCAGACCATGAGCAGAGAAAATGTCTAACAGGCCTTCTCTGAGAAGGCTATTACATATTAATCACACAGTACCGAATGTTCTGTAAACACAATCCCGAGAGGCTTGTAGGAAGTCACAACATCAGGGTTGTATTTTCATTACGTCTTGCAGCGGAAGCCATTTACCTTTGAAGAAGCAATTGGAACGAAATGGGGAGGGACCTACTTGAATTTGTCAAATAGAAACTAGTTTTCTGTTTGGAGTAAACGGTTTTTGTTGCAAAACATTTTGCAACAGAATCGTCGTAATGAATACACCCCTGCTGCTACAGAATCCCACAGTAACCAGGTTTCCATCCAACCTTTTTATGCAAGTAAATTACATGACAGATAAAAAATGTCATTACAGGTCTAATGGAAACAGCAAATTTGTTAACTTTCCAAATGTCGACAAAACAAAATACGCTGGACAAGGTGGGATCTTTTTGTGTCGATAAAATTATGTGAGATGGTGGTGGAAATGCCTTTATCCGCAAATATTGATATAATAACCATCATATCAAAGTAAACTGGGAGTCACGCAATGATATTGTGCGGTCCTCTCACTACGACTTGGGAAAACATGCTTTATTTAGCAACAGATGAAATACGTTATGAACTTTACAGGGTGGTTAAATCAAATCAAACTTTATTTGCCACATGCGCCAAATACAACAAGTGTAGACTACTGTGAAATGCTTACTTACAAGCCCTTAACCAACAGTGCAGTTCAAGAAGAAGAAAATATTTACCAAGCAGGTAGGAGCTGTTGAGGAGCCTTTTGATTCTAGACTTAGCGTTCCGGTACCGCTTGCCGTGCGGTAGCAGAGAGAACACTCTATAACTTGGGTGACTGGAGTCTGACAATTTTATGGGCTTTCCTCTGACTCCGCCTATTATATATGTCCTGGATGGCAGGAAGCTTGGCCCCAGTGATGTACTGGACCGTTCACACTACCCTCTGTAGCACCTTACGGTCAGATGCCGAGCAGTTGCCATACCAGGCGGTGATGCGACTGGTCAGGATGCTCTCGATGGTGCAGTTGTAGAACCTTTTGAGGATCTGGGGGCCCATGCCAAATCTTTTCAGTCTCCCGAGGGAAAAGGTTTTGTCGTGCCCTCTTCACAACTGTCTTGGTATGTTTGGACCATGATAGTTTGTTGGTGCTGTGGACACCAAGGAACTTGAAACTCTCGACCCTCTCCACTACAACCCCATTGATGTTAATGGAGGCCTGTTCGGCCCTCCTTTTCCTGTAGTCCACGATCAGCTCCTTTGTCTTGCTCACGTTGAGGGAGAGGTTGTTGTCCTGGCACCACACTGCCAGTTCTCTGACCTCCTCCCTATAAGCCGTCTCGTCGTCGTCGGTGATCAGGCATACCACTGTGTTGTCAGCCAACCTAATGATGGTGTTGCAGTTGTGGGTGAACAGGGAATACAGGAGGGGATGAAGTACACACTCCTGAGGAGCCCCAGTGTTAACTTCTTATGGGCAGGTGGGACGGTAGCATCCCACCTGGCCAACATCCGGTGAAATTGCAGAGCGAGAAATACACATAAGCATTCATAAAATATACAAGTGTTATACATTGGTTTAAAGATTAACTTCTTGTTAATCCAGCCGCTGTCAGATTTCAAAAAGGCTTTACGGCGAAAGCGTACCATGCGGTTATCTGAGGACAGTGCTCCGTGTAAAAAAAAAAAAAAAAAAAAAAAGCATACAAACATTTACCAGCCAAGTAGAAAAGTCACTAAAGTCAGAAATAGTGATAAAATTAATCACTTAGCCTTTGATCTTCATATGGTTGCACTCAAGACTCCCAGTTACATAGTAAATGTTCAATAAAGTCCCTCTTTTTATGTCCCAAAAACTCAGTTTTGTTGGCGCGTTTTGTTCAGTAATGCAATGGCTCCAAGGCGGTCACAACAGGCAGACGAATACATACTAAAAGTACTGGTAAAGTTTGTCGAAACATGTCAAACGATGTTTATAATTAATCCTCAGGTTGTTTATTGTCTTTATAATCAATAATATTTCAACCGGACAATACAGTTTTCAATAAAGGAAAAATAACAAACGGGAGCGGGAGCGCGTCCAAATCAGGTCTGCATACTTCCTGTCGTCTGACCGAAATGGCTTTTTACTTGTCGTTTTTTCAAAATAAAAGCCTGAAACCATGTCTAAAGACTGCAGTTCCTATGGCTTCCACTAGATATCAACAATCTGATTCCTAACCCATTGGATTCCCTATAGGCATTGAGTTGAAAAACAGCCTAATGAAAATAATTCCACTTCCTGGATGGATTTCTCTCAGGTTTTCGCCTGCCATATCAGTTCTGTTATACTCAGACATTATTTTAACAGTTTTGGAAACGTTAGTGTTGTCTATCCAAATTTACCAATTATATGCATATCCTAGCTTCTGGGCCTGAGTAACAGGCAGTTTACTTTGGGCACTCTTTTCATCCGGACGTGAAAAAACTGCTCCCTACCCAAGAGAGGTTAAGGATCAGCGCATACCAACTGGGGGCGGCCCGTCAGGAAGTCCAGTGCACCGTGATGAGCTTGATGTTCCTTTCCAATACATTTTGAGGGTGTTGTTCTGATGACATGATCAATGTTTGCCTGCCATTTATCAAACAAAAATAATCTCTCATCATGTAGGTAGCCTACCTGCACTGTATCTGCGAGCTGTTGGCTAGAGTGCACGTGCCAAGACCAGAGATTTGCTATATAACACATTTCTTACCAAACCAACTGTCGAGTTGAGAACGTGATAGAAACCCATTTAACTTGTATTTTAGTATTCAGTACATGGGAATTTAACAGCGAAAGTTATTTATGTGCTCTACGTCATCACGCACACTGTTATTTGATGGAAGTCAATTTGATGGAAACATCTCTGGTGAGACAATGGATTTAGATTTTAGAACGTTCACATGAAAATCTGTCGCCAATTGGATGGAAGCCTAGCTACTGTCAGTAAACTAAATCCACAACATTCAACACTTGGCAGACATTTGATCCAGGTCAAAAGTAAGATCATCAGTACATAGTTACATCAGATAATGATTAATAGGCACCAAACTGCTTCATTAAATATGGTACTTAAACATTCATGGTTAACTCCTTTTTCCCTTCCCCAAGGGAATGGTTCTGGCTGCATCTTCCCACAGATACAATCATGTTACTATCTACTGCAGCCCACATCCTCCACACACACAACACCCATTCTGCCAGTCACATTCTGTTAAAGGACCCCAAAGCACACATCCCTGGGTCGCTCGTCTTTTCAGTTCGCTGCAGCGAGCAACTGGAACGAGCTGCAACAAACACTCAAACTTGACAGTTTTATCTCAATTTCTTCATTCAAAGACTCAATCATGGACACTCTTACTGACAGTTGTGGCTGCTTTGCATGAATTATTTGTGGTCTCTACCTTCTTGCCCTTTGTGCTGTTGTCTGTCCCAATAATGTTTGGCATGTTGTGTTGCTGCCATGCTATGATGTCTTCTCTCTCTTTATGTAGTGTTGTCTCTCTTGTCGTGATGTGTTTTGTCTTATATTTTTATTAAATTAATTTTTAATCCCTGCCCCTGTCCCCGCAGGAGGCCTTTTGGTAGGCCGTCATTGTAAATAAGAATTTGTTCTTAACTGACTTGCCTAGTTAATAGACATTTATTTACCTATCAATCCATATCCATAGTAACTCAAATACAGGAAAATAGTTACTCTAATTTTCCATTACAAATACCTAATAGGTTGTAAGATCTGGCATGTCTGCAATATTCTCGGGCAAGAACTGTTGTGGCAGGGATGTGGATTTCAAGTGCCCAACAAGTTGTGTGTGTTTATGGCAGTTTGATTTCAGACACTTGGTGGCAGCCTACTCCATAGTTTAGTGGCTCCCTATGTGTTACTTCACTCCAGCTGTGTGCTTCATTAGACCAGAGTTTCTTAAACCATTTTGAACCAGTGTCCAGGATGACTCCAATTAAACTAGCACGTTAGAACTGCCGTCAGACTGTAGTTTTACCTTTTCTCTCTCTCTTCTAGTCATCCATCTTGTCACTGGTCACCAAAATCACCAACGTCATTGACAACTTCATTGTTTCAGCTGGGGCTGATGAAGTGGTACGTACTACAGTGTCAGATTGGATCTCACCAGAGAAATACAGTTTGGTGAATCCTCAAATGCAGGGATGAGGGAGTTTCAAACCAGTTAGTTGAGTTGAATGTGACATTGTTTTCATCCTTTTCTAACTCTAGGAAATTGAGGAAATGAGACAGGTGGGCTCCTACAAGAAAGGCACCATGACAACAGGACACAATGTTGCAGACCTTGCTGTCATTCTGAAGATATTGCCTTCTGGTAAGTTTTTACATAAATGCATTTCTAATGTCAATATTACGTGATCACTACTCAGAGGAAATGCGTTAGTGGATGGAACACGGTCAAAACTGACCACTAATATGACTGTTTCTCCCAGTGGAGACAGTGACCGCTCTGGGAACCAAGGTGGTGGAGACCCTACGCACACAGGACCCTTCGGAAGGTAATGCACATCACTTTTCTTTACGTTATCATTGGTCTTAGAACCTAATCAATTATGTGCGATTTTAGGTCTGGGTTTCTGAGATGATTACATTGGTAATCTACAGTATGTGTTTGAATATATTTCCCCAGTACTCTCCATGCTGCCCAACGAGACGGGCTTTGAGATCAGTTCGGCTGACGCCACCGTGAAGATCCTCATTGCCACCGTGCCCCACAACATGCGCAAGCTGGAGCCTGATGTGCACAGTACGTATAACAAGGATTAACAGTAGAGGTCGACCGATTATGTTTGGGGTTTTTTACGCCGATACCGATTTATTGTTGGGCCAAAAAAAGCCGATACTGATTAATCAGGCAAAACATTTTTTTATTATTATTATATATTTTTTTGTAATAATGACAATTACAACAATACTGAGTGAATGCTTATTTTAACTTAATATAATACATCAATAAAATCCATTTAGCCTCAAATAAATAATGAAACATGTTCAATTTGGTTTAAATAATTCAAAAACAAAGTGTTGGAGAAGAAAGTAAAAGTGCAATATGTGCCATGTAAGAAAGCTAACATTTAAGCTCCTTGCTCAGAACATGAGAACATATGAAAGCTGGTGGTTCCTTTTAACATGAGTCTTCAATATTCCCAGGTAAGAAGTTTTAGGTTGTAGTTATTATAGGAATTATAGGACTATTTCTCTCTATACTATTTGTATTTCATATACCTTTTGACTATTGGATGTTCTTATAGGTACTTTAGTATTGCCAGTGTAATAGTATAGGTTCCGTCCCTCTCCTCGCTTGAACCAGGAACACATTGACAACAGCCACCCTCGAAGCAGCGTTACCCATGCAGAGCAAGGGGAACAACTACTCCAAGTCTCAGAGCGAGTGACGTTTGAAACGCTATTAGCGCGCACCCCGCTAACTAGCTAGCCATTTCACATCGGTTACACCAGCCTAATCTTGGGAGTTGATAGGCTTGAAGTCATAAACAGCGCAATGCTTGAAGCACAGCGAAGAGCTGCTGGCAAAACGCACGAAAGTGCTGTTTGAATGAATGCTTACGAGCCTGCTGCTTCCTACCACCGCTCAGTCAGACTGCTCTATCAAATAATAGACTTAATTATAACATAATAACACACAGAAATACGAGCCTTTGGTCATTAATATGGTCGAATCCGGAAACTATCATCTCGAAAACAAAACGTTTTTCCTTTCAGTGAAATACGGAACAGTTCTGTATTTTATCTAACGGGTGGCATCCCTAAATCTTCCTGTTACATTGCACAACCTTCAATGTTATGTCATAATTATGTAAAACTCTGGCAAATTAGTTCGCAACGAGCCAGGCGGCCCAAACTGCTGCATATAGCCTGACTCTGTTGCAAGAGAAGTGACACATTTTCCCTAGTTAAAAGAAAATCATGTTAGCAGGCAATATTAATTAAATATGCTGGTTTAAAAATATATACTTGTGTATTGATTTTAAGAAAGGCATTGATGTTTATGGTTGGAGCAATGTGTACCAAAGTGACTATATGCAACGCAGGACAGGCTAGATAAACTAGTAATATCATCAACCATGTGTAGTTAATTAGTGATTATGATTGATTGATTTGTTTTTTATAAGATAAGTTTAATGCTAGCTAGCAACTTACCTTGGTTTCTTACTGCATTCGCGTAACAGGCAGGCTCCTTGTGGAGTGCAATGTAAAGCAGGTGGTTAGCGCGTTGGACTAGTTAACCGTAAGGTTGCAACATTGAATACCCGAGCTGACAAGGTAAAAAATCTGTCGTTCTGCCCCTGAACAAGGCAGTTAACCCACCGTTCCTAGGCCGTCATCGAAAATATTAATGTGTTCTTTACTGACTTGCCTAGTTAAATAAAGGTGTAGTTATAAAAAAAAATTGGCCAAATCGGCGTCCAAAAATACCTGTTTCCGATTTGTTATGAGAACTTGAAATCGGCCCCAATTAATCGGCCATTCCAATTTAATCGGTCGACCTCTAATTAACAGCTGCACTCTTACAATGGATGGGGGGATGAAGGGTGGATGGAGGCAACCAGAGATATGGTGGTTTAGCTGTTAACCTTTCAACGCTACTGTGTATCCTCTGATCAAAGAAGCCAGTCGCTGAAATATTGCTCTTATAGCTGACATGAGGGACTAAAATATCAATGTCATCAGGTTTAGCCAGATATATATTGAGTGATTCTGTCACTCCCTTCTCCACAGTCGATATGAAGCTCCTGCAGAACTCCCTGGCTGCCGTTCGCCACGCTCGCTGGTTTGAAGAAAATGCCTCCCACTCCACGTGAGCTGCCACTGCGAACACACACCCACAGTTGGCTTCATCAGTACTTTCTTTTTTTGATGAATAGAGAATGTAAATATTGTTGATGTTAAATATACCTATCCAAACATGTCAATTTGTGTGTGTGGTCTGGTTCTGGCCTATCAGGGTGAAGGTCCTGGTCCGTTTGCTGAAGGACCTGAGGACCCGCTTCCCAGGGTTTGAACCCCTTACCCCCTGGATGTTGGACTTACTGGTGAGCCCCATGCACAACTGTCTGCATACACTCAATTTATTGATTTATGTTGTATTTCTGTCCTGACCCTATTTAAGAAAACTGGTTGTCTTCGTTGGAAAGTTTGTTGAACCTGAAGAGGTGTAAAAAGCACTCCCGTATGTTAGTGTCCTCATTAGACTTCAGTGTGGGCCTAATTTGGATTTCCTGAACCTCATGTAGTTGGCCTGCTCCTGACAAGCTTTATTTGGAGCAGAGGTTTTGGGCTCCTCAGCAGTTGGAGACGCACTCAAGGGTCTCTAGGTGTCATTTATTACCCACGCGAACTGCACTTTACGAGGCCGAAGAAATGGCTGGCCCTGCTATTTTAGCGTTGAAACAAAAGTCAATATGTGTACTGGCACAAGATGCTGCCTGCCTAGTCTGTTTTTCCGTGGTGTAGATTTTCAGTTTCCCTCTCTCTCTGTCCAGGGTCACTCTGCAGTCATGAACAACCCCAGCAGACAGCCGCTTGCCCTCAATGTGGCCTTCAGGCGGAGCTTGCAGATGCTGTCATCAGGGCTTTTCTTGCCTGGTTCAGCTGGGATCGCAGACCCCTGTGAGAATGGACACTACCGTGTATTCACTGTCATGAACCTGGAGCAACAGGTACTTGCCTGCTGGCCTCTCCATTACATTTTTGGTCATTTAGCAGATGTTCTTATCCAGAGCGAAATACAGGAACAACTAGGGTTAAATGCCTTGCTCAAGGGCACATCGACAGATTTTTCACCTAGTCGGCTCGGGGATTCAAACCAGCAACCTTTCGGTTACTGATTCAGCACTCTTAAGCGCTTGGCTACCTGCCGGCCCGTCTCTTATCTTATAAGAGTGTAAACCTGAACTTTCTGAATGTAGTCTTGAATTATTCTGTTTTGAATTCCGTTTATTTTGCTTGTCTAAACCGTAGTCTGCAGGACAGTAGTCGTGGCCTTATTTATAATACTAGGGTATCAAACAATACATTTTCAGTGTGTTCTCCACATTATACCAAGATGCTGACATAATATTTGCTCTGTCCAGGACATGGTGTGCCTCACTGCTCAGACCCTGGTGAGGTTGCTGTCTCATGGCGGCTACAGGAAGATTCTGGGTCTGGATGGAGACGCTAGCCGTAAGTCAACTCACCTCAACTTGAGGCATTTATAGCACTTTTATATTAGTGATTGAACTTTCTCCTCCACATGCGTTTACCTGTTCTGTCATCTCTGGTCAGATCTGGTGGTGGAGACATCCACGTGGGATGGAGTGACAGTGAAGCCTTCTGAGAAGGCATATGAGAAGATGCCGGAGGTGGAATTGGAGGTGGATGATGATGACGATGATGATGATGATGCAGAAATGGAGAGCATGGACGCTAAAGAGGTCATGGACACTAAAGAGTGATTGTGGTGAAGGACTTCTTTCAGTTTGTCATTCAACTGTTTTGAATGGTCCCCTTCTGAGGAGGGATGGGGATTTGTTTTTTATTTTTGTACTGTCTCCTACCCGCACCCAGTTTAATAAGGGCTTGTTTTGTTTCCAGACAAACCTGATACTAGGGACACAAGGTGTGGCTTCCAATGTTTTTTATGTTTCAGTTCATATCAAGTCTAAACAGAAATTGAACTATTTTCTCTTGGCTTATTGTATGGCAAAGATTTTGATTAAAAAAAAAATATATATATATATATATTGAAAATTCTGATGTTTTATGGTCCACTCCCAATTGATGGTGCTCCAGTGTACAGTTTCTCACTGAGCTGGCTGTCAAAAATGGATAGATCATGTCAGTTTGGTGTCTGATGATACTGAGCAGCCAGTGAAGACAAGTCTCTGTTTATAATGTCATCTGGACTATTACATACAGTGGTGGTGTTGTCAGTAATAACTGGGCTTTAATCAATGAACCCAATTACGGAGTCCCTTGACGGCAGAACTGCAAAAAGTCATAATCGTTAGAGGAGCTGTGAAGGGAGGGGGAGGCTGCTAGCGCTCAGCAATTAAAACCCCAGGCTAGCTTATTGAGGATTTCTCTGGCTAGACGGAGATCTTGATTGAGCCATGGCTGATAGGATATCATCTATTTTGTTTGATATAAGTGCACAAAATACTATGCTATTGGCCCTTAAACTCACGGATTTATTCTGCCCCACACAGTGAACAGAGCTTTTTCAATGTTTTAACTTCTTGAATAATAAAGCTGAATAAACATGCTGTAGTTATTGTTGATTCTCCAGCTGACTCACCACATCCCCCTTCAAATGGAATGTTGCAACTGTAGTATTGGAGTACTTGTCCTCAGATGGCAGAGGTTTAAACTTTTGCATCCTTCTGAGTGTTCCAACCATTCTGAGAAAAAACTGCTTTGTCAAAGTAACAAAAGTGCTTGCTGGTGTTTTCAAAAGTTATTTTTTTCTCGTCAGTGGTACCAATTGTTAATAATTGGCTCTTGGACCTTGATAATGGTTAGCTTTTCATTGGGTTGTTGATTTGCAGTATCTGGCTACCTGTATACGGGTTGAAAATGGCAGATTTGGACACGTATAGTGTCTAAATTGGACCGCTGTACAGTAACATGCTATACATGAGATCAGAGATCAGAGCTCTGGTTCTGCGCTTCACAGCTCCGTATGGGTTTTGACACAGCCGTTCCTCCTTGCACCTCGTAGGACAAGGAGGAGCCGCATCCCTCCCCCTAATTGGGCATCTTTAGAAAAAAATGTTTTGCTGTAAATTACGAGGACTCTGGATGTTATTAATACAACTTTGATGTCATACAAGCAAGGCAAACATCCGTGAGTTCAAATGGGCACTTCACATTACCATATGAAACTTGTAATTATAGTGTCAACGTTTATAATCACTGTTTGATGTACAGTTACTAGATGTTATGGCGTTATACCCTGGGTTGTACTGAACAGAATGAGACCATGTTTGTTGTATTGTGAAGATTTGTCTACCAGACATCTGCATTCACTCATGACTCCATTCTATGCTCACCAATTACAACCTGCTTTGAATTGTCTTGAGAAAGCCTAGCACTGTAAGATCATATTGCTAGTCATGTTGGCGATAGAACAAGCTTTCAAATTATGCCCACCTGACCCAGATTGTGCTTTATAATGGGCCGTTTTTTGATTGTGTAAACAACAGTAATTGTGTAAAGGAGGGGATGCAGGGCTGTGTTCCAAACCAAACAAGTGTTCTTGCTCTAGTTCCTCAACGGCAGAGCTAGGAGACTCAAAAAAACACCTTATATTTGAAGACTCGTCTTTTAGTCATAAGTGTATTGAAATGACTTAGGAACTGTGCACACTGTGGAGAGGTGTGTGGCCAGTTGGAGACACCAGTTAGTGCTCTCACTCAAACCCTTATTTGTCTTATGTTGCACCTACCCCAAATTTTCAAAGCATTTTCGTATGTTACTGAATGTATCCAGTGTATTTTCAGATTACATTACCAACAAATGTGGCAAAGTACAGTAAATGTAAAATGCACATAAAATCAAAAGTAACGTTTGGATTGTCTTGTCAGGTGAACTGTTGTCCTTTAGTCTATTAATTTCCCCATAATCTCAACTGTTCCCTTTTAATAGCTACCATGGGTATGTATATGATTTCCAGATTTCTGTAAGAAACATTTCAATTTATCCCTGTCCATATAGCCCAATTTCCACACATGTAATTAAGCAATGTATGTCTCTGGAATTCAATGACTGGGGACATCGATGTAATTTAAATAATCTGCATAATAGAATTTGGCCTTAGGCAGAGGCTATCCTGTTCCTATTCTGTAGCAGAGCCGCTTTGATTAAAATAGAAAAAAGTAAAATGACTGGAGGCAAAACAATTGTAATTCATATCCTCTAAACCCATTTGACATGTTGGAGCTGGTATTTGACGAGATGTGTGTGTGTGTGTGTGTATATAGGCCTATGACTGTCATGGATTTTGGATGACTGTTATTGATCAGCCAAATGATAATCGTGAATAGCAAAAAATATACAGTTGAAGTCGGAAGTTTACATACACTTAGGTTGGAGTCATTAAAACTCATTTTCAACCACTCCAACGATTTCTTGTTAACAAACTATGGTTTTGGCAAGTCATTTAGGACATCTACTTTGTGCCATGACACAAGTAATTTTTCCAACAATTGTTTACAGACAGATTATTTCACATATAATTCACTGTATCACAATTCCAATGTGTCAGAAGTTTACATACACTAAGTTGACTCTGCCTTTTAACAGCTTGGAAAATTCCAGAAAATTATGTCATGGACTTAGAAGCTTCCGATAGGCTAATTGACATCATTTGAGTCAATTGGAGGTGTACCTGTGGATGTATTTCAAGGCCTACCTTCAAACTCAGTGCCTCTTTGCTTGACATCATGGGAAAATCAAAAGAAATCAGCCAAGACCTCAGAAAAGAAATTGACCTCCCACAAGTCTGGTTCATCTTTGGGAGCAATTTCCAAATGCCTGAATGTACCACGTCCCATCTGTACAAACAATCGTACGCAAGTATAAACACCATGGGACCACGCAGCCGTCATACCGCTCAGGAAGGTGACGCGTTCTGTCTCCTAGAGATGAACGTACTTTGGTGCGAAAAGTGCAAATCAATCCCAGAACAACAACAAAGGACCTTGTGAAGATGCTGGAGGAAACAGGTATAAAAGTATCTTTATCCACAGTAAAACGAGTCCTATATCGACGTAACCTGAAAGGCCGCTCAGCAAAAAAGCCAGACTACAGTTTTCAACTACACATGGGGACAAAGATGATACTTTTTGGAGAAATGTCCTCAGGACTGATGAAACTAAAATAGAACTGTTTGGCCATAATGACCATCGTTATGTTTGGAGGAAAAGGGAGGAAGGTTGCATGCCGAAGAACACCATCCCAACCGTGAAGCACGGGGGTGGCAGCATCGTGTGGGGGTGCTTTGCTGCAGGAGGGACTGGTGCACTTCACAAAATAGATGGCATCATGAGGCGGGAAAATTATGTGGATATATGCTGCTGCTGCTCCAGTTTCAACTGTTCTGGCTGCGGCTATGGAACCCTGACCTGTTCACCGGACGTGCTACCTGTCCCAGACCTGCTGTTTTCAACTCTCTAGAGACAGCAGGAGCGGTAGAGATACTCTGAATGATCGGCTATGAAAAGCCAACTGACATTTACTCCTGAGGTGCTGACCTGTTGCACCCTCGACAACCACTGTGATTATTATTATTTGACCCTGCTGGTCATCTATGAACATTTTAACATCTTGGCTATGTTCTTTTATAATCTCCACCCGGCACAGCCAGAAGAGGACTGGCCACCCCTCATAGCCTGGTTCCTCTCTAGGTTTCTTCCTAGGGTCTGGCCTTTCTAGGGAGTTTTTCCTAGACACCGTGCTTCTACACCTGCATTGCTTTGCTGTTTGGGGTTTTAGGCTGGGTTTCTGTACAGCACTTTGAGATATCAGCTGATGTAAGAAGGGCTTTATAAATAAATTTGATTTGATATATTGAAGCAACATCTCAAGACATCAGTCAGGAAATGGGTCTTCCAAATGGACAATGACCCCAAGCATACTTCCAAAGTTGTGACAAAATGGCTTAAGGACAACAAAGTCAAGGTCTTGGAGTGGCCATCACAAAGCCCTGACCTCAATCCTATAGAAAATGTGTGGGCAGAACTGAAAAAGCGTGTGTGAGCAAGGAGGCCTACAAACCTGACTCAGTTACACCAGCTCTGTCAGGAGGAATGGGCCAAAATTCACTAAATTTATTGTAGAAGCTTGTGGAAGGCTACCCGAAACGTTTGACTCAAGTTAAACAATTTTATGGCAATGCTACCAAATACTAATTGAGTGTATGTAAATTTCTGACCCACTGGGAATGTGATGAAAGAAATAAAAGCTGAAATAAATCATTCTCTCTACTATTATTCGGACATTTCACATTCTTAAAATAAAGTGATGATCCTAACTGACCTAAGACAGGGAATTTTTACTAGGATTAAATGTCAGGAATTGTGTAAAACTGAGTTTAAATGTATTTGGCTAAGGTGTATGTAAACTTCCGACTTCAACTGTGTATTTAATAAGCACATTCTCTCCTCTGCTCCTGACTGACTGCATGTGCTGTGCTGCTGCAGGGAAGGGGTGTTACCTCGGCAACCAAAGACTTGTTTGCTACAACACCTTGTTTGTTTCAGCAAGGCGCAACAATGTTTCATGTTACAAAGGGTCCATGTTACTGTGGAAACTGACAACCCGGCCTCCCAGTCTTCAGGGAGGCCGGGCATTCATGCGGTTGTCAGTTATTTTATTTTTATGACGGTCTTCATCCATAATTGTTGGTTACGAGATTATACGATAATTGTGTCAGCCTGTAAATAATAAAAGATCTGATGCTTTTCAACAAAAAAAACAACCTGACATCTCATCCCAAGCTTTTGAAAATGGCTGTCTGCTATCATCATGGAGTCGCGACTGTCCTCTAGTACATACTAGCCTACATCCCCGTTTCCACCAGGTTAGGTCTCAAATATTCTGTAATGGAATTAAAAAATGAATGCTTTGGTTCAAGTACATTTTTTCGCAAAGTTGATTATACTACTATTTTATTTTGTAGTGCGTGCTGACTTTGTGACCCTAAACTAGTTTCTTAAACGTAGAAAACTTACATTAGTCATTTATTTATTTTTATTTCAAAAAGTAGGATTTCTTTCCAATCTAATAAAATAGTTACTGATGGTCGTGTTATTGATTTATAGTGTCAAATATTTATTCTCATAACAATAAAAAAAAATTATGCAGCACAGAAAGATGAGAGAATGTCAAATTCACTCAACAGCAAGCGTTAATATGTTGACGTTTAGGGACACTGATGAGCATCTTGCCCTGAGCTGATGGGGAGGGTATAGAATGTGCATTTTGCACACAATCTGCTGACTCAGATTGAGTAAACTGAGTCGTTCTTTCACTCAGGAACTCTCTTCTTCCCTCCCAGTCAGCATCTCATGGGAACAACAGTGAGACATAACAGAAACCTAATTTGCAGCAGGGTATACTGCTGTCCCAATGCCATGTTCATTTTGCCAACCAAGTGATCTGTTCATGCTGCACAAAATGCACCTTATATGAGCTTCTTTTGTGTTGATCTTCTGGAAAACAGCCACCCATAACTATTGTAACATGACATCTTTACTCTTCCACTGGCAGCCCGGGGAATGTGATATGGTCATTGATATAAATCGAATTAATGACATATATACTATATATATCTTGGCTGTACTGGAGGGTACTCCTATTTATCCTAAAATAGCCCAATACTGGAAACAACAGTACATTAATAAATGCCAAAGCCGCACTTAGTTTTGCTTAGCATGGAGCCCTGAGGAGTGGTGCAGTAATCTGTACTTGAGAGGGGTGCAGGGCTAGAGGTCACCAGAGAGGAAGCTGACATGACAGACTCCCACACTTTGTTAACCCACTAATGGACCTCCCTCCCCACCACTAACCCCTCCCTTGCATGGACTGTTTTAGCAAAACTGAGGAAGGAAATATAATGCAGGAACAGGTAGATACAAATTTTGATAAAAATCAACAATATTAACCATAGATGAAAAGGAAATAGTATGTATACATAGCTAGGTTTCCATCCAATTGGTGACAGATTTTTATGCAAAAATTCCAAACTCTGCATAAAGAAAATATGCACATTTTCCCACCAGTTGTGTTTCAAACAAACTGAATTGTTGCGGATAAAAATCAGTATGTGATGACATAGTGCACACAAAATTTACTTTTTCACTAACGTTTTCATGTACCGAATAAAAATGTAAAGTTCAATGTGTTTGTTTCCATTGCATTTTCAATTCTACTGATAGTTTTGTCACAAAAATTGTTGCGTTAAATAGCAAATTTGTCTACTCTGGTCTTGGCACGTGCACTCTAGCCAACAGCTTGCAGATACAGTGCGAGTAGGCTAGTCTATATAATGAGATTATTATGGATAAGAGCAAGAATAGTTTTATTTGTCAAATGGCAGTCAAGCATCGTTCATCATTTCAAGACCCTCGATATTTGTTGGAAAGGAGCATCAAGCTCATCATTGTTCACTTTCGCCACCCTGTGAAGTTCATCAGAATGGATTTAATCTTTAGCTTAATAAATGGCATAGTTTCCCGAGTCATAGACCAACCGCCATATCATTGAGTGACTCTAAGTTTGCTTCGATATCATGGTTATTATTCAATATTTGCGCATAAAGGAGTTTCCACCGTCATTTCTCGCATACTTCATTTTACAGACACAAGAAGATCCCACCATGTCGAACGAGCTAATTATCTGTCGGCATTTGTAAAAAAAAATTGTTCAATATGACTTTACTCGCATAAAAATTGTGGATGGAAACGTGCTAACATAGACAGAGGAAATAACATCCAATGCTATGGTGGCACAGTGCCAGAGCTCTCTATGATTTCCCTAGTCTGTAGTGGAACAAGACAAGGTTTTCTTGTTACCCGTTGGCTTTGATGTAAAGGTCATGGTTAAATATGAAATATTCAGTGATCAAGCAAGTGAAAAGGATATATAGAAGCATCTGCTAGTCTGTGCTAGCACAAAATACAGTGCCTTCAGAAACTATTCACACCCATTGACTTTTTCCACATTTTGTGTTACAGCCTGAAATTAAAATTGATTAAATAGAGATTGTTTGTCACTGGCCTACACACAATAACCCATAATGTCAAAGTGGAATTATACTGAACAAAAATATAAATGCAATATGCAACATACATAGGCCCACCCACTTGGGAGCTAGGCCCAGCCAATCAGAAGGAGTTTTTCCCCACAAAAGGGCTTTATTACAGACAGAAATACTCCTCAGTTTCATCAGCTGTCCGGGTGGCTGATCTCAGACGATCCCGCTGGTGAAGAAGCTGCATTTGAAGGTCCTGGGCTGGCGTGGTTACACGTGGTTTTGAGGCTGGTTGGACATACTGCCAAGTTCTCTAAAACGACGATAGTAGAGAAATGAACATTCAATTCGTGCAGTCAGCATGCCAAAACTTGAGACATCTGTGGCATTGTATTGACTGACAAAACTGCACATTTTAGTGGCCTTTTATTGTCCCCAGCACAAGGTGCACCTAGGGGCGGCAGGTAGCCTAGTGGCTAGAGCGTTGGGCCAGTAATCGGAAGGTTGCTGGATCGAATCCCTGAGCTGACAAGGTAAAAAAATTGTCGTCCTGCCGCTGAGCAAGATGAACGTACTTTAGTGTGAAAAGTGCAAATCAATCCCAGAACAACAGCAAAGGACATTGTGAAGATGCTGGAGGAAACAGGTACAAAAGTATCTATATCCACAGTAAAACGAGTCCTATATCGACATAACTTGAACGGCCGCTCAGCAAGGAAAAAGCCACTGCTCCAAAACCGCCATAAAAAAGCAAGACTACGGTTTGCAACTGCACATGGGGACAAATCGTAAATGTCCTCTGGTCTGATGAAACAAAAATATAACTGTTTGGCCATTGTTATGTTTGGAGGAAAAAGTGGGAAGCTTGCAAGCCGAAGAACACCATCCCAACCGTGAAGCACGGGGGTGGCGGCATCATGTTGTGGGGGTGCTTTGCTGCAGGAGGGACTGGTGCACTTCACAAAATAGATGGCATCATGAGAAACGAAAATTAAGTGGATATATTGAAGCAACATCTCAAGACATCAGTCAGGAAGTTAAAGCTTGGTCGCAAATGGGTCTTCCAAATGCACAATGACAATGACCCTTGTGGAAGGCTACCTGAAACGTTTGACCCAAGCTAAACAATGTAAAGGCAATGTTACCAAATACTAATTGAGTGTATGTAAACTTCTGACCCACTGGGAATGTGATGAAAGAAATAAAAGCTGAAATAAATAATTCTCTCTACTATTATTCTGACATTTCAGATTCTTACAATAAAGTGATGATCCTAACTGACCTAAGACAGGGAATTCTTACTAGGATTAAATGTCAGGAATTGTGAAAAACTGAGTTTAAATGTATTTGGCTAAGGTGTATGTAAACTTCCGACTTCAACTGTATAGATACAGGGAAATATAGAAAGAGGAGAGAAGTGTGTGTTAATAGGTTACAACTGTTGCATCCTGTTAAGTTGTACTTTCTCTGCATTTGACATGTGTTCTGTCTCTGCATGTCTATAAGTGAGCGGGGCAGAGGCGAGGGAAACCGACATGGCATAGCACTGGTTTCATCTTGGTGTGGTATCCTGGGGGTTGGTGATAGAGGGGAGGTACGTGCCGCGACGTTGGCTCCCTCTGCTGGGAGTACAAGAACTGGGCTCCCTGACATGCATGGCTCCAAGTAGAGGGAATTAGGGGAAAGTGCCAACCAGCTGTGGAGGCCACATAAAATGAGCACTATGGCACACTGTGGGGAGAACAGAGAAACTGACACAGAGCAGAAGCTGAAAAGAAGGACCGAGCCAAACCTAAGTGATTTGGTTGTTATGTTTATTTTATTGCCTAGTAAAGTCATGTTTGCTGACTAGAACCTCCCTCTCTCTGTGTTAATCTCTGCACGCTCAACCCAACACCTCATGGTTTACCACATATGGTGGAGAATGCGGGCATCTCAGTAGCTTTGGGTGCCATGGGGTCGAGCGTACGAAGATTACCATGGAGGAACTGGTGGCTCAGTTTATCCTCAGCCAGCAGAAGCAACAGGCTCTCCAGGAGCAAGCACTGGAGGAGCAGCGCCAACAAAACCTCAGACCGGTAGCAGAGGTAGCCCAGTTGAAGGCTGGGAATTGCTTAGGAGTCTGGCCCGAATCAGTTCCTGGTTAAATTAATGGAGGAAGATGACGTGGAAATGTATATGTGCACCTTCTAGAGGACGGCACAGAGGGAAGGATGGCACAGAGGGAAGGATGGCCCAAGCCCAAGTGGGCCAGGCTCTTGGCACCCTATCTCTCCGGGAAGGCCCAGAAGGCTTACTTCAACTTGAACGCCGACCAGGCCGCGAATTATGAGGGACTCAAACGTGACATCCTGAGCCGTTATGGATTCAGCCTCGCACAAAGTGCAAAACTGGTCCATGACTGGGCCTTTGACTCGACCCTCTCCCCCCACGCTCAGATGACCAACCTGGTGCACCTGACCAAGGGCTGCCTACTGACCGATGTACAGTCCCTTCCGATAATCGATAAGGCTGCCCTGGATCGATACCTTTTGGGCCATGCCATGCCATACGAGATGAAGAAGATGGTGAGCATGCAGAACCCCCTGAGCCTAGAGGAATTGCTGACCGCTGTGGAAACTCACCAGAACACCCAGGACCTGCTGAAAGGGGCCCAGGTGAAGAGAGTGGACGCGGGGAGGGGAAGAAAAGCACAGAGAGTATGGAGGGGTTGAATGGGGCCCGGACAGACCAGCCGAGAAAACCAGGGAGTGGATCAGCACATTATAGAAACCCTTTGGTTCCCTTGCCCATTATAGGGGTGCCATTTGAGCAGGTGGCGATGGATCTGGTGGGTCCATTGGTGAAGACCACGAGGGTACACCAATACATCCTGGTAATCGCGGATTACACCACCCTGTATGCTGAGGTGATCCCATTATGCATGGCAGCAGCAAAAGGTATCGCACGGGAGCTCTTCTATTTATTCAGCCGGGTGGGTATTCCACGGGAAATCCTGACAGACCAGGGAACCGCATTCATGTCTCGTGTTATGAAAGATGTCTGCAATCTATTACGAATCAAACAGCTGAGGACCAGTGTGTACCATCCACAAACGGACGGGGTAGTTGAATGCTTCAATAAGACCCTAAAGCAGATGCTGAAGAAGGTCTCCCCCTTTCTTCCCCTTTGAGCTCCTGTATGGCCGTCGGCTCCGCGGACTGCTGGACCTAGCCAAGGAGATCTGGGAGGAGCAACCGACGCCCCTTCGCAGCGTGGTGGAACACGTGGAGGAGATGAGGGAGAGGATGACGGCGATTTGGCCAGTGGTGAGGGAGCACATGGCCCAGGCGCAACGCGCCCTGGAGCGCATATACAACCGGGGGGCCCAACCACAAGAGTTCTACCCGAGTGAGAAGGTCTTGGTGCTGATCCTCACAACGGAGAGCAAATTCCTGGCTGCGTGGCATGGGACCTACGACATCGTCGAGCGGGTAGGCGACGTCAATTATAAGGTCTGCCAACCGGGGCCGAGAAAACCCCTCCAGCTTTACCATGTGAACTTACTGAAGAAGTGGCATGCACGAGAGGCGCTGTGCGTAACGTAAGACCTCAGCCCGACCCAACGACAAGAGCTCAGAGAGTTGGTCCAGCGGTATACGGCTGTGTTCTCCGAGGTGCCAGGGCGCACGGATTCTTCCTTTCGTGCTCCATGGGGCCCCAGCGACCATTCAGCGACTCATGGACAGCGTCCTGCACCCGCACAGTGGAGTGAACTACTGCTTATTTGGATGATATAATTGTGCAGAGTGATACTTGGGAGTCCCATCTCTGTTGGTTACAGGCAGTGGTGGATGCGCTAAGGGTTTCGGGCCTGACCGCGAACCCCCACAAGTGCAAGCAGGGCTACGCCGAGGTGGAGTACCTGGGCTATCAAATTGGGCGGGGAAATGTGAAGCCCCAAGAAAAGAAAATCACTGCCATTAGGGAATAGCCGGTCCCCCGAACCAAGAGGCAGGTCATGTCGTTCTTGGGGTTAGCAGGCTACTACAGTCGATTTCTACCTAACTTAGCCACAATAGCTTCTCCCCTCACAGACCTAATGAAGGCACAACTACCCCAGACGATGTGATGGACGGAGGACACAGAGGCTGCGTTCCAGGCCTTGAAGGACGCGCTATGTTCGCACCCGGTACTCGTCACCCCGGACTTCTCAAAACACCTCCTGGTCCAGACAAATGCGTCTGACACAGGGGTAGGGGCTGTCTTGTCCCAAGAACAGGAAGGCGAGGAGCACGCATTCATGCATGTCAGCACGAAGCTCCTCCCGAGGGAGAAGTACTCGATTGTCGAGAAGGAGTGCCTCGCCGTGAAGTGGGTACTGGACACCCTCAAGTATTACCTCCTCGGGAGGAAGTTCACCCTGATCACTGACCATGCCCCCCTTGTGTGGATGGCAAGAGGTAAGGACACAAATGACCGTGTCACCTGCCGGTTCCTGTCCTTACAGCGATTCTCTTTCTCTGTCATCCACAGGTCGTCGGCCCAGCACGGCAATGCGGACGCCCTCTCCAGGAGGGATGCAAACCTAGCCCTGAGCATGCCTCCCTCACACTGTCAGGGCTAAGGGGGAGGGGTGGGGTGGTATCTCGGGAGGTCTACCCCGGGGGTTGGTGATAGAGGGGAGGTACGTGCTGTGACATTGGCTCCCTCTGCTGGGAGTACACGGGCTGGGCACCCCGACACGCATGGCTCCAAGCAGAGGTAATTAGGGGAAAGTGCCAACCAGCTATGGAGCCGTGGAGGCCATAAAAGGAGCACTGTGGCACACCGCGGGGGATAACAGGGAGACCGACACAAAGCAGAAGCTGAGAAGAAGGACCAAGCCAAATCTACGTGATTTTGTTGTTATGTTTATTTTATTGCCTAGTAAAGTCGTGTTTGCTGACTAGAGCGTCCCTGTCTCTGTGTTAATCTCTGCACGCTCAACCCAACACCCCACAGTTTACCACATTGGTCACAAGGGAGATAAACCGTTTGGTTGAAAGCCAGTTCACTGGCAAATGTGATTTACGAGGGGCGTATCCCTTTCTTGTTTTTCTCCTACTATAATATTTTTTTTATTTGTCAAAGGGATTTGTTGAGTTTATTGATCTGTAAACTGCTGTTGGGTAAGAGGGCATAGAAGAGAGGAAAGATAAGCCCTAGAGAAAGAATACCACAAAAATGTGAGGGGGAAGGAAGACATTAGGGTGAGGAAAAGACTATGCAGGATTCTACAGCTCTTCAGGGAACAGAGGAAGGATTAGAGAGGCCACAATGTTCATGGCATTCACATGGAAATGTACTGAATGCATTTTTCACTCAAACATTTTTCTTCACCTACACAGCTTGCTTATAATGTATGGGGCCCTAGCTTTATTTGAAATTGAATATCGGAAGGCAATGACTATTATAATCTGCCCACGCCAGGTCTCAAGAAATGTCTCTCTGCTATTACATATGCCTGATGATGAAGAAATGGCAGTAGGTTGTCAGTCAGTCACAAAGCAACGATTTTGTCTTGACACAATGAAGATGGGTAGAAAGCATTTTTGAAAAGGTATGACAATCATACATTTTACATGAGTGAGAGTTATGACTTGACATGCACAAAATAGGGAAAGGGGGATAGGTAGTTAGTTGCACAAGTGAATGCATTCAACCGAAATGTGTCTTCTGCATTTAACCCAACCCCTCTGAATCAGAGAGGTGCGAGGGGCTTCCTTAATCAACATCCACTTCATCGGCACCCACGGAACAGTTAACTGCCTTGCTCAAGGGCAGAACAGCAGATTTTCCCACCTTACCGAGGCTGAGAGAAAATGTTTCAGTTTTAAAGCTTATAGCCGTAATGATCCCAACGTGAGGGATTCAGCTCAGTGGCAGTTTGACCACGAAGAGATCATGCCTACAGAGAATAGGGCCGGGTTACCGAATGGGCGTGCAGAGCACGTACCCCGGGGGGCCCGGCCTCCAAGGTCAGGGCCCCCCAGATAACATATGATAGAAAAATGTGTAGCATTGCAGGAAATTAGCTTTAAAACTGCAACATTTTGCCTCAGCCTAAAGGCAAAATGTAAACAAAAGCATGAGAGGAGCTATAAAACAGCAAATTTTCCCCCTGCCCCATGGCAACAGGGTAGAATTACAGAAAAAGTGCTTTAAAACTAAATTCTTCTCTCTGCACCATGGCAATATGTGTTGAAATGCAGGAAGTTATCTGATTTCCTGACCCCCTCAGTGGGCCCCTGGAGGTCGTTGCCCGTGGCCCCAAATGCAGCAGTCTGGCGGCCCTGACCATGGCCTTCACATGTCACAAACAATTGAATCAGAAAAACATATTCGCTCACTATATGACTATGGTTACCTGCACACAATAATGACATTATTGATTAATTTAACAGCTCGATTAAAACGTTAGGTTAATTAACCTATATGCTTTGCGAGGAGAACGATTTTCCCTAATAATCCTATTTACATAGACACATCTGAAATCAGGCTACCTGATGACACTCTGATAAATGCAGAAGATCAAAATAAATGTTCAATCAAAATAAATGTTCTACCACAGTGACTGTGCTATTTTTGGGATGCATTTTTGATTCTGAGTTCGGACAAATAAAGTTTTTGTGAAAATTACTAAACGCATACATTCAGTTGTTCCTAACTCATTTCAAAGAGGGGGGGGGGCTCTTGGAACGCCGGTGTTTAGGCCTACATAATTCGAAAGATTGCTGGTGTTTTAATTGGTGTATGCTTACTTACATTTTGACTTTACGCCGATTAAGATAAACAGAGTAAAGTGTTTACATGACTATTGCATAATCTGCCTACTGCCATAATCAGTTCAATATAGATGTATTACTGTCCAAGTAAACCTACTGTGTGTGTGTAACCTGATATACATGTTCAACCCCCGATATGTTATGAAAAAGATGCATGCACTCAACAACTGGTATAATTTCTCTCAACATTGACTGTTGGACATGCTTTTAAATACAGCTTCTCTGTGTAGAATTATTTACCACTGTGCTAATTGCTTGAGAATAAATATTTGGATAGATCCACTCCTTATTTCTCGCATTCTCTCTCCTTCCCTCCCGCTCCAGGGGAAACGAAAGCCTACCGGTGCCTGAGAAAGACGCCGCCACGAGGTGAACACACACACTTTCATACAAGCACATATACTCTGTTCCGGCGGCAGGCAGTCAGTCTCTACTCCGACTGGCCAAGGCTGCCTCATTTGGAACTTCCATAGCCTCAAGCTATCCAGCGTAACACTGAAATAGACAAGAGTACAAGGAATACTGGCATGAAACCAGACATACACACACAGACACAGGGATCTACATCTGTGTGAGGATCCGGACACACCCTCAGACCAGACGAAGGGAGGCAGAGTGTGTGCGTGTTTCGTTGACCTGTGGCTGTAGAGGATTTTCCTGGTGTGTGACGGCACACTACTGTTGTCATCTCGTTTTCTCTACCTGATGCCGTGGGATTTCCTGACCCTGGAGTTCAACAGCTGACCAATGCAGGCCTAGAATCAGCTTCCCTGAGTTGGGGATCTGCAACAGAGCTAAAGGTGCTGAGCAGTGCTGGTACTTTGCTAGCCTTTCCCTGGAATAATTTCTAATTCAGGCAAAAAGTTCTCATTCTACAACTATGAAACACCAGTCACATTTTCTGCAGAGATATGCTACTTTGTCTGACACAGCATATAATCAAGGACTGTCTTTGCTTAGCCTGAAATAATTGAATCAGGAAAGCCAACGTCAACTTTGTCCAGTCTGTTTTCTTTGGTAATAAGAGGTGGGAGCTAGTACCTCTCAAATTACTGACTGTGGCTGTGCATTCATTCTGTTGATTCTCCTATTTTTTTTTCGTCTGGTTTCTTTGTGCGCAACTAAAAGGAAAAACTTGATAGAGGTTTTTTTTGGCCGATATCCCCCGCTTTCGTGAACCAAGCGTTGCCTTTTCGCGGGTTTCGCTTGCCCATCAGCACCTCTGCCCACACACAGCTCGAGCCTCCCAGCTGGTATTTCACCTCAGTCACTGACAGTCACACATGCCAAGACGTCGGCATACACCGGAGCTTGACATGGAGGGAGAAAACTCGATTTAAGGTAATTGTATTGTATTTAGGCAAATGTCAAATATGTTTTTGTAGCTGCAACACATTTTAATCCATGTTAAATTATACCGTCTACAGCCAGACAGTGCACCACATGTACTCCAAAATGACTTTTGAGTGTAACGTTAGGCTATGATGTGAGAACAAATCTTTAGGCCTAATATAAGGCTAATAGCTGTACAAAACCAGGTATGCCGTCCTTATAACGTTTTAAGGTTTTGTTATGTATACATTTAGAAGTTTGAAATATTTGTTATCTACTAGAAAAATCCTTTATCTGATTTCAGACATCAGTTTATCATAACCCTAAGCGCCCTATTACTCAAATGTTTTTGTTTTTGATAAAATACTTTATAAACAAGATGTAACGTTAGCCTATATCTTGAAATGATTCAAAGTAATTGCCCTCAGACTGAACACTGTTCTATCTAGCCTACATACATGTGAAATGCCATGCAAAGCACCTTCGATTATTGCTCCATTGTTTAGGTATTTGTTGGTGTACCAGGCTTTGATGCTAAACAAATCTCAACGAGTTCAGTTAAACAATTAAATCAATGCATATCCTGTCAGGTGCAAGCTTAATGGTCTACCAGTTTGATAGAGGCAATTAACAACCATGTAGTTGTCTAGGAAAGTTCACCTTCACCATAACTTACTAAAGGGAGATCTGACAAGTATTTTGTCACACTTTGACATTCTTTAATTATTCCGTTTATATTCTCAACTCCTGAGTATAAATCTGATTTGAGGGGACAGAACTGCCCAGTAACTCAGTAACTCCAGTCTGGTATAAGGGAGTCACCCTCTCACATATGTTCTATAACATGGTAGTGCAAAGGCCACTCAAACGTGACATGAAGAAAAATTGTTTGAGGGAATTCAGCTGTGACGAAGCAAAACAGCTCTTTGAACAGAGTTGAACCGACATGAAGAGACTCCAAACTGAGCCTTTCGTGCGTGTCTGTGTGTGTGTACAATAGTCTCCCTATGTCTCCCTCTTAAGCTCAACAGGATAAATAATTCACAAGGACATTATTCAACAGCCTAGCAGGATGAGGATGCAGGGAGAGAAACTGTTGCTGGTTCTTCTTCTGCTGCTGGGTGCCTGTCTCCAGTGGGTCCAGTCTGGCAAGTCCTCCCGGCACCGTGATTCACACCGACACCCCAGAGAGCACCGGGACCATCGGCAGCACCGGAACATCACGCTGGCCATCATCCTACCACAGAGAAACACTGCCTACCCCTGGGCCTGGCCCCGTGTGGGTCCGGCTCTGGACCGAGCCATTGACACCATCAACACTGACCCAGCGCTCCTCCCTGGCCACCACCTGGGTTACGTGTTTGAGAACAGCGAGAACGAGGAGGGCATCTGCTCTGAGTCCATCGCCCCACTCATGGCTGTTGACCTCAAGTTCGCCTACGACCCCTGGGCTTTCATCGGGCCGGGCTGTGACTACACCTCCTCCCCAGTGGGCCTCTTCACCACCCACTGGGACATCCCCATGGTAACAGCGGGCGCCCCAGCCGTGGGCTTCAACGGCATCAACATGTACCCGTCCATCACCAACACGGGCCCCACGCACAAGAAGCTGGGCAAGTTCGGCCTCCATATCTGCAAGCACTTTGAGTGGAAGGAGCAGGTGCTGCTAATGTTCAGTGACAACAAGAAGGACGACCGACCGTGCTACTTCGCTGTGGAGGGCCTCTACACAGAGCTGCACTTGAACAACATCACCTCGGTGGACCTGGTGTTTGAGGAGAACACTGGACCAGTCAACTACTCTGACCTGCTCCACAACATCAAGCAAGATGGCCGAGGTGGGTCCCCTATATTCACTACACTTTATTCACAGCTTTGTATTCTACATATTGTGAGAGCAAATCCATTAATGTTCAGTGGGTTGGCACAGTGTCTTTTCGTTTTAATTTCTGTCTGGAACTTATTTCATTATGGTTATGCTTGTCAGCCTAAGAACAGCCTAAAAATAACCTTCTTGGTGCATGTTATTTATTCAGCCTAAGCCCTCATGACATAGATTTCTTTGGTGACACAGCTGTACAAAAATAGCTAAACTGTATGTGCTTGTTTTCACATTTACGATTGTGTGTGTGTATGTGTCTCACTTATTACATATGATATTTGATGGCTCCTGCCCTCTGAATGATTCGTAGCAGCATGGCTTGTTAAGCGTGGATATTAGCTTTTGATCCTTGCTGCAGGGCATGGATGCGCTGGCAGCCTGAGCAAGAATTATGAGCTCAATCGACGCTGTGCAGATCAGACAACTCACTGTTGCAAATGGCCTGTCCCCAGGACAGACAGAGATAAGATCGGCGTCATTAGATGATACAGCAGTTTTATGAAACCCCTCAAATTTTTGCCCTCAATTTTTTTCACTGTATTTTGGTTCAGTTTACCCTTCTGCTGCCTTTGAGGAAATGGACACAGTGAGTACAAAGCAAATATAATTCATTGCTACTCCAATCTATCACTTTCTTTACAAAGTCAAGTGAGTCAACAAATAGATAGATAAGCCTCTCGATTGGTTCTCTATGAGCTTCCCTCTCCCGTTCCCACACGGGTATAAAAACGTCTCCAGAGAAGACATTTATTAACAGAGGTCAAGAGCCCTGCAACATTATAAGGGAGCTGCAGTCAACATATCAGATCTGTAGGTATTTCCTGTTAAACAGACTCTGTCATTGGTCTAATTACCCTGGCCCTTTGCTTTTTGTTGTTTTGCAGTTCATCATATTTAACCAGAGGTAAGCAAATTGTGGACTTGGTCAAATTAGGGATTTGTTCAAACAAAACGGGTAATCCATGTCCTGGAACAAATACTAAATATGAGTATTTCTGTTCAACAAGAAAGCATGTGTGACTTACCATGTTTCTTTTTGTTTTCACACTGTGAACTTTGTTGTTTTGGTTACATGGATCCAGATGTGTACTTTATGGAACGCCAGAAGACTGTTGTCTTTGGCTTATTCCAAATTCACAGGCATCATGGTGTGATTGATTAGGGCTTTTAGTTAAGGTTGTCTAACTGAGATCTGGTAGAATGGCCACACTAAGCCATGCATTTTGATGGAGTGCAGTTGACCTGTGTGCGCAGAACATATGAGTTGTTTTAGGTTAAAGGGGCAATCTGCAGTTGCTACATCCATGTTTTGACTTATAAATGAATTATATTGATTCTTGAAAAATATAACTTATAAATGCCTCGTGAGCTTAGTCCAACAGCCATACCCCATCAGAACCCAAAATACAAGCTTGTTTTACTCCAGTGTTTGTAAACAAAGTAAATATAAACTATATAACCGCAAAACATGGTTAAATCTATTATTTTAATATCATGGATGGTCAGTCCTGGCATCCATAGCTCTGTCTATGAATTTGAGAGTGGTTACATTTCTCCAGGCCCATCCGTCAGCTTTTTACCGAAACAGAGATCACTTTATTTTTTTAACTACTGATTGCCACTTTAAAGTGTCTGTTTAGCATTAACAGTCAGGAAATGTTTAACCCAAAGACCTTCGTAGACATATGTTTTTTATTGCTCATACACCTTCCTGGGAAAAAGTCATCATAGGGGATGCAATGGTTCATTAGATTGGGACCAGTGTAAAATATAATTAATATCTGAGTAAAAAGGCTGTTTCCTGAATATACGCTCTGCCATGGCCCAGTTAGGAATCAAAATAAACTAAACTCCCATTTATTTATCAGGAAATCTCCAATGCTTGAAACAGCCATTTGTACAACTCCATTTAGAAGAATACCCATGGAAGAGTTATAGTGGAAATATGACGGACTCGAAGAAGAGACTAAGTCATAAAGTAGCAAGTGGAACATTTGGGTTAGCCTACACAGTATATGAGAGTATAAAAATACTTCCTGATTATGTTCCTGATTGTAACTCTATTCTGTCAGAGCACACAATCAGCAGTTGATTTACATGTTGTTGTGGTGGTTGTCAGTTTGTTTCAGAACAGCAGATGGTTTGAGGATCAGACAGACCTGCTTTATATTCAGATTTCATGCATTGCTCTTCTCAGCTCAGAGACAAGTAATATCGCAACAACACCAACACCGATCTCACGCTATGGTTGGAGAGAGTGAGGGACAGAGGTGCTCAATGTGCAAAAAAAAAAGTGTGTGTGTGGTGCGAAAAGATATTGTAACAGCCCCCCCCAGCCCACCGTAACACATAGACACACATCTGTCACACTCACCAGCAGTGCTGTGACCTTTTCCTCAGCACTCATCAAGAGAGAGGAAGCCTTTCACAATATGTTCCCCCACCTCCCCACCCCCTGCCGCCATCCCTAGGGACCAATAAATAAATACGCACACCATTATGATGAGGAAATGACGCCAGAGACGGTTTGCGTGCTGCAGGGACCTCAGTCTGTTGTTTGGGTGCATTCATTGTCTCAACAACTGTTGCTTTACCCAATTGCCCCTTTTACTGAAAAAGAACATGGCTTGGATTGTTTTGGACTGGTTTCATTGTTGCTTCAGGGGCCTTAACAATAATCCAGGAGAAAAGACTGAAAGTGTGGTCTCTCATATCTCCTTGTGTGTGTGTGTGTGTGTGTGTGTGTGTGTCTACACCCAAAAAAGAAAATGTCTTAGATTTTCCACAGACCTTAAAAGTGGTCTCCTGATGTGGTTTAAGTATTGTTGTGGTTTTAGAACAGGGATGAGTCGAGGTCTCAACTTTCTGTTGCGAGTTAGAATACTAGAATATACAAGGTGCAATTTCAAAATATGGTTGTGGATCAGCAGTTTTTCTCTTGTTTTGTTAGTAGGGTTGCACATTTTGGGGAATATTCAGAGGTGGAAACTTTCCGTGGGATGTATTTGGAATATATAGGAATTAACGGGATTAAAATTAATACCATTTAAATGTAGATGTTTTTTGCATTGGATATATTTACCATATCATATGGAGACAGGAACATAAACATTTTTCCTTATCATAAGTAGACATAATTGCAAATGATTGAATCCTTCCAATAGAAATAAAAACATTTTTAGTTATGAATTGAACTTTAATTAAATGAGTTGACTATTCTGTAAAATGATAGTCTAGAAACTAAAGCTTTGGTTGTCTTCCTCTCAGGCTTCCATGTCTTCTCCCTGGACCACCTCAATGTCCACCTCTTGAACATCAGACTCTGAGGCCTCATCTTCACTGTCACTTTCCAACCTTGTTGAGGATGGCTCGTTGTCAGGCTCAAAAAGCCTCACATTTGCCCGGATGGCCACCAATTTTTCAACCCTTGTATTGGTCCGCCTGTTGCGTGCTTTTGGTGTGTGTGTTCCCAAACAAGGACCAGTTGCGCTCTGAGGCGGCTGATGTTGGTGGGATTTGGAGGATGATGGAGGCAACAAGGGAAAGAGCCTCAGATCCACAAAGTCCCTTCCCCCAGGTGGCTGATGAGATATGTTGGCACGACTGCCATATTGCATCTCCATCCCAAAGCCCTTGCTTGGAAGTGTACTTCGCCAGACTGCCAAGAACCTTGCCCTCATCCAGGCCAAGGTGGCGAGAGACGGTAGTGATGACACCATAGGCCTTGTTGATCTCTGCACCAGACAGGATGCTCTTGCCAGCATACTTGGGGTCCAACATGTACGCTGTGGCGTGTATGGGCTTCAGGTAGAAGTCTTCACGCTTTTTGATGTATTTCAGAACTGCAGTTTCCTCTGCTTGGAGCAACAGTGAAGTGGGCAGGGCAGTACGGATTTCTTCTCTTACATCTGCAAGCAGAGTCTGAACATCAGACAGGATGACATTGTCTCCCTCAATCCGTGCAATGGCTACTGCTATAGGTTTCAGGAGTTTCAGGCTGCTTACCACTCTCTCCCAAAGTGCATCATCCAGGAGGATCCTTTTGATGGGGCTGTCCATATCGGCAGACTGTGATATGGCCATTTCTTGGAGAGACTTCTTGTCCTCCAGGAGACTGTCAAACATGATGACAACACCACCCCAATAGGTGTTGCCGGGCAGCTTCAATGTGGTGTTATTTTTCTTCTCACTTTGCTTGGTGAGGTAGATTGTTGCTATAACTTCATGACCCTTCACATACCTAACCATTTCATTGGCTCTCTTGTAGAGTGTATTCATTGTTTTCAGTGCCATGATGTCCTTGAGGAGCAGATTCAATGCATGAGCAGCACAGCCAATGGGTGTGATGTTAGGGTAGGACTCTTCCACTTTAGACCAATCAGCCTTCATGTTCACATCATTCTGTCACCAGTGCAAATACCTTCTGTGGTCCAAGGTCATTGATGACTGCCTTTGGCTCATCTGCAATGTAGAGACCGGTGTGTCTGTTGTCCCTTGTGTCTGTGCTCTTGTAGAATACTGGTTGAGGGGTGGAGATGTAGTTCATTATTCTTTGCCCACGAACATTCGACCACCCATCAGAGATGATTGCAATACAGTCTGCTTTCTCTATGATTTGCTTGACCTTCACTTGAACTCTGTTGAACTCGGCATCCAGCAAATGAGTAGATAAAGCATGTCTGGTTGGAGGGGTGTATGCTGGGCGAAGAACATTCAGAAATCTCTTCCAATACACATTTCCTGTGAGCATCAGAGGTGAACCAGTTGCGTACACAGCTCGAGCAAGACATTCATCAGCATTTCTCTGACTACGTTCCTCCATTGAGTCAAAAAAACTTCTGATTCCAGGAGGACCATGAGCTGTTGCTATGGATAAGGTGTCTGATTCATCATTTTCACCTCGAATAGAAGTAGAGGGACTTTTGTCAGAGGTTGCCTGTTGTGAGCGCTGAGGGAACTTTATGCACTTGGCCCGATGATTCTGCATCTTCGTTGCATTCTTCACATATGATTTGGCACAGTATTTGCAAATGTACACAGCTTTTCATTCTACATTAGCTGCAGTGAAATGTCTCCACACATTTTCCTGTAAAGATTAGAAAAAAAAATAGTAAAACAAACCCAAATACATTTCCATGTACAGATAAATAGTTAAGCAGTTAGATTAAACAACTCCTTTGTAAAATAAATGTTTTAAAATGAAACATATATGGAAACAGGTGAATTAACACTCCTCAATTAGCAAGCTAAAACCCACATGGTAGCAAAAACGAACTAGCAGAAATTATGAACAAGTTAGAAATTATTAAACACACTTTGCTGTAGGCTACTATTCACTAGTTAACAAAAAATCATGTATGTCATATAAAATATATTCACCCCACCCAGTATTGTAATCAAAACTTACCAGAAAGCATGTAGTCCTTGGCTCAGACAGTGTAGTAGTGTGGGCTCAATAGCATCTCATTAGTGTGCAGGATCTTGAGAATCAGCTGTACATATGATGGAAGAGTGCACTGCACATGTGATGGAAGAATGCACTGTGCATGCAGAGGGTTGCAATTCCATTGAATTGGGGATAGTTTAACAAAAATATGCCACAAGACCTAGAATTGCCTTGTGTATCCCACAAAAAAGGTTCACTGTTATAAGCTAACTTTTTTGATGAATTTAAGCAAAATTCCCAAAATTCCAGGGCTCCCATGGAACTTTTCCGGAAATGTACCGGAAAGTTTCCGAACCTTTGCAACCCTATTTGTCAGTCACTGATAGTCAGTCAATTAGCCCATGTCAGCAAAAATTATTTTAGATTGCTAAATTAGTTTAGCGGCGAGCTATCTCAACTTGTTACACATGGATGTGGGTGTGCAGACCCGTGAGCAACTGGCACCCCTCATGAGGAGTTGTTGTTTTTGTATAACAAAAATAATATTTTGAAAGCAAAAACCTGAAAATAGGGAAAACAAAATGGAGAAAAATTAATTTGGGAAACACTAAACGTAATTAGGCAATTTTTTTTAAATAAAACTGATTTTATAGGAACACTACAAATGTGCTCGGAAAGCCCTTTAGCTGATTGAGCACTTTGACCCCGTTCCAGCTCCTTTCAAAATAGGATTCTTACCAACCAACCACCGCTGCACTGCTGTGAGCAGGATGGAGATGGTGGTGTATTGAATATTGATCAAGTTTAAGGGTTTAAATAACTCAACGTTGGTAACATCATATAACTTGTAGAAGAGCTAAGCCCAGTGGACTGGGTGGGTGTACATGGTGTGTGAAATTTAATAAGGGGCCATTTGCTGAAATGTCAACAACAACAAAAAATCTGCCTTTTGTTTCACCCAAGAGTCCTTTCACTAGCACAGCATTTATCAGATGCAATAACCATGACCATAATTACAATAATTGATCATGATGTTTTTATGAGATTATCTTATAAAGAAAGGAAGAGTTGAATCTTGTGAAGGATTTCCTCCAGTCCACTGGTCATACATATTTTATGAGTGGATAGGAGCACTTTTTTCTGGGAATAACAAATCGCTGTCTCTGTATTAGTAGTGTAACAGTGTAGCTTCCGTTCCTCTCCTTATCCCAACCTGGGCTCAAACCAGGGAACCTATGAACACATCGACAACTGTCACCCAGGAAGCATCATTACCTATCGCTCCACAAAAGCCGTGGGCCCTTGCAGGGCAAGCAAAACAACTACTTCAAGGTTTCAGAGCGCGTAGCATCACTAATTGAACGCCATTTCACTTAGGCTACAGTAGGAGTAGTTATCCTCTGAAGAGGTAAGCCTACATAGACTAATCAATAAATGAATGCTGTGTATGGAAGGAGCAGCATTTATTTCAGGACAGCTCTGTTTGGTTAGCTGTTTTTAACATCTGGAGTAGTAATTTCCCCCACATTGTGTGTGTGTGTAAGCAACCCAAGTGACTGCACACAAAAAGAGCAACAGCCAAAAACATTTGGCAAAGTCTGAACTTTTTATCTACTTGATGAAATGGTTGGACAGAACACAAGACATTTATCAATGTCATAACCTTTTTTCACAATATTTGGTATTATGAAAGACCAGATTGGTTCTTGTTTAATTTCAATCAGTTTAATTACACAAGCCATGGAATCATGTGAATGAGGCGTTTATCAACCTACAGTTGAAGTCAGAAGTTTACATATCCCTTAGCCAAACACTCTCAAAGATCGTCTATGAAAAAGCCAACTGACACTTACTCTTGTGTTACTGACTTGTTGCACCCTCGACAACTACTATGATTATTATCATTTGACCATGCTGGTCATTTATGAACATTTGAACATCTTGGCCATGTGCTGTTATAATCTCCACCCGGCACAGCCAGAAGAGGACTGGCCACCCCTCATAGCCTGGTTCCTCTCTAGGTTTCTTCCTAGGTTTTGGCCTTTCTAGGGAGTTTTTCCTAGCCACTGTGCTTCTACACCTGCATTGCTTGCTGTTTGGGGTTTTAGGCTGGGTTTCTGTACAGCACTTTGAGATATCAGCTGATGTAAGAAGGGCTATATAAATACATTTGATTTCATTTGATCAGACGCTTCTAAAGCTATGACATAATTTTCTGGAATTTTCCAAGCTGTTTAAAGGCACAGTCAAGTTAGTGTATGTAAACTTCTGACCCACTGGAATTGTGATACAGTGAATTATAAGTGAAATAATCTGTCTGTAAACAATTGTTGGAAAAATGACTTGTGTCATGCACAAAGTAGATGTCCTAACCGACTTGCCAAAACTATAGTTTGTTAACAAGAAATTTGTGGAGTGGTTGAAAAACGAGTTTTAATGACTCCAACCTAAGTATATGTAAACTTCCGACTTTAACTGTATATTCATACACATTCCTGACCTGAATTTAAAGTTTCTGAGGTGACTTAGAAAAAGTGTGAAAGTGACTTTTGATTTGGACTTTGATGTTAGCAAATATATCACTAAAATGTATCACTAAAATGATGGACCCATGTGGACACAGCTCTCCCCTTGCCACCCCCTCTCTTCCCCACCTCCATTTTGCCCTTCTCTTTGCTCTCCTCACCCTGGTATGCTAATCAGTTATATTTTGGAACGGGCTGTTTTAATCAAGGACAGTGTAGCTTCACAGGTGGTTCAGTATCAGTCCCATTCATCTTATTGATGAGAAACTCTATCTTCTGTCAAAGCCATACAGTAAAGATAATAACTTCCAAAGAAAGACTATCAAAGAAAGGCTGAGTTATTTTCCTTTTCACTACACACACCCACATGCCCAGTGATTACATAACTTCTATATGTTAGTGAGAGTACAGTATGCGAGTAGAAAAGCTATTCACTGCATATCCAAAAGAAACGCTTGGGTTGTTAATCATTAGTTGAGGAAATGTACAGCACCCAATTGCTTGATGAGATAGGAGCACTCAATTCATCCCAATGGGATTACCTGTCTATAAAGAAATATCTATACACAGTTCAAAGAACATCACACTACCTGCGAAAGGGAGGGGGTGATTTTTCAATTACCTTTCATGGTGGCAGATCTTTGTAGAGATTGTAGAACATGTTGATGAGCGAGAGCGTTTTGGCAGTTGAGCTTGTTATCCCAGTGTTAAGAGGGACCTGTAACTCTGTGGGGTTGTTGACATCACCCTTGCCTCGACATGACCCCTTCACCCCATAGCTTGGACTTCCCAAAAGGGTGACGCAAGACCCTGGAGCTTCCATCTCATCTAGCTCGCCTCCTCCTGTCGCTATGGTTGCTGAGGCAGAAGGTGGCCATGCTGAACTAAACTACCCACAAGGCCGTGCCCAGCCTTGCCTTTCCCTTTCCTACCCCTCAGCCCCCTCGGCCCAGTCCATCTGGCATTAGTTAAAAATGTATATCCTGGAATCCTGGAGAGGCAAGGAGAAGGAGGGGAGCCAGACATGTAGGCCTATAAGTTTGCCTTCGAGCCTGGGGGAGATGGTAGTGGTGATGGTTGTGGTTGGTTTTAGATTTGTTGGTTTGCATGATTACACACAGACGAGTCAACACACACATTGAGTTATCTTCGTGAGTTTAGGCCTGCTGTTCATCGCAGGTGGAGTCTGGAGTCCTGGGAGGGACGGAGGCTGCTTCTGCCGTAATGGTTCAGCTTTGAACGCACTCCCATTCTAGTTTAACATCTAACAAAGCTTTTTATAGTTAGACATTGTATAATTGGATGTTTTCTGTATGATGTTGTATATACACTCTTAGAAAAAAAGTCCCAAAATATTTTTAAGTTGATGAGTTTTGCAAAGTTGTTTGTTGAAATGACGTGAAAACAACGTTGATTCAACCAGTTTTTGCCCAGTGGGATGGTGACTGCATGGACACATAGAGGGGTCGTTTGGAGTGAAGTATGCAGTGACATACTGTTACATCATTCTCATTTAATTTGCCAGCTTCGGGTCCCCATACACTAGTCTTCTTGCTTTCATCCAAAGATCCCAATAGGTATGCCAAGCAGCAATATTTCTAAGTAATATTCCGCATAAAAATATGAATTGGGATTCACTTCCACTGTCTGCATATCGCAATTTGGAATTGTAATGAAATTAGATAATGTAATGGTTAATCAAGAACCAGGGAAGTCTGCTGTCTCAGTCACTTGACTGCGGAATTGTTGTGTGTTCAGGAGGAAGTTGACAGGTCCTACATCACAATAATTCAAAGACTTAATCAAGTGTCTTTGTTTCTCTGGAATGTTTTGGGAGATTACACTGACACAGAGGGATTGATTATGTTATCACTCACCAATTTCTAGGAGAGGAAGAAGTTGTGTGTGGTTGTGAGAGACAGAGTAAAGAATAGAATTCAAAGCGGCAACAGACATCCGTGACTCGATAATGGCCAATTAAAGTTTGTAAATAAAACATTTTTAAAAGTTTGTAAATATATAATAATGGTCCATCAGCCTGTCGCTACTCTGCGGTTGTGGACTCGGAATTAAGTTAAGAAAAATAAATTAAGGTGGAGGGAGAGAAGGAAATGGAAAAATAAGAAATGTTCTTATTCCTTCCTTTCATCACTCTCCCTCTCCTTCTAACACCTTCTGCTAACCTTGTGTGAAGGTAAGAAAATCAGACAGGATGGTGTGGTGACGTGTGACAGACATATTTGCTATCTCCGCCTCACTCTTGCTCTCTCACCCAGTCGTCATGGTATGAGCTGGGCTGTCCACAGTAAAACCACTACACCATCAGTTCTTCCTGAGGTTGGAAGTTCAAAGGAAGTGTCAGACTGCCTGAAGATGATAGTGGAAGTGTGTGTGACTGTGCACTTATCAGGCATGAAAGGTATGTAAAGTCACAGTGTTTGCTCCGCCTGGTGCTGGGATCAGGGGTCAGGCCTGGGCTTTGCCCCCTTGTACTGCTCTACACTCTAGCCGTTATGCTATCCTGGTTTGTTTCCATCCACTCATGTTGTCAACAGCTTGTCTTACACCAAATGTTATTTATCTTGGTGCCACTAAAAGTTGAGTGTGGCACCAGGCCACTGGTGGCGCAATTGTTTGGAGGGGATCCGGATGAGGATGGAGTCTCACCAGGAGGAGGGCACTTAGACCCTCTTTATACTTGTAAGTCTCCTGAGCCCAGGGCGACCCGGGAGATCCCTTTTAGTCTCCTTAGGTTTGTTGGTTTGGTTCCACTGCTCACTTCCTGACCAGGGCCATTAAACCCTGAAACAATAGAGCCGCCAGGACAGGAAGTGCGTGCTATAGGAAGGTCATCACGCCCCTGGAGACTTCCTGTGCCACTCTTCCACGCCACACGGTGCCAGACCAGACCACAATCAACTAGATAAGACCAGGGACGGACTAGGAATGAAAAATGGCCCTGGACTTTTTGACTCAGACCTGCCCACCAAAAACCCCACCAGTGATACACCACTATCCATGCCACACTTTATGTAAACAAGATTACTGAACAATATTTATAACAATAACTTTAGTAAAATAGATGTAAAATAGAATAAGGGGAACGTGTTGCTCTTAGGAGGAGGCTGGCTAGAAGGAGCACATATTGGCACAATGGGGCTGGCAGCAAGGTGGCAAGAATCTCTGGAACCATCTGACCAGTAAAATAAATAATACAGGAAGAAATGTGTTGGTGAAAAGACTGGTGAGTAGGCAAGTCATAGAATAAAATTAAAATAATCATATTTCCTACCTCCTTAAATTAGCAATTTCTGCAGCAGCTTACTTCTCTCATCAATGCCATCTATAACCAGGTCACTGTCCAGGGCCATTAAAACATCTCGCTCAGTAGCTATGAGCATAAAAGCCTCCAGGTGCTGTTGAGATAGAGTGCTCCTGAGCCTACTCTTGATGAATTTCAGAGTAGAGAAGCCCCACTCACAAGCTACCTGGGTTACTGACAGGGTAAGTAGGAACTTGTAAGCAAGGCCCTGGATGTGGTATGCGTCGGTCAATAGGTTGTACTGACTAAGAATACGGTAGCAACACAGTGGACAGTCCTTGCAAGATGAACAGCTCTTGTTCACCATCTCCACCTCGTCTTAATTCCCTTCAGGTCCATGATCCTCCATAGTCCTGGTTGTGTATTCTTCAAATCCCAATTGTTTTAACCTGTCCCACCCTAGTCAACAGCCAGAGGAATCGGGTCGCGCGAAATACAAAACCTCATAAATGCTATAACTTCAATTTCTCAAACATATGACTTTTTTAAACCATTTTATAGATACACCTCTCCTGAATCGAACCACGTTGTCCGATTTCAAAAAGGCTTTACAGCAAAAGCAAAACATTAGATTATGTCAGGAGAGTACCCTGCCAAAAAAATCACACTGCCATTTTCAAAGCAACTAGATGCATCACAAATACCCAAAACACAGCTAAATGCAGCACTAACCTTTGACAATCTTCATCAGATGACACTCCTAGGACATCATGTTACACAATATATGCATTTTTTGTTCGATAAAGTTCATATTTATATATAAAAACAGCATTTTACATCGGCGCGTGACGTTCATAAAATATTTTCCCTCAAATGCTTCGGGTGAATCAGCGCTACAATTTACAAAATTACTATTCGAAAACATTGTTAAAATGTAATATTGTCATTCAAAGAATTATAGATTAATATCTCGTGAATGCAACCGCATTGCCAGATTTAAAAATAACTTTACTGGGAATACACTTTGCAATAAACGACGTGGTATGCTCAGAAAAATAGGCTAGGCGATACATGTTAGCGCCATCTTGGAACCATCTAAAATCAAAAATACTATCGTAAATATTCCCTTACCTTTGATTATCTTCATCAGAAGGCACTTCCAGGAATCCCAGGTCCACAACAAATGTAGTTTTGTTCGAAAAAGTTAATAATTTATGTCCCAATGTACTGAAGCGCGCGGGACTTGTCGTCACTAATGTGCAAAAAATATATATTTACGTTCGTTCAAACATGTCAAACGTTGTATAACATAAATCTTTAGGGCCTTTTTCAACCAGAGCTTCAATAATATTCAAGGCGGACGATTGCATTGTCTTACTAAACGTTTCGAAAGGGGAGGGTAGCCATGGGCGCCCGCGTCATAGTAGTAAATGGCCCTCCCCCTGTGACCAACTTCCCAAGCCTCTCTTTGGGTCAGTTTCTACCATAGAAGACTCAAACCACTTTGTAAAGACTGTCAACATCCAGTGGAAGCCTTAGGAAGTGCTAAATGATTAATAAGTCCCTGTGTGTTTCAATGGCAAAGGTTTGAAGTGATTCCACACATCAGATTTCCATTTCCTGTTAGGATTTGTCTCAGGGTTTTGACTGCCATATGAGTTCTGTTATACTCACAGACACCATTCAACAGTTTTAGAAACTTTAGAGTGTTTTCTATCCAAATCTACTAATTATATGCACATTCTAGTTACTGGGCAGGAGTAGTAACCAGATTAAATCGGGTACGTTTTTTATCCGGCCGTGCAAATACTGCCCCCTATCCCCAACAGGTTTTAACCTGGTCCACTGTTCTGCCATGAGCTCACTCTGTAAATTGGCCACCGTTGCTCTGCTGTCAAATTTTATCAAACATTTGCTTAGTTCTTGAAGGACTGTCTGTGGAAGGCCACTGGCACTGGATGTTAGCTGACTAAAGTTTAGGGTCCAGAAGAGCCATGTCGGCATACAAAGTACCATTACTCAGAAATCGCAGATGGACGTTATCTATACCTGTATCAAGAAATTGATTATGGATGCCAATCCTGTATGCACTGTCTGCCCCAGTAAATGCCTCATATTGTGCCATTTCTCCAGGCATGGTTTTCTTATTTCGAGCTCTTTTCGTTGGCAGAGTGGTCTCTAACTCCAGCTCTGTTTCCTTATCCCGTTCCTACGACTTCCTGTTGGCCCATTGAACAAATGTGTCTGCAGCTGCCTTGACTTTTTCTCTTGCCATTCCTTTCAGCTGCTCCTCTGTAGACACAACCATACTATAAGGACACCAGGCGAGACCCAAATGCAGACACAGGAGGCAGATGGTGGAGAGTTCATAAACCAGGTCAGTCCAAACAGTACCAGGCGATAGGCAGGCTCGAGGTCAGGGGCAGGCAGAGTGGTCAGGCAGGCAGGCTCAGAATCAGGACAGGCAAAGGTCAAAATCAGGAGGGCGAGAAAAGAGAGACTGTGAAAAGCAGGAGCTGAGACACAAAAACGCTGGTTGACTTGACAAACAAGACGAACTGGTACAGAGAGACAGGAAACACAGGGATAAATACACCGGGATAATAAGCAACACCTGGAGGGGGTGGAGAGAAGCACAAGGACAGGTGAAACAGATCAGGGTGTGACAGTACCGCACCCTCTAGGGGCACCACCTGGCGTCCTACCTGGGCGCATACCTGGTTGGCTGGGATGTCGGCGATGAGGGCTGGATCCAGGAACCCAGCACCTCTCCTCCGGGCCATAACCCTCCCAGTCAACCAGGTACTGGATACCCCTGCCCTGTGGTCGAACACCCAGGAGGCATTTTACCGTGTATGCCGGATGGCCATCGATGACACGGGGAGGAGGGGTGAACCTGGAGACAGAAGACAAAGAGCTGTGAGACACGGGCTTAATCCTAGACACATGGGCAGTAGGGTGAATACGGAGGGTACGGGGATAACAAGAGACGGACAGCAGTGGAACTAATTACTCTAGAGATGGGAAAATGACCAATGAAACGGAGGGACAGTTTGCGGGACTCCACCCGAAGGGGCAGGTCCCGTGTGGAAAGCCATACCCTCTGCCCAATGCGGTAGCCCAATGCGGCACCATGAGCTGGGCCGTCTCCTTGGCAGAGGGTAGTTTGGGGAGAGGGATGAAATGGGTGGCCTTGGAGGAGCGATCCACTACCGTCAGAATGACAGTGTTGCCATCAGACGGAGGAAGCCCAGTGACAAAGTCCAGAGAGATATGGGACCAGGGACGATGAGGAACAGGTAGTGGCTGAAGGAGGCCAGAAGGAGCTTGCCATGGAGTCTTGTTCTGAGCACACACAGTGAATGCGGCGACGAACGCAGAAATGTCAGTAACCATTGTGGGCCACCAGAAACATTGTTGGAGGAAGGCTAGGGTTCGACAGGAACCTGGATGACAGGTCAGCCTGGAGGAATGAGCCCATTCTAGGACCCTGGACCAGACTGTGTCTGGGACAAACAACTGGTTAGCCGGGCTCCCTTCAGGTTCAGGCTGGGAACGCTGTGCCTTGCGAACCAAGGTTTCAATACCCCAACCCACATTAGCCACAAGGCATGAGGTGGGGAGAATGGTTTCGGAGACCGAGGGTGTGGCAGAGGAACTGTATAGGCGGGAGAGGGAGTCAGGCTTCACATTTTTGGACATTGGGCAGTAGGATATGGTGAAGTTGAATCTTGTAAATAACAAAGCCCACCGGGCCTGCTTTGAGTTAAGGCACTTGGCTGTACGGAGATATTCCACATTTTTATGGTCGGTCCAAACCAAAAATGGCTGTTCTGCTCCTTCTAGCCAGTGCCTCCACTCTTCCAGCGCCATCTTGACCGCCAGAAGTTCTCAGTTGCCTACGTCGTAGTTCCTTTCTGCAGGATTGAGACGATGGGACAGGAAGGCACAGGGGTGGAGCTTTTGGTCCTGGGCAGATCGCTGGGATAGGATGGCCCCCACTCCAACATCAGAAGCATCAACCTCCACCACAAATTGATTGGACTGGTCCGGATGGACGAGGATTGGTGCTGTGTTGAACCGATGCTTCAGGTCCACAAAGGCTCTGTCAACAGCTGGAGACCATGTGAACGGTACTTTGGGAGAGGTGAGTGCAGAGAGGGGGGCCACCAGGGTGCTGTAGCCCCGAATTAAACGGTGGTAGAAGTTAGTGAACCCCAGGAAACGTAACTGCACTCTGGACGTAGGTTGAGGCCAATCTACCACTGCTTTCACCTTTTCAGGGTCCATTTGGACATTTCCACCAGCAATGACATATCCTAGAAAGGAGATTATAGAGCGGTGGAACTCAAACTTCTCGGCTTTCACAAACAACTGGTTCTCCAGGAGGCACTGAAGGACGTTTCTGACATGGAGAACGTGTCCTTGGGCAGACCGGGAAAAAAACATGATGACGTCAAGGTAGACGAACACAAAACGATTTAGCATGTCCCGGAGCACATTGGCATGACCTGGTACTCATAATGTCCACTGGCTGTGTTAAATGCTGTCTTCCACTCATCTCCTTCGCGTATCCAAACCAGCTGGTAGGCATTTTGAAGGTCCAGCTTGGAAAAATCAATGGCACAATCATAAGGACGGTGCGGGGGAAGAGAAGTAGCACATGCCTTACTGAATACCTCCAGGAGGTCATGGTACTCAGTGGGAACGGCAGAGACATCCGAGGCTTTGCTTACGTCCTGAGGAGGACGTCTCGGGGACGGCTGTGCCGCTTTAAGGCAATGGGAATGACAAAACGGGCTCCAACCCAGGATGGAGCTCGTGGTCCAGTCAATAACAGGGTTGTGTTTTTGGAGCCAAGAAAATCGCAGAACAACAGGAACATGGGGTGAATCGATGGTCTCACTGTGGTTTCCTGAAACCCCTATCTGAACGGGCACTGTGCTATGGGTGACTCTTCTAATTGAGCGGCCGTCCAGTGCCCTTGCATCCATGGGGACAGAGAGAGGTTGGGTGAGAATACTTAATTCAAAAACCATGGTAGCATCCATAACACTTTCATCAGCACCAGAGTCATTGCTCAATTGGAAGAGTCACCCATAGCACAGTGCCCGTTCAGATACAGGTTAGACTGACTTAGACTGATCTTAGACTGGTCTCCCCACAGCAGAATCACAAAAAAAGGTGTACGGGTGATGTGAATTAGGGGACTCCCAATCTGGCTCACCAGAGTACTTGTACCCACTAGAGAAAATGGTTTCTTAACACGCAGGTGGCTATATAATGTCCCATACCTCCACAGTACAGACAACAATTAGAACTCAGCCTACGCGAGCGTTCCCCAACCGATAATCTAGCTCTCCCCATTTGCATGGGCTTGAATATCCAACTCACCCGTCACCGATGATTCTCGAGGAACCTCGGGTGTTTTCGGCTCTTCTCGGAAATACACACTTTGGGGATTTCCGGATTCCTTAGGGCGTGCGCCAGCATCAACAGATGAACGAGTGTTCCCGAGGCCCGACCTCCTCTCACACCAGCGTTCTCATAGGCCCCCATCAATCCTAATCGAAAGGGCGATGAGGGAATCAAGGTCCAGTGGTATTTCCCAAGCCGCGAGCTCGTCCTTTATCCCCTCTGACAGTCCGTGGAGGAAGGTGTCGAACAGAGCCTCCGGATTCCAGGAACTCTCGACAGCCAATGTGCAAAAATCTACTGCGTAGTCTGCCACACTACGGGAGTTCTGACATACCTGCAGTAGTTTTCGAGCCGCCTCCCTCCCGGGCACCGGAGAATCAAAAACCTTCCTCACCTCTGCCATAAATTCCTCAAGGCTATGGCACACAGCGGATTGCTCCTCCCACACAGCCGTCGCCCAGGAGAGCGCCCTTCCGGACATTAGCGTGATTAAATTCACTTTCTTATCTTCGATCGGTCCGACGGGAACGAAGAGGGCTGGAGTTCGAAAATGAGGGAGCACTGGGAAAGGAATGCCCGGCAGGTACCAGGATCACCTGCATAACGCTCCGGAGGAGGTAAGTGGGGTTCTCGGGGAGCCGGGGTAGATTGAACCAATCCACAACTAGTGGAACGGTTACTGGGTGGTTGGGAGGTCTGAGATGTGGTGTGCTGCCTATGAGCTGCTTCACGGATTTTATCCATTATTGCCTTAAACCAATCAATCAATCAATCAAATCTATTTATAAAGCCCTTCTTATATCAGCTGATGTCACAAAGTGCTGTACAGAAACCCAGCCTAAAACTCCAAACAGCAAGCAATGCTGGTGTAGAAGCACGTGTAAAAACAGCCCTTCTTATATCAGCTGATGTCACAAAGTGCTGTACAGAAAACAGCCCTTCTTATATCAGCTGATGTCACAAAGTGCTGTACAGAAACCCAGCCTAAAACTCCAAACAGCAAGCAATGCAGGTGTAGAAGCACATGTAAAAACAGGTGTAGAAACCCTTGTAGAAACCCTTGGTCATGGCGTTCCGTCAGGGAACGAAGCCCTTCAAAAAGGTCCTGCCTCCCAATGGTGGCTCCCTGCAGGGAGACAACATGACAGAGCTGGTCAATGTCTGCTAGGTCTGTCATGGCCAGTTCGTACTATCAGGACACCAGGCGAGACCCAAATGCAGACACAGGATGCAGATGGTTGAGCTCCGATATTTATTATAACAAAAGGGGTAGGCAAAAGGCAGGTCGGGTACAGGCGAGAGTTCATAAACCAGGTCAGTCCAAACAGTACCAGGCGATAGGCAGGCTTGAGGTCAGGGGCAGGCAGGGTGGTCAGGCAGGCGGGCTCAGAGTCAGGACAGGCAAGGGTCAAAACCAGGAGGGCGAGAAAAGAGAGACTGGGAAAAGCAGGAGCTGAGACACAAAAACGCTGGTTGACTTGACAAACAAGACGAACTGGCACAGAGAGACAGGAAACACAGGGATATATACACCGGGGTTAAAAAGCGACACCTGGACGGGGTGGAGACAAGCACAAGGACAGGTGAAATAGATCAGGGTGTGACACATACGATGCGCAGATAGAATGTCCATTCCACTTGTTTGAAGATATTTTGAGACTGGTGAGGTGACCTGAAATATTCTGAGGAATATCTGAGCTGTAAGTATTGTTTCATACTTCAGCAACCCCTAAATGTATCCTTGTGCCTTGACACGTGCAGTAGTGTTTATGTTTTTCTGATCTTGTATGGTTGAAAAAGTGAGAAGGACATCAACATAGAGTCCCTCATCTGGATTTCCAAAACCTCCAAAGACCTTCTTTAAGGCACTGTCTTTATCCCACCAGTGTGTCTCTCCAATTGGAGCAAGATGTCTGTGTCTTGTGTCCTTGCTCTCCTTCGCAGCAAATGTTCATCCTCTGGTAGGATTCACGGAAGAACACAGCTATGTTGTTAACAGGAGAAAAAAGTGACCCACTTGCCAAGACGCTCTCTGTTCTGTCTGCCAAAACAAGGTTCAAAATGTGTGCAAGCACCACACATGCACTTGATTGGTGGACTTTTCAGAGAGCAAGGCAGATAAGCCTTTACACTAGAGGCTCCATCAGTGGAATTGCCAATGCATTTGCTGATGTCAAGCTTCATGTTTTCCAGGACTTCACTCAGTACCTGGACAAAGTATTGTCCAGTGGATGCCTCGCATTTCACCACAGCCACAAGCCTCTCATGGATGACGTTCGTCACATATCTGACTATGACAGAGCATTGATCTTGTGTTGTAATGTCCTGTGTAGTGTCAATCTGGACTGAAAACATGCCAGCTTCCTGGATTTCACTTGCTATGGTGGCCTGTATTGTGTGTTGGATGGTGGTATTGGTAATGACGTTATCGATGGTAGTCTTTGATAATAGAGTGATTAGAGAGCCTCTGCCCCCTCTTGACCCAGACTCATGGAGTGTTTTGCTTTTCTGTATGCTCTTTCATATACAGGTCGTACTTTCCCAGCAGAATGATCATCTCTAAAAAGTTGCCATGGTCAATGCTGCTGTCATCTAGCGTATAAGCTGCTTCAGACTGCATGCCTCTGTAGCTCAGATCCTTCTTGCCTATGACTTTAATAACATCTATAATGCCCTCTAGCACTTGCCTTCTTCTGTTCACTTGCTCTCTATCAGCAGACGTCAGACTGCCGATGAACAGGCTCTCAATGTTACCTTTGGAGGACCTTAGAAAGTTGGCCTCAGCATAATCTCTGTGCATAATGCTCTTTCACTCTCTGATGGATATGCTTCCAGTCTGACATTCCATTCATGAAAGGGCTGTTCTCTGTGGGCTTTGCAAATGCCATACAAATGAAACAGAAGAAAGCATGGTTCTCTTCACTGTATGACAGCCACTTCCAGTTGGTCCCATCTTTACAAAAGAAAACCTTCAGACTTTTCACACTTTTGTAGGTGGTGGAAACTAAAAAACATATCTAGGTCCCCTGACTTCGGCCTCTTAAAATAATCAAAAATTGTGGTGGCAGTGGCATCCTGGCTCTGGCTCAATCTACATCTGTCCACTGCAGATGCACTATCCTCAACTTGGATGAGTAATTAGTATAAATTAGTATATTAATATAATATTATAATGTTAAATAAAAAGTAGAATGTTAATATAATAGTAGAATGTTAGTATAATATTAATATTAATTACATAATGTTAGTATATTCATAATTTCATGTAATAGTATACTATATACCACTAGTATAATATTAATTCCAATTGGACAATACAGCAGTTTAAGAAATACACAACCAACATTTATAATTTTTGTAGGTTTTGTTCCATCATTAAATCCTTGTGCAAGAAAAATGGTCTACATTTCATTGGTGGTTAGTCTCTAATTTGTTAATGCTAAGTACTAACTTGTCATTAATCATAACCATTCATGCATAACAATGAGTTCAACATTTTGAAAGTTTACTGTAGCACGTCAACCTTTTTTTAATGTCCCACCCCATCCAGGCTGTGATTGGTCGGTTCACGAAAAGTGACATTGACGAGCGCTTGTTTCAACAAGAGGCACCCGATATAGCTAAATAGCCAGCTAGCGAAACCCAAACATTGCTTTTCTTATCCCTATTGTCTTCTGTCTTACCGCTTCAGCTGCAAACCTTGACTAACAGTTGAACTGGTATCGCTAGGCTCAATGGGCTGCTCTCTCTTTTCTCTGCTGCCAGTGCCTTCAGGCTCACTAGGCTGAGATGATTGACTGGTAATGGCGCCAAATGAATAATTTGTTATTTTAAAACATTTGGCTGCATCAGCCTCAAGGGACTCTTCTTTCTCCGCTTTTCAGCACCACCTTTACGTTTTTCTCTTTTTGTTTGGCCATCTTGCTCCACTACACTATTTATCCAAATGTCACCACTTAACAGAGATGGGAAAGGGGCGGGGCTCAGGTAAAGTTAGAATTGACTGGACCAAAAGTAATTGGCTGGAAGAGAGAGGCTGACAGATGTAATACCCAACCGCAGTGTCAGTGGGCCGGCAGCCCACTTGCCTGGGCCAGTTAGACACAGAGCACTTGGTTATTTTTATTTAAGCGGGGGTTGGGGTTATTTATATTTTGCGTTGCATCGGCCCCAATTATCAAGCGACCCACCGGGAAAACTCCCAGTGCTCCAGATGGCCAGTCCGTCATTGGACAAGACCCTAAGTAGACCATAACACAATAACCCATCAGACCTGACCAGCCCAGAACACAATACACTATGACACGTTAGAATAGACTAGACTAGATAAGCCTAGATCTACCTGTACTAGAACAGCCCACACAGGATCACAGCAGCACAACTTGCTTATGGGGTATAGGGCTTAAGAGTTGTTTTTGGACCAGGCAAAACTAACACAATGGCGCACAGAGAATGCTGAACACGGTTTGACATCCACACACACTTACCGTGTGCTGCCATGGCAGGTACTTGGCAGCCTGCAGTAATTACCCAGGCTAATGAAGGGTCTGACCGAGACAGTTAAGCTCTTGATGGGAGCAGAGCTGATCATAGAGCTAATAGAGCCCTATTTCAGATCACTGTCTTTGACACACTGCCACAGGCACTACTATACCGCAGCACAGTTAGCCTGCGGGCTAACATTGACTGTCCCCCTTCCTTTCTCTCATTACCCCTATTTACCGTACCTTCAGAAAGTATTCATACCCCTTGATATTTTTCCATATTTCGTTGTGTTAAAGCCTGAATTTATAATGAACTAAATACTTTTTTTCTCTCACCCATCTACACACAATAAATACCCCATAATTACAAAGTGAACACGTTTTGTGAAATTTAAGCAAACTTATTGAAAATGAAATACAAAAATATCTCATTCACATACAATACCAGACAAAAGTTTGGACACACCTACTAATTCAATGTTTCTTGTTTATTTTTACTATTTTCTACATTGTAGAATAATAGTGAAGACATCAAAACTATGAAATAACACATATGGAATCATTTAGTAACCACAAAAGTGTTAAACAAATCAAAATATCTTTTATATTTGAGATTCTTCAAAGTTGCCCTCATTTGCCTTGATGACAGCTTTGCACACTCTTGGCATTCTCTCAACCAGCTTCACCTGGAATGCTTTTTCAACAGTCTTAAAGAAGTGTGTGTCTTTGAAAAAAGTGTGATTTGAAGTGCCTATTAGGTGTTGGTCTGTCTTGTTTGTCTGTTTATCTAGATGTCATGTGGCCAGTGGTTGTTGTGTAAGGAAAATAAATAGATGGTCCTCTATGCTCTCATTGTACTGGGTCAATCCGATTAGGATATTGATGCATGGTAAATGGGTGGTTGACACAATAAGCCCTTGGCCTAAGAGGTGCACAACTCCCGGTCCCAAGGATTGCAGTGTTTGCTGGTTTAAAATTCACTAATTAAAAAATGTAATCAGTTATTTGAAGCGTTTAGTGTATTATTTTCTCATCATACAGATGTAAGATCTTAATTTGATCACCCTGTTGCAGGAAATGTTAAACTTGGTAGTGTATTTCAGCTTTAAAAAGGATTCAAAAGTTTGTAATTTCCACTTTGATATTTCAGGATTGATTTTCCTTTACGAAAAATGTATCGACTACAAAAATGTCCATTAATTATAATCCACATAATAATGAACAGTTCCTGTTGCTACCGGATCATTTTCCTGCTGTTGGAGACTTGCTCAAATTAGCTAAAATCCTACATCTGTATGATGATAAGTGTGACTAGGCTAACCAGAGTGACTAATAAAGCATTTCAAATACAATTAAGAGATTCTTAACCTGATCTATTTAGCTAGACATGTGTTTTTGCTTTTCTCATTCTGCTCACACAACATTGGCCTGCAGGATGAACTACATTGAAGACCTGTCACATTGTTACAGATGCGGGATCTTAATTTGAGCCAGTTTGCTACAGCAGGCAAATAACCCTGCAGCAACAGGAAATGTGAATTATTATCTGTATTATAATTATTGGACATTTTTTTGTAGGGGTTGATACCTTGAATACACTACTATTTTTCTGCTGTGCAGGAAAATACTCATCAACAAAAGAGTGATCAAATCAAGATCCTACATCTATCTATATGCTCTGGTTAAAGGATGCTTTTTAGGATGCTTGTTGAATACACTTGAAAGAAAATTGACATATTACCTTACATGCTTTTGCTTCAGAATTTGTTAAATTTCTCATTCATTTACAATATTGTTCTTATTCCTACATGTATTAGACAGGTCTATAATTTAAAGTCAGGATTTTTATGGGTTGTTGTGTATTTTGCAAGAAAAAACTATATTTGACCATATGTGCAATAACTATCATTACACTCCTATTGTCTTTTTATAACCCTTTATAACCCTTTCTCTCTCTCTCTGCCCCCGTAGTGGTGTTTGTGTGTTGCTCTCCGGACACGTTCAGGCAGCTGATGGTTCACTTCCGGCGGGCAGGCCTTCCTCAGGAGGAGTTTGTTTTCTTCTACATTGACATGTTTGGACGCAGCCTGGACTCCCAGAATGCTCAACCCTGGGCCAGAGGGGACCAAGACGACCTTGTCGCCAAGGAGGCCTTCCAGGTAAGCCTTGGATCAGAGTCAAGTGTATCATCTCATTCCCATCATTACCTTGGAAACAGGTATCTCCTGTATTCTCCACTGACTTACACAGCAGGCCCTGAAGCAATCATATTTTGATGTCCCTATGTTTCCCCATGATTGTCATTGGTGTTAAGTGTGCTGCCAGGCAGATGAGATGACAAATCTAATCTTGTTGATTTTCCATTCTCTCACTGTGAAGTACTTTAATTTTCTTCTCAATTCCCTAGTGAGTAACAGACTCTCCATCGAGGGGGAGAGAGGCAACATAACTATATGTTTCATGACATCCCATCAATTTGTTGATATCAGTCTCATCTCACAAAGCCTGAAAGAGCAAAACAAAGGGCCCGAGGTTTGAAAATGTAACTGATGCACGTACTGTACATCAGTGGTGCACAACATACGGCCCTACTGGTGGGTCGTGGTCATTTTGCTTAGGTTGACACTGATTTAAGTGGGTCCTAATGGTCTGGGAACCAATGCCATAACCCATATGATTCTGTATAATTCAGTGAAACCTTTGTCTTATGAATCACAATCGTTTTTTTTCTTTGTGTCTGTCTCAGAGTGTGAAAATCCTGACCTATAGAGAACCACAGAACCCTGAATATAAAGATTTTGTGAGGGACCTGAAGACAGATGCCAAGAGAATGTTCAACTTTACGGTGGAGGACTCACTGGTAAGAGGCTGAAGTGTGTGTATGTGTGTGCTCTCTTGCAGGAAGACAGTGGGTGATCAAGAGGACGAGAACTGAAAGGAGAGAGAGAAAAGGTTATAAGCAGGAAATAGGAGAGAAAAACGTGCAGAGAGAACAAAGCAGATGAAGAGCGAGTGAAAAAGGAGTGACTCACTCTGAAGAGAGAGAGAGAGAGAGAGAGAGAGAGAGAGAGAGAGAGAGAGAGAGAGAGAGAGAGAGAGAGAGAGAGAGAGAGAGAGAGAGAGAGAGAGATCAAAAGGAGTATTTATTAAAAAAAGACAACTTGATCCCAAAATGGCACAGACTTGAGGCAATAGGAAGGAGAAGACATGCTAAGGCATGAAGACTTAGATCTACACAGAATAAAACTGTGTATAATAATCTATACACTGAGAGTACAAGAAATTATGAACTTGACATAGACTGACCAGGTGAATCTAGGTAAAAGCTACGATCCCTTATTGATGTCACTTGTTCAATTCACTTCAATCAGTGTAGATGAAGGGGAGGATACAGTTTAAAGAAGGATTTTTAAGCCTTGAGACAACTGAGACATGGATTGTGTATGTGTGCCATTCAGAGGATGAATGGGTAAGACAAAAGTTTTAAGTGCCTTTGAACATGGTATGGTATTAGGTGCCGGGTGCACCGGTTTGAGTGTGTCAAGAACTGCAATGCTGCTGGGTTTTTCACGCTCAACAGTTTCCCGTGTGTATCAAGAAGGGTCCACCACCCAAAGGACATCCAGCCAACTTGACACAACTTTGGGGAGCATTAGAGTCAACAAGGGCCAGCATCCCTGTGGAACGCTTTGACACCTTGTAGAGTCCATGCCCGACAAATTGATGCTGTTCTGAGGGCAAAAGGGGTGCAACTCAATATTAGGAAGGTGTTCCTTATGTTTTGTACACTCAGTGTAGGGCTATCATATTATAGAGAACATCTCATTATGAAACATTTGATTGAGCCACATCTGACAGGCAAAGCAACACATACAAAGAACTATCAGTAGTACTAGTTCATTTAGCAGTAGTACTAGTTCATTTAGCAGTAGTACTAGTTCATTGGTGTTTGCACATCTGAGAGTGTGTTTGTGCATTTGTGCGTAGAAAGATGGAGAGGCTGCGATAAGTAGGCTTATACGTAATTGGCTCGCGTGCAATGCCTGGACGATTGATTCAATTTAATTTGGAAGAAAAAGCTAATTTAGTTAGTGGAGCTTATCTTCTTATTATGTTCCCTACAAAGGTGCACAATGATGATATTCTACACGCTTCTGCAGCTGAATCACTGGTGTCTTGTTTAGGAGATGAGAGAGAAACACATGTGTGCGCACACACACACACACTCACAAAGATTGGCATGATACATCCACGTATCCTCAATATGGTAGATTGACTGCCTTCAAGTCCATCGTTCATCTCTGACTCCGGATGGAGGTGTGTGTCCTTGCATGCATGTGTGTGCTTTCGCATCAGTGACAATTTACACTTCAGGAGGGGAAGCAAAATAAAGAGCTTGACAGGCCACGTCATCTAACTGCCCTCCCCGTTCGATACACACAAATCCAGAATTGTACGTCAGGGCTTCTATTCCATCCCCGGGAGGAAGGGAGACTCGCCATTGGTCCTGGTTTCAGACAGGGCTGTCTGGCACCCCTCACAAGCCGATAAATCACTTGTAACAGACAACTAAGTGCAGTTAATGTAATAAATAGACAGGTCTGACTCTGGAGGATGAGAGAGAGGCACAGAGCATGAGAGCTCTGCCCTGGTCTACCTGGTCCTCATTCACCCTGTCTGGACATTGTGTCTGTACGTTTCCAATTGATCCAACTGAACTGAATGAATTGTCTGAGTGGGTTATTGTCCTCATATTCCATTCTGTGATTGATGTGGACAGTTCTTTTGGTTTGGGGCCATTGTTTGGAGAGATGACGAGATGGAAGAGGAAATTGTTTCTCAGGCAGAATTGTGAAATTAATAAAGGGGTAGAAATAGGTACGGAGATGATAGAAAATAATTATAGTTGTGATAAATAGAAAAGTGGCATTAACTTGAAATATATCAAACACTATAGAGAAGCTTGTAGAAGAGACAAGTAGTTAGCAGAATAAGTTCTGCTCTCCATGGCAGTGGCACAAATATAGCTATACATACGCAGTAGCTCTCTAATGATAGAAAATAATATATATTGGATGAGGGATATAGATGTACTATTAATACATGTATGGTATGGTTGATCTAAGCCATCTCAAAAAAATAGGTGATGATAGATTTATTAACTATTCTACAATATCCTTTTGCTTCCCTGCAGATGAACATAATCTCCGGAGGGTTCTACGACGGGCTGATGCTGTACACCCACGCCCTGAACGAGACCATGACCTCGCCAGAGGACAGACCTGTGGGGAAAACTGTAACCAGGAGGATGTGGAACCGCACCTACAACGGTCAGTCCACTCCACGCACCTCAGTTCATAACCTGGATCTTTATTCCATTGAATCAGGGGTCAGAAAGGTTCTAGGGCTTTTTCGGAACATGTGTGAACATGTTTTCAGTCTAGCACTAGCTCTGTGCTCTGTCTCTGGTGACTACAGAGGTCTGCGTTTTGTCACAGAGACAATTTCAAAAGATTTGTGTGAAGACAAAATGTTCCATGTCACTGGATTAACTCTGAGCTCTGGCTTACGATCTCTTGTCATTTCTACCTTTGAGGAGGTAGTTCTGTAACAACAACACATTCAATGTCTTCCTTGCAATTTCTCAGCAGATTAATTATTGAGTGATTTGTGGCAGAATGAGAGAGAACCAGCACGATGTAACAATACTCCCCATTGACAGAGGGTCCCTATTGGGTTCTTCTATTGGGTGCTTTGTGCCTTTGAAATGAGATGTACACCTCTTCAAGAGATCTTCAAGACAAGACATTGATTTAGTTGCAGGCCATAAAAAGTCATATGGCTCTCAAAAGCATACTGGACAAGTACACTACATTACCAAAAGTATGTGGACAACTACTCGTCGAACATAAAAAAAACATCATAGGCATTAATATAGAGATGGTCCTCCCTTTGCTACTCCAACAGCCTCCACTGTTCTTGGAAGGCTTTCCAATAGATTATGAACATTGTGGCAGAGAATTGGTTCCATTCAGCCACAGGAGCATTATTGAGGTTGGGCACTGATGTTGGGCGATTGGTTCTGGCTCGCAGTCGGCGTTCCAGTTCATTCCAAAGGTGTTTGATGGGGTTGAGGTCAGGGCTCTGTGCAGGACAGTCAAGTTCTTCCACAATAATCTCGACAAACCATTTCTGTGTGGACCTTGCTTTGTGCACGGGGGCATGCATTGTCATGATGAAACAGGAAAGGGCCTTCCACAAACTATTGCCACAAAGTTGGAAGCACAGAATCATCTAGAATGTCATTGTATGCTGTAGTGTTAAGATTTCCCTTCACGGCCTTTCGAGTGGTGCAGTGGTCTAAGGCACTGCATTGCAGTGCTAGCTGTGGCACTAGAGATTCTGGGTTCGAGTCCAGGCTCTGTTGCAGCCGGCCGCGACCGGGAGACCCATGGGGCGGCGCACAATTGTCTCACCGTCGTCTGGTTTAGGTGAGGGTTTGGCCGGAAGGGATATCCTTGTCTCATCGCGCACTAGCAACTCCTGTGGCGGGCTGGGCGCAGTGCACGCTGACACGGTCGCCAGGTGCACGGTGTTTCCTCAGACACATTGGTGCGGCTGGCTTCCGGGTTAAGTGGGAATTGTGTCAAGTAGCAGTGCGGCTTGGTTGGGTTGTGTTTCGAAGGACGCACGGCTCTCGACCTTTGCCTCTCCCGAGTCCGTACGGGAGTTGCAGCGATGAGACAAGACTGTAACTACCAATTGGATACCATGAAATTGGGGAGAAAACGGGGTAAACCCAGATTCGTCCGTAGACTGTCCGATGGTGAAGCGTGATTCATCTCTCCAGAGAACGCGTTTCCATTGCTCCAGAGTCCAATGGTGGCAAGCTTTACACCACTCCAGACGACACTTGGTATTGCGCGTGTTGATCTTAAGCTTGTGTGCGGCTCTCGGCCATGGAAACCCATTTCATTAAGCTCCCAACAAACAGTTCTTGTGCTGACATTGCTTCCAGAGGCAACTTGGTAGTGAGTGTTGCAACCGAGGACAGAGGATTTTTACTCTCTACGCGTTTCAGCACTCGACGGTCCCGTTCTGTGTGCTTGTGTGGTTTAACACTTTGCGGCTGAGTCGTTGTTGCTCCTAGAAGTTTCCACTTCACAATAACAGCACTAACAGTTGACTGGGGCAGCTCTAGCAGGGAAGAAATTTGACGAACTGACTTGTTGGAAAGTCAGAAAACTATGACAGTGCCACGTTAAAAGTCACTGAGCTCTTCAGTAAGACCATTCTACTGCCAATGTTTGTCGATGGAGATTGCAGTGTGCTCGACTTTATACAGCTGTCAGGAACGGGTGTGGCTGAAATAGCCGAATCCACTACTATTGTATATATAGTGTAGGTTTACACCAGTAGCCGTCGGTGCCGTTTAAGATGAGGGAGGAAGATTATTTTTTTGTTTTATGAGCATGACCGTATTTCTATTACAGCATATTAGATGACTATCATTCATATTCCATTCAACCAGCTCAATGTAACATCGATAGGTTTAGGCTACTACATGATACTCAAATGTTCTCTATACCCATCATGAGGTTACTACCTAGCCTATGAATGAAAGTTTACAACTTAGGTGCACAAGTCGAGAGAAATGTTTGTAATCAATGTGACAGACAATCTTGCCTGTGTAGTTGATCTAGGGTGTAATCATTAGTCCAACAGTTGCAAACAAGAGTTTCTTTTGGACAAATTCAGGTATGTTTATTCCCGTTTCGTTCCATTTGCTTCCGTTTAAGAAAGGTTTTTCAACAGAATCGTCGGATTGAATACACTCCTGATCACCACAAACACAATTCACTTTCATAGCAGCCATATACATACAGCATGATCCCTTTGATCGTTGGATAATTTCTTATCGCGTCTATGCGCTCTCCTCCTCTAAGCTTTTCCCTTCGATTCTGGACTTCAGTGCACAACACATCAGCTGTCTGTGACCTGGCAAAAAAACTTTTCCAAGTCAAACTTTCATATCATAACTGCTAACCGCTACACACAGCCTACATCATTGTCACCATATTAGCTAACGACCAGACAACATAGCTACTAGAACTAACGCCTTAGTAAACCTGCTACAATTATGCAGTACAGTGTACAGTTAGCAAGCAGTTTAGCAGTTACACCGGTGGGCCCCGGTGGCAATAAATTAATAAAACCAAAAGCTTACCTTGACCTGGAAGAGTTCCAGTGTGGGATAGCCATAGCCAGCTAGGTAACATAGCATCCCTCTCTGAGCCGGGGGTTTGAGTATGCTAAACTAGCTAGCTGCATTAGCTAGCTAAGTAAGTGAAAGGTAAAAAAAAAGAAATATAGCTAGCTCTCGCTCTCTCGCTAATTTGTTCAAAATGGTTAAACTATTGTCTTTCTCTCTATTTGAGTCAACTACTCACCGCATTTTGTGCACAGCAGTGCTAGCTAGCTGTAGCTTATACTTTCAGTAATAGATTCATTATCTGATCCTTTAATTGGGTGGACAACATGTCAGTTCATGCTGCAAGACCTTTGATAGGTTGGACGACGTCCTCTGGAAGTTGCCATTTCTGTGTAAGTCTATGTAAGCGGGTGAGAACCACCAGCCTCCTAGGTTTTGTATTGAAGTAAAATGTACCCAGAGGAGGACGGAAACTAGTTGTCCTCCAGCTAAACCATGGTGCATGTCACACCAGCCTTCGGTTTGGCTCCCCCTCCTGTCCAGCTCAGGCGTTCGGCGTCACCGGCCTTCTAGCTGCTGCCGAACCTACTGCTGGCAAACGGTCTTCACTCATCAACCCCGGACTTGTCTCGTCATCATTACACACATCTGGTTCCAATCCCCACTCTATCACTGTATATATACTCCCTCTGCCATTTGTCTTTGTCCGTCATTGTAAATGTTATTTGTTTTCCTGAGAGGACGCTCTCCTACTATTTCCTGAGTACTTTATATTTTTCACTTTGGGTTCACCCTGTGCCATTTTGTTTATGAAGATATATTTTGAGCACAAGAGCGTTTGGGTTTTGTCCCGCCTTGATCTATGGTGCTTAAATAAATTCAGTAGTTCTAAACCTGCGACTGCCTCCTGCATATTCCTCTCTACACCAATGACAGTGCTATCCTACAGAGTGCTGTTGAGGCTACTTGTCACATTCTTCTTCGTCTGAAGATAGAGAGAAATCATCGTCGGAGAAAGTGGACCAATACACAGCGGGGTTATGTGTACTCATCTTCTTTTTATTATGGATAAGAAGGTAAACTGAAAACAAAAACACGTACACAGGACGACAACAACGACGACGACGACGACGACGACGAACAGGCTTGTAAGGCACAAAGCTATACACAGCAATTAATCTCCCACAACTCACAAACCCAAACACATACCTATATATAGGACTCTCAATCAGAGGCAACTAGAAACACCTGCCTCCAATTGAGAGTCCAACACCCAAACCTAAACATAGAAAACTAAACAGAACGTAGAAATACAAACCTAGAACATACCCAAAACCCAGAACTAACAAACCAAACACCCTAATTAACCTGTTGGGGATAGGGGGCAGTATTTGCACGGCCGGATAAAAAACGTACCCGATTTAATCTGGTTACTACTCCTGCCCAGTAACTAGAATATGCATATAATTGTTTGATTTGGATAGAAAACACGCTAAAGTTTCTAAAACTGTTTGAATGGTGTCTGTGAGTATAACAGAACTCATTTGGCAGGCCAAAACCTGAGAAGATTCCAAACAGGAAGCGCTCTCTCTGACTATATCTTGGCCTTCTTGATCATCTCTAACCAAAACAGGGGATCTCTGGCATAACGTGACATTTTCTAACGCTCCCATAGGCTCTCAGAAGGCGCCAGAACGATGAATGGTGGCTTTGCAGGCCATGGCTGAAAAACATTAGCGCATTTAGTAAGTGGTCGATCTGAGGACAATGAGACTGGAGGCGCGTGCACGAGCCGACACCAGGTTTACTTTCTCTCTCTTTGAACGAAAACAACGACTCCCGGTCGGAATATTATCGCTTTTTTACGAGAAAAATTGCATAAAAATTGATTTTAAACAGCGTTTGACATGCTTCGAAGTACGGTAATGGAATATTTTGAATTTTTTTGTCACGAAACGCGTCGGGCGCGTCACCCTTCTTTACCCTTCGGATAGTGTCTTGAACGCACAAACAAAACACCGCTATTTGGATATAACTATGGATTATTTGGAACCAAACCAACATTTGTTATTGAAGTAGAAGTCCTGGGAGTGCATTCTGACGAAGAACAGCAAAGGTAATCAAACTTTTCTAATAGTAAATCGGAGTTTGGTGAGTACCACACTTGGTGGGTGTCAAAATAGCTAGCCTGTGATGGCCGGGCTATCTACTCAGAATATTGCAAAATGTGCTTTCACCGAAAAGCTATTTTAAAATCGGACATAGCGAGTGCATAAAGGAGTTCTGTATCTATAATTCTTAAAATAATTCTTATGTTTTTTGTGAACGTTTATCGTGAGTAATTTAGTAAATTCATCGGAAGTGTTCGGTGGGAATGCTAGTCACATGCTAGTCACATGCTAATGTAAAAAGCTGGTTTTTGATATAAATATGAACTTGATTGAACACAACATGCATGTATTGTATAACATAATGTCCTAGGAGTGTCATCTGATGAAGATCATCAAAGGTTAGTGCTGCATTTAGCTGTGGTTTGGGTTTATGTGACATTATATGCTAGCTTGAAAAATGGGTGTCTGATTATTTCTGGCTGGGTACTCTGCTGACATAATCTAATGTTTTGCTTTCGTTGTAAAGCCTTTTTGAAATCAGACAGTGTGGATAGATTAACGAGACTCTTGTCTTTAAAATGGTTTAAAATAGTCATATGTTTGAGAAATTGAAGTAATAGCATTTCTAAGGTATTTGAATATCGCGCCACGGGATTACACTGACTGTTGAGTAGGTGGGACGCAAGCGTCCCACTGGCCCAGAGAGGTTAACAACCAACCACCCCGAACCACATAAAACAAATACCCTCTGCCACGTCCTGACCAAACTACAATTACAAATAATCCCTAATACTGGTCAGGACGTGACACTACTGTAGACCTTATTGGAAAACAGTGTATTTTAATAAATTATTTGGTTACATGCAAATATAAACTCACAAAAAAAGAAACGTTCCTTTTTCAGGGCCCTGTCTTTCAAAGATAATTTGTAAAAATCCAAATAACTTCACAGATCTTCATTGTAAAGGGTTTCAACACTGTTTCCCATGCTTCGTTAAGACACTAACAGCTTACAGATGGTAGGCAATTAAAGTCACACATTTGAAAACTTAGGACACTAAAGAGGCCTTTCTACTGACTCTGAAAAACCCCAAAAGAAAGATGCCCAGGGTCCCTGCTCATCTGCGTGAATGTGCCTTAGGCATGCTGCAAGGAGGCAATAGGACTGCAGATGTGGCCAGGGCAATAAATTGCAATGTCCGTACTGTGAGACGCCTAAGACAGCGCTACAGGGAGACAGGACGGACAGCTGATCGTCCTCGCAGTGGCAGACCACGTGTAACACCTGCACCTGCACAGGATCGGTACATCCAAACATCACACATGCGGGACAGGTACAGGATGGCAACAAAAACTGCCCGAGTTACACCAGGAACGCATAATCCCTCCATCTGTGCACAGACTGTCCGCAATAGTTCTGAGAGAGGCCTGTTGTAAGGCAGGTCCTCACCAGACATCACCGGCAACAACGTCGCCCATGGGCACAAACCCACTGTCGCTGGACCAGACAGGACTGGCAAGAAGTGCTCTTCATTGACGAGTCGTGGTTTTGTCTCACCAGGGGTGATGGTCGGATTTGCATTTATCGTCAAAGGAATGAATGTTACACCGAGGCCTGTACTCTGGAGCGGGATCAATTTGGAGGTGGCGGTTCCGTCATGGTCTGGGGCGGTGTGTCACAGTATCATCGGACTGAGCTTGTTGTCATTGCAGTCAATCTCAACGCTGTGCGTTACAGGGAAGACATCCTCTTCCCTCATGTGGTACCCATCCTGCAGGCTCATCCTAACATGACCCTCCAGCATGACAATGCCACCAGCCATACTTCTCGTCTGTGTGTGATTTCCTGCAAGACAGGAATGTCAGTGTTCTGCAATGGCCTGCGAAGAGCCCGGATCTCAATCCCATTGAGCATGTCTGGGACCTGTTGGATCGGAGGGTGAGGGCTATGGCCATTCCCCCCCAGAAATGTCCGGGAACTTGCGGGTACCTTGGTGGAAGAGTGTGGTAACATCTCACAGCAAGAACTGGCAAATCTGGTGCAGTCCATAAGGAGGAGATGCACTAGAGTGCTTAATGCAGCTGGTGGACACACCAGATACTGACTGTTACTTTTGATTTTGACCCCCCCTTTGATCAGGTACACATTATCCCATTTCTGGTAGTCACATGTCTGTGGAACTTGTTCAGTTTATGTCTCAGTTGTTGAATCTTGATATGTTCATACAAATATTTACACATGTTAAGTTTGCTGAAAATAAACCCAGTTGACAGTGAGAGGACGTTTCTTTTTTTGCTGAGTTTATTTAGTAAAGTTTTGTCTAAAAAGGATTGCTTTTTTTTAATGTTTCACTATTTTTATGAAATTCACTGAGGAGCATGGTCCTCCCATTCCTCCTCTGAGGAGCCTCCACAGGTTTACACTGTAGATACCATTTATGTTAGCTGTTATAAGGTGGGAATATGCCTTTGTGGGGAAGTTTTGCCAAAAACAGAAATCTCCTCAAAGCAGGGAAAATATTAAATGGAAAGGATAAATTAGCGGACCATGCTTGTGTCATTTGGCCTTTTGAAGAGAGGCAGATGCTTCCTCTCTATGTCTCTGCAAGTTCTTGCAAAAGAAATAAAGCGCATCAAAAATATACAAAACATGCCAACATTGTTATTGAACAACCTTCTTCATCTCCACTGGCAGCTGGTTTGTAGCCAAGCCAAGGTCTGTAGCGGAAGTAAATTCATCTTCACGTTCGACTTCGAACAAACACATTCCTGGACACCACAAATGAATGTGTCCCTCAAATCCATTCAAATTAATTTAATTGTGTCCAGTTCAGTAAAAAAAAAAGTAATTTATCACAGAGTCCTTGGAATGTCACTAGCTGTGTCAATCAGGTGACATCGTTGTCTTTTAAAAGCAAATGAATCCATAAAATAACAGCTTTATGACCATAAAACGTCAAATTATTTTTGTGACTTTTTCCCCTGTGTTATACATTCTGGAGGAGGTAGTCCCCTTGCTGAGCATGTGCATTTCTAAATTAAAGTATTTAATCATCCTTTTATTCATCACTGACCTAAGAGAGTATAGATTTAAGGATGAAAAATACATCTGGATCCAGTATGGTGACCTTTTTCCTGTGCACCTAAAGTTGATGAATATGACCAATCTTCTGTTTGTAAAACTTCCATAAAACCCAGCGCACACAACTCAGTGACAACTTAGGTGATTGACGAGGTCGTATAATGCTCAACATGGAGTAGACAAAGTCTCATCTATCGTTCATAACACATACATTGTTCTTTTTACCACATTCTTTGGGTGAAGAGTTAGACACAGCATCTTACTTTCTGAGGAAGGCCTCCATTGTCTTTCCTCTGCCAGTACCCCCCTCCCCCCAAACACACACACCTCACTGACTAAGTGTTGAAGTTATGTGTGTTTACCTAGACTTGTGGGTTTCACAAGTGTTTGACATTACTAATGGCCGATATAGAAGATGGTGGTCTCAAACCTTGTAGCAGGTTGTCATCACCCCTTCTGTCCCAGTCCTTTGTGAGGGACCTGAAGACAGATGCCAAGTCCTAGCAACCTCTGTTTATTGGGACTTGAGGGGAATTTGAAGGGTTGGGCTGTTGATCTGACATTTGTTTGGTTTGTCACAGAGTCACTGGGTTACAGAGTCAGATTATGTGTGAGGTCACAGGAGACAGTAAATGGCGCTTGACAACAAGTCAAAGGTAACGGCAAGAACAAATACGTTGAATCATTGGAACAGTACACATACTTGAGGAGGTGACATGTCATCAGGGACATCTCATCAGGTAAGTACCCAGGTTGTTTGCTCTGCACTCCTTTCTCCTTCCCTCTTTCACCCTGCTTCCCCATTTCCCTTTTATTCCCTCCATCTGTCCTCCATTACTGCCCGCCTGCTCCCTCTTTTTCCCTTAATCTCCTTGGCTGACCCCTCTTTACAAATGGCCATCCTTCTCTCCTCAATCACTATGAGTTGGACCAGAGCACACAAACAACAGAGATGAACACTTCAGCCAGACAGTGGGAGGGCAGAGCGGGCAGCAGCCAAGAACAGATGGAGTCTTCTCACACTGATTCTGTTAGCCCAACCAAACATAGGCAATGAAAGGCTAAGGGGTTTGTTTGGTTGCATGCGAGGACAATGCTTCTTTTATTATTTTTGCCCACACCAGTGCATACTGTAACGTAAGCTGTTTGGTAGCTTTAGTTCATTGTTATGTTTCCGATTCAGTGCTTTTTAGTTATATTCTGTGTTATGTTTTTTTGAAAGCAAGACAGCTTTAAGTTGGTTTAGTGAAATACAAACCATTCATCTGAAACTTGACTTCAGCAGTTAAACTACAGTATATGACTCATATGAGTAATTGTACGTTGTAAACTTGTGAAAATGTGTGAAAAGAATATTTCCGTGTCAGAGGTGGATGTCCTGCTGCGTATGCCAGTGTGTTAATGCCAATCTCCCTATCTTTTCTATCAGTCATTGCCCGTACTCATAGTTATTCCTTCACGCCTTCTTCTCGTCTCATTATTTCCTGGTCTACCTCTCCTCTCCTCTCCTCTGCTCTCAATCCTCTCCTCTGTGAACAGTTCTCTAATTCCATCCCACGGGATCTGCCTTCCTCTTTTTCCTTCCTCCTCCACCAATCTGTCCATATTTTCACTGTCTTATCAAGGTGGTCCTCCTCACTTCACTGCTCTGTCAATCTCTGTCATATTTTTACTGTCTCAACATGTCTTATCCTCCTGAACTCTTATTTTACCCTCTCCTCCTACATGACCTCTCTGTTTCTTCTGAACTCTCTATCCTTTGCCATGGAAATATCTAATTTCTCTTTTGGCTGTCATGTTGCAAAAAAAATCCCCCTGGAAAAAAAGAGGAAATCCCCAAAATAGGAGAGTAATCTAATCAGGCGAAACCAGAGCTCCCGTGGCCGTGTCAGCAGGAGCCATCTCCCTCAATCTGCCTCTGACGCCAGTCTCCACCCTCCGCTCATCCCTCTATCTCTCTCTGTCCATGTCTCCACCTCCTTCTCTTTTCCTTTTCTCTCCCCACCATCCATCACTCATTGTCCTTTTTCTCTGCCTCTGTCTTCTGTGCAGTGGCCCTGGTCACTTAGGCAGCTGGTATTTCCAACGGTAGGTCTGGCCTGGGTCGAGCTGATAATGAGCTGTGTGAATCTGAAGCCTTGTCATCTGAGCCACAGTGGAGCACAGGGCTGGAGTGTAGAGTGTACTGCAGAAAGGAGACAGGCAGACAGGTGGCTAGAGGGGGATAGGAACAGAGAGAAAGAATGAAGCACTCTTGTGCTTGTGCCCTTTTGTTAATCATATGTACTAAAACTCTACAGCTACATGGTACATGGTAGGCCCCCATTGTCCCAGAAATCTTTGGTAACTGGAGAACCTTGTCAATGCTATTAGTGGGCAACGGAGTGCCTGTAAAAAGGATTGACAGAGACCCTACAGATCTTAGTCTAATAGCATTTAGCGTTAGAGACCCTTTCATGTCATTCATAACTGGAGGTCTTGCTCTCTATTTCTCTCTCTTTCTCTCGCTCCCTCTTTCTTTCTCTCCCTCCCTATCTCTCCATCAGAGGCTAAGGGAAAAATCCCATAAGTCTAGATGAATAATGAATACTATACATTATTCATAAGTAAGTCCTAGAATAGTACATTTTTTCCATCCTTTAGTTACCTATATATTTGATGAAACAACTATGTTTATTTGATGACTGTTGTTGACTGATATGATAAGGTCAAAAGTAAACACATAGATTGCTGTACATTTTTGGACACGACAACAGGTGTGTGCCATCCTTTGTTAGTTAGGCAGGGGCTGTTAAGTATGCAGAACACACTTTGATCCAGGGACATAAGCCGCAGGTGGTTTGCAGACTATTTCACGGCTGCCTGGGTAGAAGAATGCCATAGTTATTTCTCACAGTAAATGCAATTATTTCAAGGAGAGGTGCTTGTGGGGAGGCGTTAAAAGCATTCCAAAAAAGAATTCTAATTAACTAATACATTTTTCGACAAAAGTAATCACATTCTTCTCCAATGCAAGGCCAAAATTCCAAGTCTGTGTTTTCAGACATCAGACAACTAAGTAGAGTGAACAAAAAACAGCCTGCAAGTTAACATCCTGGTCTAGCTGATGAAGAGCTGCAATATCATATCACACTACAGTGAGTGTACAATAAGGTCAATATTTGCATATACTGTATGTGACAGGAGTGCTCCCACGTTTAGCAGCAGTGATAATAAAATACACAATATATCACCTATTCCCATGTGTTCACTCTTTAGATAAGAACAGAGGCTGTTTATGTGGCTCTAATGGAGCTCTATCAGCAGCTGCTCTCATGGCTTCACAGCAGCTAGGGATTGTAATCACCTGGTTGGCACCATACATATCCATAAACTATACGGTGACTCGGTGGAAAATCAAATGGTGCCATGACACTTCCGCTGTGCACTTTGCTAACGGTTGTTGTTATTCATAAGAGTGCCCTGTGCTTTCCCCAGATTTAAAGTCATAGTACTTTCCTGTTATGCCTTGAATCAGAGAAGTGTTTGATTGTAGGTTTCATTAATGTCTAGGGGCGCACTGCGACAACCTGCATTGTGTTGCTAGTCTTCCCTCCGTGTGCCCTTTTCAAATGCCTTGACAGTTGCCTTGTGCATTTATCGGCTATAACCCTAAAAAACACAACATGCCACTAATGTGGACTCACCTCTGGCTTTTTCATGGACATTTTCTTTCAGACACTTGACCTTTTTTTTCTACCTTGTCAAGATGTTTCTGGAATCTTTTGTTTGACTGCAAGATCTTCTTCTTATACCTCAACAAAAAGAGGACCAGACGAAAGCGATGTGCGTTGTGCAGTCTTGGATGGAGGGAGTTGACACATGATTTAGGAATAGGCAGCTCAGGAGCATGTGTCTGGTGACTTTTCACCAGGTTAGCCGTCAGTACGGAACGGGTCATGCAATGTTCTTTCAATCAGATGTTAACTTCCAGGGACACACTGCTGTGCAAATCAAACATACTTGGAAAGGCACAGTGGGGAAACTGATTCCCGTTTTTAGTTTAGGTAATTACAAGGATTTGAACAGTGAGGGGAATAAGATGAGACATACAGGTGTTTTACTGTTATTGATGATATATGAATTTACATAATGTACAAAGATGGATACAGTACATGAAGGGAGGCAGCCAGTATAGACCATGTACATAGAGGGAGGATGTCAAGATGGAAGGATCAGGTTACAGCGGCTTCTCTCTGGCTTCTGTTCCATTAACTAATGGGCCTGGATGGGTGAGAGAGATTCAGCCACTTGAGGACAGTGGAAGATGTATTGAACTTGCTTCTTCATTATTGAAAACAGCATGTTTTGGCAATGCAGCCTTCATCTGATATACTGTACTTCCAATACGCATCACTCATGATGTTAGATCAATACAGTCCATTTACCAAACTAACACACTAGCTGTCAAGCTACTGAGCTGTACCGTAGCTCACAATGTGCCACCTTTCTCCACATGCTCTGAATGCCTGCTCTGATTGCTAGCACATTATGCAAATGCCCCCCCCCCCTCCCCCAGCTCTGTTCTTTGCAGTACAATTCAAATCTGTCAGCCCATCCAGACTAATCCAGCTCTGGTGGACTGAGCATCCATCACTGCAGCCCACTGAATTCAGCCCTCCCCAACATTTCCATTCAAGGTATAAGAATTATTAAAGACTTATTAATAAAGAGTAAGACTATCAGGTATCATGATAAGACCCAGATGCAGACTGTGTTGAAGTGACAATGTTTATTACAGCAACAGGGGCAAAGGTACAGGACGGCAGACAGGCTCAGGTCAGGCAGAGGTCGGTAATCCAGAGGTGGGGCAAAGGTACAGGACGGCAGGCAGGGTCAGGTCAGGCAGAGTGGTCAGGCGGGTAGGTACAGGGTCTGGACAGGCAACGGTCAAAAACCAGGAGGACGAGAAAAGAGAGACTGGGGAAAAGCAGGAGCTGACACAAAAACACTGGTTGGCTTGACAAACAGAGAACACAGGTATAAATACACAGGGGATAATGGGGAAGATGGGCGGCACCTGGAGGGGGGTGGAGACAATCACAGAGACAGGTGTGTGACAAAGACAGCAGTAAGAGGTTTGTGAGGCTAAGAAACATGGATGGATGAATAGATGGATGGATGCATACATGGACAGACAGAGGGATGGTTAAAGGCCACTTTTTTTTTTACTGTAAATGTGTCTCCATTATTTTATATCCTTCCCATACCTAGCTTTCCTTAACATAAACCGACCAGCCAGCGACCATCCCCCAAAGAAGTGTTACTCCCAATTCCTAGAAGTCGTGATGACGTCACCCACATAGCACCCACATGACTCATTGGTTGATGTTAATTGTATAATGTTCTATTAAATAGGTACTAAATCATGACTCCACTCCCCTTACTTCCACACCTTAACCTGTCCTTGACAACCAAACACCATGCATCCCCCCCATGCAGATGCTGGCCAAATGTAATTTTCCCAGACCAACCACAAGGTTAATCATTCTCTAACCACTGCACGTCTGTGTGTGTGTGAGTAGGGCAATAACGTCTGTGGGAAAGTGTGTGTTCTTGACTATGTGCGTTTGTGCACGCGTGCATGCTACCCTATCTTCTGCATGTCCCTCTAGCCGATAATCCGTCCCATATCATAGCACATCTCTCAGGCCCTCTCTCCTCTGATTAGAGGGATGACTCCTGTATATTTCTTTATTACTAGGATAACCCCATTTGGATTGGACATTTCCATGCTGGTAATGGCGTCGCCTGTCATGTCATTTCTCTCTATAGACACCTCTTTCCATTCACAGTCAATATGGCTATTATCTGCACCTCCAAATCAACCCTGGGCTGTTGTCTTAGCCGGAAATTAAAGTAATGTTATACAAGATGGCCGACTACTAGATTTATTAGCAAGATAGGCCAAATCAAATCAAATTTATTTGTCACATACACATGGTTAGCAGGTGTAAATGCAAGTGTAGCGAAATGCTTGTGCTTCTAGTTCCGACCATGCAGTAATATCTAACAAGTAATCTACCAATTCCACAACAACTACCTTGTACACACAAGTATAAAGGAATGAATACGAATATGTACATAAAAATATATAAATGAGTGATGGCCGAACGGCATAGGCAAGATGTAGTAGATGGTATGGAGTACAGTATATACATATGAGATGAGTATTGTAGGGTATGAAAACATATAAGCGGCATTGTTTAAAGTGGCTAGTGATACATCTAATTACATCAAGATGGCAAGATGCAGTAGATGGTATGGCGTACAGTATATACATATGAGATGAATAATGTAGGTTATGTAATCATTATCTAATATAAAGTGGCAAGTTATAAATTGATTACATCAATTTTCCAATTAATAAAGTGGCTTGAGTTGAGTCAGTATGTTGGCAGCAGCCACTCAATGTTAGTGATGGCTGTTTAACAGTCTGATGGCCTTGAGATAGAAGCTGTTTTTCAGTCTCTCGGTTCCAGCTTTGATGCACCTGTACTGACCTCGCCTTCTGGATGTTAGCGGGGTGAACAGGCAGTGGCTCGGTTGGTTGCTGTCCTTGATGATCTTTTTGGCCTTCCTGTGACATCGGGTGGTGTAGGTGTCCTGGAGGGCAGGTAGTTTGCACACGGTGATGCGTTGTGCAGACCTCACTACCCTCTGGAGAGCCTTCCGGTTATGGGCGGAGCAGCTGCCGTACCAGGCGGTGATACAGCCCGACAGGATGCTCTCGATTTTGCATCTGTAAAAGTTTGAGTGTTTTTGGTGACAAGCCGAATTTCTTCAGCCTCCTGAGGTTGAAGAGGCGCTGCTGCGCCTTCTTCACCACGCTGTCTGTGTGGGTGGACCATTTCAGTTTGACCGTGATGTGTACGCCGAGGAACTTAAAACTCTCCACCTTCTCCACTACTGTCCCGTCGATGTGGATAGGGGGCTGCTCCCTCTGCTGTTTCCTGAAGTCCACGATCATTTCTTTTGTTTTGTTGACATTGAGTGCGAGGTTATTTTCCTGACACCACACTCCGAGGGCCCTCACCTCCTCCCTGTAGGCCGTCTCGTCGTTGTTGGTAATCAAGCCTACCACTGTAGTGTCATCTGCAAACTTGATGATTGAGTTGGATGCGTGCATGGCCACGCAGTCGTGGGCCCAGCTATATTACTGTGATTATGGATGAATACTTTTGGGTGGACCTGGGGTGTACCAACTTATACTGTTTGTGTTTGCATCTGTGTATCTCCAACACCATAATTTGAAGTGAAATTGTTGTCATGACCAATGTTTGTTTTGATAGTAATGGCTGTTTATTTTTTACGTTTGAGATGTTGTTATGGGTGTTCTAACTTGCTCAATGGTTGAGATTTCTCTCCGGTGTCAGCTAATAGGGACAACCTCAAATGTAAATCTGTTCTTGTTTCGTAATGACAGTAATAATTTGTAGTAATTACTGTTACCCGCTGAGCGCTTTGTTGATTATTTTCATCCCTGGACTGGATATTAGTGTAAGATAACATTAATATGCTCCCTTTAAATATTGTCTGACTCCTCTACCTCCCATTGGCTCCTCTCTCCTTCTGGTCCTCTCAACAGGTGTAACAGGCCTGGTGCAGATAGATGAAAATGGGGACAGAGAGACAGACTTCGCTTTCTGGGACATGACTGACACCAACACCAGTGTTTTCCAGGTACTGAATACACACACACACATCTCTCTCTCTTGCTCTTTCTCTCTCTCTCTCCCTCTCTCTCTCATACACTAAGGCTCCTCATCTCTTTCATTCTGCAAGTGCTCATAAAGCTGCTTGCCTGTGTACACAGTCTCTGTGTGTTTTGGAGATTGGAGAATAAAACTAGATGTACTCCAGAGGCATTAACATTTTGAAGAAAAGATGTCTACAGTTCATAGAAAGACCTCCATGTCTCCATTACCACTACAATATACCATCTGCTCAGGGTGAGGGTAAATGGGGCAACAACTATATTTAGCTATAGCATACAGTATTAACAAACCCTATTTCAGCTTACATATGATAATTTAATATGTAATTTCATCCACCCAGTGCCAATGTGTTTGTCTTATGTAATGACAGAATGATAAATATTAATTGGTGGCAAGCCACTGAGGTTAATGACCAACTGATCCAGTGAGATCAAGAGTGTGTACATGTACATGTGTGGATGGGCGAGTACGTACGTGCGTGTGTGTTTATGTGTATGTGCGTGTGTGAACAGGGAGAGAGAGTGGATGTTTTTCACCCAGTGTCAAGTCTCTGGGCTGATTAGAGGCTCATTGAAAGTCGTCTCCCATTATCACCCTATGCGTTGCATTGAGAATAATGTGTCAATCTTGCCAGCCTGCCATCTCACTGTCTAAGAGGATGTCACGACTTCTGCCGAAGTCGGTCCCTCTCCTTGTTCGGGCGGCGTTCGGCGGTCGACGTCACTGGTCTTTTAGCCATCGCCGATCCACTTTTCATTTTCCATTTGTTTTGTCTTTGTTTTCTACACACCTGGTTTCTATTCCCCAATTACATGTTCATTATTTAACCCTCTGTTTCCCACATGTTAGTGTGCGTGTTTATTGATTGTTCATGGCAGTACTTGTCGACTGGTTATGTTTGCCGGGTTATGTATTTACGCCCGTTATTTTTGAGTGACCGGTATTTCTCCGCACTTTGAGTATTGTCTGTATACTGGTGCTGTCGTGGAATTAAATACCTCATTTCTGCTCTCCTGCGCCTGATTCACTGCACCAGTTAACCACCGCCTGACAGAGGACCACAATGGAAATAAGCCTTCTGGCTTTATTCTGTTTTTATCCTCTAAAATGTTTAGTTATGTAATGTTGTCTCAGGCTGGAACAGCCTACTGCTTTAAATGATCTAATAAATCAAATCAATCAATGTGTGGTATGTTATTTGTCTAAAACATTAGACATGTAATAGTAAGTTATACTGTGTTCCTTGCCAGATTGTGTCCGTGTACAACGGCTCTCAGAAGAAGCTGAGGGCCTTGCCTGGGATGGACATCCAGTGGCCAGGGGGCGCTGCTCCTTTAGATGTGCCCGTCTGTGGCTTTAAGAATGACAACCCAGCCTGCCTTGCACGTCAGTGGACTCCGTCTGTCTCTCACTCACTTTTGTATATACTACCCCTATAAAATGTCTATGTTTGCATGACGTAGCAGAATTTATACTAGTCATAATCAGTCAAAACAGCTTACGATGACTGACTTTACACTGTCATGCAGTGGCTGTATTGAAGGAAAACGGGACCATAAAAATGTTTCCCCTGTCTCTTTTTCCAGGAACCATCACAATCCACCAGATGGTAACAATTGTGGTGTTCTTCATCATTATCATCATCCTCACCATTACTGTCTTCATATACAGGTGAGTGTAGACAGGCCAGTTCAATCAGCAAGTAAGCACAAGGCCTAGAATCTACAGGAAGAGTTTTATGTCATTACATTTATAGCATTGTTCACATGTCTAAAAGAGCAATCTATCATCTCTCTCTTACACACACACACACACACACACACACACACACACACACACACAGGAAGCTGAAGCTTGAAAATGAGCTGGTGGCTCAGCTGTGGAGGGTCTCCTGGGAGGATATTCAGATGAGCAACATGGAGAAAGTGCTGCGAAGCGCAGGCAGCAAGCTCACTCTGTCCCTGGTGAGTCCACACTCACACGCACGCTTGCAACAACACACACATTTCACAATAGACACAGTCTTGCACAAAACTGACCCCATCCCACCTTTCGCTTTATTTACAGAGGGGCTCCAACTACGGCTCCCTATTAACGGGAGATGGAAACTTTCAGGTGTTTGCCAAGACAGGCTATTACAAGGTAAGTTTGTGTGCGTATGAAATAAAGTAACCTTTTAATGTGGATTGAATGCATAATGTTTTCTCTGTCTTTCAGGCGAACATTGTGGCCATCAAATACATCAACAGAAAACGCATTGAGCTCACCAGAAACGTGCTGTTTGAACTGAAACATGTGAGTCCTCATGAGGTTGTAGTGTGACGTGTGTATACTCCAGAATGCATATGTGCATCAGAGAATAGCGCTGTCCCTAAATGTGTAAGTCACATGGTGTCCTCCTTTCCTTCCCTCCCCAGATGCGTGATATTCAGAATGAGCACCTGACCCGCTTCATCGGAGCCTGCATCGACCCCCCCAACATCTGCATCATCACAGAGTACTGTCCTCGGGGTAGCCTACAGGTAGCCACCCCTCACCACAACTCCACTATAAGATGGTCCACTGACCCAATTCAAGTCTTTAGGAAACATTTTTCTTGTCTAAATGCTGTGTGTGTGTGTGTGTGTGTGTGTGTGTGTGTGTGTACGCACACATGTGCGTGCATGGTTGTGTGTGTGTGTGTGTGTACGCATGTGCGTGCATCGGTGTGTGTTTCATCCTTCAGGACATCATGGAAAATGAGAGCATCACACTGGATTGGATGTTCAGATACTCGTTAATCAATGACATTGTCAAGGTAACCACTGCTCTACACACTCCTGCTTATCTTTCCATGTGTCAACTTCAATTGACTTGAGGAAACACATTTGCATCATTCAACAAGTGAACGTCCATATGCTTTGCCAAACATTTTTTGACTAAAGCTCAAAATGAAAAACTAATTTATCTCTAATCTCTCCTTTTGACTATCTCTTCTCTTTCTATATTTTACCCTCTATCCCTACCTCCCTCCCCTTCTCCTATCCAGGGCATGGCTTTCCTCCACAACAGTGTCATCGTCTCCCACGGCAACTTGAAGTCGTCCAACTGCGTGGTGGATAACCGCTTTGTGCTGAAGATCACCGACTACGGCCTGTCCAGCTTCCGCACCGAGAGCAACACAGACGACGCCCATGCTTACTATGCCCGTGAGTCACCTGGCTCTGCAGGACATTTCCCTTTAGACACAGATTTAGGATCAGCTTACCCTGATCAAATCCTTAAGAGGGTGAAATACGAAACTGACCTTAGATCAGTGTCTGTAGGCAAATGAATTATACTTTTAGTCAATTTGTCTATCTATGTTTGTAGGGAAGCTGTGGATGGCCCCAGAGCTGCTGAGGTTGGAGAGTCCCCCTCCATGTGGCACCCAGAAGGGGGACGTCTACAGCTTTGGCATCATTCTCCAGGAGGTGGCGCTACGCCACGGAGCCTTCTATCTGGAGGGAGAGCCGCTCAGCCCCAAAGGTAACACACACACATACACTCTCTCTTTCTACATAACAGACATTTGGGACTGATTTGATCCTATGTAGCAACATTTGAAATTGTATTTTTTGCATTGGATAAAAGTAGAGACTCAGAGCTAGAAAATTGTATATAATACATTGCAATTGAGGAACAATGGGAAAGTAATTCTGCTTTGAAAGTTTATAAACTTGTACTTTTGAGAAAAGGACTCTTGAATGTCTTGGTACACCTACTAGAGAGCTCTTCTTTGTCTACACCCATTCAGCATCATTCACAACCTCTTAAGCCTTAGCCCCACCCATCTCTTTAAGGATTCACATGTGAGTCCATGTGCTAAACAGTGACTAACTAAGTAAGAACACAGCAATAATCCCAACCCATACTACTAGCAATACAAACTGATTGTCATAACTAGCCACCATGCATGAATCTCCAGGTAGCTAAAGCTAACCAACTAGGTTCAATGTTAGCTAGCTAGCTAACATTAGGTTATAACTAGCAATGCAAATAGATTTCTGAGATACAAATAATATTACAACACAGACCATACAGGTAACGTTAGCTAGTGAGCCAGCCAGCTAATGTTAGCTAGCTAGCTAACAGTACACACTAATTTAAAATTAAAATTACTTTCTGACTAAATTAGAAATGAGAGTCAGCATGGCATGATCATCCCCCAGAAAGTGGAGAGCAGTAGCAACACTTCTGCAGTTCTTCATGATATCTTTCAAAAAAGCTGTGGTAGAAAGGATTACCTACACATACTAAGCAGCTCATGTTATACACAGAAGCATGCTACATGGCAGACCAATCTGAACTCATCTCTCGGCATGTCCAAACCATCCATTATCTCAGCCAATCATGGCTAGCTGGAAGGTTCCTGTCTTTTCCCGTGGTTAAACCAACTAGGCTCGTAATTTATTCATATTTACAGATGGCATACAAGTTTGTTATTAAGGCACATGAAAGTTCATTGTTCCAGAAGGCATTTCTGCCAAAAACGAATTTTGATAAAAAATTCAAATGTTTACGTTCAAATGCCTCTCCTGTGAAGTAGTGACGTGCGACATACTCCTAGTTTCCTGAAACTAGTCACATTTGTGCTCCCATACACTTTTGGTCATAAGCACGCTTATTTGCACATAAACACATATGTATTATAAAAGAAAGAGATAATACCATTGTTGCTGAGTAAATTATACCCCAGATTGTGTCCAAGATAAACAGTGTTTGTATGATTCTTCCATCAAAAGCATGACAAACAAACCTAACAAGCCTCCTTCCCGTCAAGGCTCTGTGGTAAAGACCAGCAAAGGCTGACTGCATTATCGCCGAGGAGCGATAAGGCAATTAGAGCAACTCAAAACAAAAGCTGTTATTCTGCACATTGCACCCGCAAGTCTGTTTACTTAGAAAAAGCTCTGTAGAAAACACAAACCTATCAAAAAACATATAACAGCTCCAGTGACTCAACAAAGCTACAGTATGTCGTTACATTTTACTCCATGTGAACTGTATTCTTTATATTTCAAGGTTCCTCCTTGACTCTACTCACAAAAAAACATGACATCAAATTCAACAAATGGAGTGTAGACCCCCAAATATTGACACAACCAAATGGTGATTTCAGACCTACTGACTAATATGCCACAAAATGGAGACATGGAACAGTTTTGCAATTGCAACCATTTGGCAATTTAAACTAGGGAAAGTTCATGAAATTGTCGAACACGCTCCCAAAAGTGACAGATTTTTTTCCTCATTTTCTATTTTCTCACTCAGCCCCTCTTGCACCCCACTTACCCTGAAGAGCCTACTCTAATGATATGGAGGACGAGAGCTAATGTACCTCTCTGCTTTGTACTAAGGATAGTTAAGCCCACGCATACACTTGTAGGGACAAACACACAGTCACATGCTTTATATAACACACAAACATATTATAATTGTTTACCTTCCACTGTACTGTTTTCTGTGTCTCTGGCTTGGAGTAAAGCAACACAATTTTAATAAAACATCAGATTGTAAGTACATGGCTGCAAACAAGATATTTTCAGTCAGGATTTCTGATTAAATTGTAGTTAGGACAGATTGTAGTTCCCAAACTATCTTCCTTCTTTAGAAAATTGAAAAAGAAAGATAAGATTGGATTTCTTGCTATACAGATCAGCAATAACAGCCGTTGTGCTCCAAGTCAAGTCTCCATCACAACGTGTTGAGGAGAAAACCTTGCTGCACCCATGTCTGCCAACCACCACTGCTCAGTGAATTCATTTTTTTCCTAAACCATAATTGCATGAAATTGTGCAAAATTGAAGAAGATTGAACATGATTGTGGTCGATTGCAAGAGTGGTGTACTGAGAGGAGCAAATGTTTGTATTTGAACATCAGAGTGTAACATTTTGTACTGGGAGACAGCAGCTGTTGTGTGACAGAAAAACAATGAACTGAATTAGAACCAGAGCATGCCATTTATGCCACTGAAACCACTTTATGGTCTTAACTCAATCAGGCTGCATGGACTGCTGTTGGGTGTGTGTGTGTGTGTGTGTGTGTGTGTGTGTGTGTGTGGTGTGTGTGTGTCTGTGTGTCTGTGTGTGTGTGTGTGTGTGTGTGTGTGTGTGTGTGTGTGTGTGCGTGCGTGCTTAACGTTTTTCTGAGTGAGGGCAGAAATAGGGGAAGAGGGTGAGAAATGATGAAAGTGTGAACGAGAGGATAGAATAAATTGGGAGGGAGAGATAATGGAAAGATTGTGAAAGCATAGATATGAACACAATGGAAAGGAAAATGGACTGGAATCTCTGGGAAGATGAAAGCAGAAGGAATGACACTAGATAGAATATATTACATGTCACCATCTATAGGAATGCTTTACAGTGTAGAAAACATTAAGCATACCTTCCTAATATTGAGTTGCACCCCCGGCCCCCCCCCCCCCCACACACACACACTTTTGCCCTCAGAACAGCCTCAATTTGTCGGGGCATGGACTCTACAAGGTGTCGAAAGTATTCCACAGGGATGCTGCCCATGTTGACTCCAATTCTTCCCACAGTTGTGTAACGTTGGCTGGATGTCTTTTGGGTGGTGTACCATTCTTGATACACATGGGAAACTGTTGAGCGTGAAAAACCCAGTAATGTTGCAATTCTTGACACAAACCGGTGCTCCTGGCACCTACTACCATACCCCGTTCAAAGGCACTAAAATATTTTGTCTTGCCCATTCATCCTCTGAATGGCACACATACACAATCCATGTCTCATTTGTTTCAAGGCTTAAAAATCCTTCTTTAACATTTCTCCTCCCCTTCATCTATACTGATTGAAGTGGATTCAACAAGTGACATTAATAAGGGATTCACCAGATCCGTCCATGTCATGGAAAGAGCGTAATGTTTTGTACACTCCCCCTTCTTTCTCTAGAAATCATGGACCGGGTGGCTCTGGGTGAGTGGCCGTGCCTGCGGCCTGCTGTCAACCCTCAGATCCACAGCCAGGAGCTGGGCCAACTCATGCAGCGCTGCTGGGCAGAGGAGCCCACTGAAAGGCCCGAGTTCAACCACATCAAACTGCTGCTACGCAAACAGAACAGGTGGGTGTAGGGGGGTGGAAGTGGGGAGAGTTTGTGTTCCATGATGTCATTCATGTCTGTGCGTCTCCACTCCAAAAAATGGGTATGACTAGAGTACCAGTCAAAAGTTATTTATTTTTACTCTTTTCTACATTGTAGAAGAATAGCAAAGACATCAAAACTATCAAATAACACATATGGAATCATGTAGTAACCCAAAAAAAGTGTTAAATCAAAATATATTTTATATTTTATATTCTTAAAAGTAGCCACCCTTTGCCTTGTTGACAGCTTTGCACACTTTTGGCATTCTCTCAACCAGCTTCATGAAGAATGCTTTTCCAACAGTCTTGAAGGAGTTCCCACATATGCTGAGCACTTGTTGGCTGCTTTTCCTTCACTCTTCGGTCCAACTCATCCCAAACCATCCCAATTGTGTTGAGATCGGGTGATTGTGGAGGCCAGGTCATCTGATGCAGCACTCTCCTTCTTGATCAAATAGCCCTTACACAGCCTGGAGAGGTCATTGTACTGTTGAAAAACAAATGATAGTCCCACTAAGCGTAAACCAGATGGGATGGCGTATTGCTGCAGAATGTGGTGGCAGCCATGCTGGTTAAGTGTGCCTTGAATTCAAAATAAATTACAGACAGTGTCACCAGCAAAGCACCCCCACATCATCACACCTCCTCCTCCATGCTTCACGGTGGGAGCCACACATGCAGAGATCATCCGTTCACCTACTCTGCGTCTCACAAAGACACGGCGGTTGAAACCAAAAATCTCAAATTTGGACTCATCAGACCAAAGGACAGATTTCCACCAGTGTAATGTTCATTGCTTGTGTTTCTTGGCTCAAGCAAGTCTCTTATTATTATTTGTGCCTTTTAGCAGTGGTTTCTTTGCAGCAATTCGACCATGAAGGCCTGATTCACGCAGTCTCCTCTGAACAGTTGATGTTGAGATGTGTCTGTTACTTGAACTGTGTGAAGCATTTATTTGGGCTGCAATTTCTGAGGCTGGTAACTCTAATGAACTTATCCTCTGCAACACAGGTAACTCTGGGTCTTCCTTTCCTGTGGCGGTCCGCATGAGAGCCTGTTTCATCAGAGCGCTTGATGGTTTTTGCGACTGACCTTCGTGTCTTATAGTAATGATGGATTGTTGTTTCTCTTTGCTTATTTGAGCTGTTCTTGCCATAATATGGACTTGGTATTTTACCAAATAGGGCTATCTTCTGTATACCACCCCTACCTTGTCACAACACAACTGATTGGCTCAAACGCATTAAGAAGGAAAGGAATTCCACAAATGAAATTTTAACAATGGCAGACCTGTTAATTGAAATGCATTCCAGGTGACTACCTCATGAAACTAGTTGAGAGAATGCCAAGAGTGTGCAAAGCTGTCATCAAGGCAAAGGGTGGCTACTTTGAAGAATCTCAAATATAAAATATTTTGATTTTTGATTTGTTTAACACTTTTTTGGTTGCTACATGATTCCATATGTGTTATTTCATAGTTTTGATGTCTTCACTATTATTCTACAATGTAGAAAATAGTAAAAATAAAGAAAAACCTTTGAATGAGTAGGTGTGTCCAAACTTTTTACTGGTACTGTATATATGTGTTTGTGTGCGTGCGTGCGTGTGCGTGTGTGTAGGGAGTGCAGCACTAACATCCTGGATAACCTGCTGTCCCGTATGGAGCAGTATGCTAACAACCTGGAGGAGCTGGTGGAGGAGAGAACCCAGGCCTACCACGAAGAGAAACGCAAGGCTGAGGCCCTGCTCTACCAGATACTACCACAGTGAGTCTGTGCTACACAAACAAACACACACACACACACACACACACACACAGTGCCTAATGTTACTGTCTGTACCTGCAGTTCAGTGGCGGAGCAGCTAAAGAGAGGGGAGACGGTGCAGGCCGAGGCCTTTGATTCAGTCACCATCTACTTCAGTGACATTGTGGGCTTCACAGCCATATCAGCTGAGAGCACACCTATGCAGGTGAGAGAGCACAATCACATTGTGACACGACTCCCACAGGTGTGACAAGTTACAAAGATAGACCATACAAGGGAGGCCTTAGTCAAACCCAACAATTCCCATTCTGCTCTAAAAAATGTTTGCCTCTTTAGGTTGTGACCCTGCTCAATGACCTCTACACCTGTTTCGATGCCATCATTGACAACTTTGATGTTTACAAGGTAACATTATATTTCTCATCAATGTGCAGATGAAGGAAAGGAAAAGAGGAGATGAAGCCTCTATTGAGATCCTCCATTAGGACACACTGACCTCCCTGCCCCTGCTGTCTCTGTGGCGCCCCCAGGTGGAGACCATCGGCGATGCCTACATGGTGGTGTCCGGCCTGCCGGTGAGGAACGGGAAGCTACACGGCCGAGAGATCGCCCGCATGGCCCTGGCTCTGCTCAATGCCGTACGCACCTTCAAAATCCGCCACCGGCCTGACCAGCAGCTCAAACTACGCATCGGCATCCACAGCGGTGAGCGGCACGCGATGGTCACATACTAACAGACACAGTGATGATATACCAATTTCAGTTGTGTGATTGACCAATTCACTCCACTCTATATTCAGGCCCGGTGTGTGCAGGAGTGGTAGGGCTGAAGATGCCACGGTACTGTCTGTTTGGAGACACAGTCAACACCTCTTCACGACTGGAGTCCAATGGTGAAGGTAAGCCACAGAGTAGTCATACAACATGTGGGTTTTAAATCTGGGATTCATGTTCCACAGTTCTGCTGGTTTTCATATCTCTGTGGTAGTTAATTGACTAATTAATGATTGCTCTTCTCTCTCGCACAGCGCTGAAGATCCATGTGTCTGCGGCCACACGTGACGTCCTGCAGGAGTTCAACTGCTTCCAGCTGGAGCTGAGAGGAGACGTGGCGATGAAGGGGAAAGGGAAAATGACCACCTACTGGCTACTGGGAGAGAGCAAGAGCAACGAGTCAACAAGCTAAGGGGACAAGCCAAGGGAAGGAGGGAGGAAGGTCATGAAGGAAGAAGTGGTGGAGGAAAATGTGAGCAAATAATGGGAACCACTGATTGATGTTCTGGAGCAAGTAAACAAATGAAGAGGCCTGGTGAATGAATGAGGTGGGGAGGGGAGGGGGGAGGTATATGCGGAAAAAAAATTGGTTCACAAACAAACCTTTACAGGAGGTTGTGGATATTGCTACCTGGTGGTCACATTATGTAACTGTTTTTTGAATTCATGTCTTTTATGAGTACACAGTATCCCACTGGGCACAGACGTCAGTTCAACGTCTAGTTTTGATTTAAATTTGGTTGAGTTGTCAACTAATTCAACATGAAATCAACATCGGATTCAGAAAAAAAGACGAAATGCCCTTACGTTGATGACTTTTTTGCAAATCCAATCAGTTTTCCACATTGATTCAACATCAGATACATTTTGGGGGTTGAAATGACATGGAAATGATGTTCAAACTTTGGGTCTGGGATTTATCATTTGATTAATTTCCACGGTAGTGTTTGTGATCATGTATCCTCAGACCCCAACCACAATAACTGAGCCTACTCTGGACTTAAAATGACTTGCTTTATATATATATATATATATATATATATATATATATATATATATATATATATATATATATATATTATATTATATATATATATATATATATATATATATATATATATATATTTATATATATATATATTTATATGTGTGTATGTGGGTGTGTGTGTCTAATGTCTCATCGGTGTATATGATTTGTCTGTTTACAGTCATATCAGTCTTATTATTTTGTACAATACAGATGTTGTTTATTTCTCAATAGATTACTTTTCTATTGCCTAAAGGGCAATTCACAGAAATGCACTTAAGATACATCCTCTTACTCTGGTGAAATAAAGTCAAGCGTCCCACTTCTTTGGCACCATATACAGTTTCATTATTCTCACTGAAGTGTACAATTGCCTCTCAATCTGTCTAATCAGATTCAGTGTAATGCATTATTGTTGTTAGTGAAAACATGCAGCTGAGCTTACGTCATACACATTGAAAGGGGCATGACTTTGAACATTACAGGTAACTGCCAAAATAATGGAAACACTTGAGTAAATGGGGAATACAAAGTATATTGAAAGCAGGTGCTTCCACACAGGTGTGGTTCGTGAGTTAATTAAGCAATTAACATCCCATCATGCTTAGGGTCATATATAAAAATGCTGGGCAGGCTATTATTTCGGCTAAGCTCCCCCATAGGATGACAATGCCCCCATCCACAGGGCACGAGTGGTCACTGAATGGTTTGATAAGAATGAAAACGGTGTAAACCATATGTCATGGCCGTCTCAGTCACCAGATCTTGACCCAATTGAATACTTATGGGATATTCTGGTGCGTTTTCCACCACCAACAGCAAAACATCAAATGATGGAATTTCTCATGGAAGAATGGTGTAGCATCCCTACAAAAAGAGTTCCAGACACTTGTAGAATTTATGCCAAGGTAAATTGAAGCTGTTCTGGCACAACGCCCTATTAAGAGACTTTATGATGGTGTTTCCTTTATTTTGGCAGTTACCTGTATTCAACAGTAATTGAAGAAAGGTAACCATTTCTGCTGGAAAGACAGGCTCTTGACAGAGGATAGATAGCTTTATGAAAATTGTGGATTGACAGCTGGACACACACTGGCTCCTGATTTCCTGAATGGATTTGTCTGAACTGCTACTCTGAAAACACCCCTGGAATAAAATGAAGAGGTCACCAGGGAACTCTTAAAAAGGGTACACACTGAGAACCTCTATAACTTTGCAATAACAAACCATGTCGAAAGGACAAAATGAATTCTGGGGTTGATGTGTATAAAGGACTAAATTAATTCTGGGTTAGATGTGTATAAAGTTCCATATTTTGGTTTGGTGTTCACAGTAACTTTTTAGTTTGAGAGTCATGGAGAATGGTATTGTTTTTTTGCGTCTCAAGCCAACAGTGTTCATCTTTTGAAGTGTTGAATAGATCAATACTGTCTGTAAGACCTCATATATCAGCCTGTTGACATGTATTTTCACCATGTTTTTCTGTTTGAATCAGTAAATATGGTGTAAGTGTATTAGTGGCTGTTTAATTTCTGTGTGTCCCTATCAGTGGTGGGGTGTATGTAAGTGTATTCACTATTCAGAGCATGTGTGTGAGAGGAGGGTAAAAAAAAAGCAGCCACCTTTACAAGTCTTTAACAGGTACTTTTTCTCCACCAAACCCTTTAATCACTTACCGAATCTCATTTAAACTATATCTGATCCCCACTTTCACTATTATCAAATATCTTTAGATTACTTCATTAAACCCTCTAATCCAGGGCAGCCTAGAGAAAATGAGCAATACTGTAGTTTAGGGTTCTTTCTCCATGTCTCTCTCCCTCTTTTCTCTTTCTCAGTCAATCATCTCTGACTGACTAATCTCTCTCTCTCTCCCCAAGGATCAAATGTAACCCTTTCCCTTAGATCAGAGCCCAAAGGTGGGTATTAGGATAAGCCTTAAACGGTAACCTGTCATCCATCATAAGGTAATGTAGTCGTTATCTAATGTGGCTTGAAGCCTGTGAAGTATGTGTTTGGTCTCGGTAACATCAAGTGCTTGAGTGAAGAAGACAATATATATAACTGTTTCTATTGTAGCTTTGAAATGTGGTACTACACTTTATTTTACTCTATTTCATTTATCTTGCTTGTTGGTTGATTCATTTCAACTGTCATTTATTGGGGTAAAACTGAAACAGACAAGGTACATTTTTAATGCATTCATTTCTTCTAGTCAAGGGCATGGATAAGTTTTCACAGAAGGAAAATAGTCCATATAGTAGGACAGTATACTGAACATTGTGTTCAAATGTTTGTGAAATGTATCTGGGAAACCTGGACAATGTTGTGGATTGAAAGAACAGCAATGTTATTTCATTTGACCTTAATATCTCATGGCAAATCAAGGGCAATTCTACAAAGTTTGACATTACTTATTATGCCTCTATGGGGGGGTATTTTGAAAACACAGTATAAGTGGAAGGCCCCCCCAACAAAACGATTTCCCCCCCTGGATTTCAACACATTTTGCCATGGGGAAGAGAGAAGAATGTGCAGTTTTATCATGTTACTTTATACGTTTTGTCATGAGTCTGAGAGAAAATGTTGCTGTTTTAAAGCAAATGTTCAACGATTCTACCATTTTGCCATGGAGCAGAGAAAATGATTTGCTGTTTTATAGCTAATCTCATGCTATTCTTCACATTTTTGCCACGACAACGAAGACAAATCGATCTGTACTGAATATTGGGGGCATCCCCCGTGCCAATTTCGCCTATGTGGCACAACAAGAGTCTGATGCCTGGATCCCTGTTCCCAAAATGTTGTCGCTCTGCAGAAAAGGGGCCACTCTTTTCGCCGGCCTGTACATTGCCCGAACTGAAGCCAGGCGGTTCTTGAATAGTCGCTTTATTTGTCCATTCCCCGGGGAACACAGTGACAGAGGTCCGGGATGATCAGTGTCCAGACAGAGATGCTCAGAATGTCGATAGTTTTCTGACTGACGTGAGGCGCAACGGTGAGTTGACGTAGCGTTGTACGAAAAGGAGTGCGCTATCCTCCTTGCGCCAGGGATGTTTAAAAAATCTGATAGAGGGCGTTGGGTCTGATTTTCAGTCGACGAGGGCGTGCTGGCCCGTTGTGTCCCGTTGATCATGCAAGACTGTGTCAAGTCATCTTTAAAAAACAATGACTCCCTTCTTCGGACGCAGGGGCTTTCGCCCAGAGTGAGGAAGCCATATGGCGTTGTGATTTTGGGTAAATGGGGAAGAGACATTGCCGCCCGTGTCGTTGGATCCACCAAATCTTCTCTTGGCATGTACTGATACTCCGGGAGAGGTCCGGCGTGACTCAGTGCTCGACAGAAGACAGATGTGGAGCGCGGCAACAGTGTAATTGTATTGCGACGTGGGTAGACCAGCGCACATCCTTCCCGGTCCCTTGGATTTTGCAGACATCGTGCCTGTCCCAGGGGCGGAATGGTAAACTTTGGGATGCGGTCAGGTGTCATCACCATGTCCTCAAAATATATATTTTTTGTCTTTGCAGCCGTCTGGGTCGGTTGGAGTCGCAGTTGCGTTGACATTTTCGATTTTCCGGAATAGGATCCGATTACTTTTACGCAAATCAACTTTTACGCACACACACTTTTACGCACATCCAGAAGGCGTTATCGAAGCCAGTAGACTTCACTGTTGGCCTGCTGTAGCTTATTGTTTTACACTTGATAATCTTTTGCTATTGATTTAGTGTAAAACTTTAGGACCATATTCGACTGCAGACTAGATATGTAATGAAGGAGTGTCCAATTTCTCGGAGATATGCTTCTGAAGTGACAGATAAAGCAGTGCCCATATATTTAAATTATAGGTAATCACATGCATCATTGGTTCTCAGGAACTATCACCTACTTACTGACGTCAATACGCTGTCTTTTTCAGACAGTCAACAACTGAACTCCTCCCATGGGGTTGGCTAACAGATGCCGTTGCCATACTGAAGTTAACTTTATAAGCACCTCTGTGCATTCAAATCATCAATGACACTGTCATAAACAATTATTATACAATGGCTAAAAGCAGTGGCGGTCAGTGCCGTTTAAGATGAGGGAGGACACATTTTTTTGTTCATGAGCATGGCCTTATTTCTATTACAGCATATTGGATGACTCTCATTCATATTTCATTCACCCAGTAAAATGTAACATCGATAGGTTTAGGCTACTACATGATACTCAAAATGTCCCTATACCCATCATGAGGTTGCTACAACCTAGCCTGTGAATGAAGTTTACAACGTAGGTGCACACAGGTTGAGAGACAAATTTGAGGTGACAGACAGTGACCGCCTTGCACACTCTTGCCTGATATAGAGTGTAATCATTAGTCCAACAGCTGCAAACAATGTTTGTTTATCCCCGTTTTGTTCGATTTGCTTCTGCTTAAACTTTTTTCTCAACAGAATCGGCGGAATGAATAAACCCCTGATCACGCATAAACACAATTCACTCTCATAACAACCACGTTGTATTCCTTCTCTTCCCTTCGCTTGTGGACTTCAATGCACAACACATCAGCTGTATGTGCCCGGGTTACAAAAACCTTTCCAAGACAAACCACTACACAAAGCCTACATCGTTGTCACCATATTAGCTAAAGTAACATCATAGTCAGCATAGCTAATAGAATTAACGTGTTAGTAAACCCACTACAATCATGCAGTAACGTTAGTGTACAGTCAGTAAGCAGTTACACTGGCGGGCCCCGGTGGCAATAAACTTGTAATCCCAAAAGTTTACCTTGACTTGGAAGAGTTCCAGTCTTGTGTTGGAAAGTCATAGTCAGATAGCTAACAAAGCATCCTTCTGTTTGAGCAGGGTGTTTCAGTGGGCTAAACTAGCTAGCTACATTTGCTAGCTAAGTCAGTGAAACTGAAACTGAAAAAAAAATACTCTCTATTTCTCTCTTGCTTCTCCTTCATTTTGGAAGAAATACATTTTTTAACTGTTCAACTATTGTATTTCTCACTCTTTGAGTCAACTACTCGCCACATTTTATACACTGCAGTGCTAGCTGTAGTTTATGCTTTCGGGATGAGATTAATTCTGTGACCCTTTAATTGGGTGGACAACATATCAGTTCATGCTGCAAGAGCTCTGATAGGCTGGAAGACGTCCTCCGGAAGTTGTCATAATTACTGTGTAAGTCTATGGAAAGGGGTGAGAAGCATGAGTTTCCTAGGTTTTGTATTGAAGTCAACATACCCAGAGGAGGACGGAAGCTAGCTATCCTCCAGCTACACCATGGTACCCTCAGAGTGCTGTTGAGGCTACTGTAGACCTTCTTTGCAAAATAGTGTGTTTTAATCAGTTATTTGGTGATGTGATTATATTTAGTATAGTCTTATCTAAAAAGTATAACTTTTTAAATGTTTTACAATTGACATTTTTATGAAATTCACTGAGGAGGAGGGTCCTCCCCTTCCTCCTCTGATGAGCCTCCACTGGCTAAAAGATTGCCAAAACGTTCAACCATTAATTGTGTTGATTTAATGGTTTATAGAGCACAAACAAAACATAACTGGGTTATATCTATTTTGTAGTCACGGAAAATCCCAGACCTAGCTAGGGCACCAGCACTGTGCTGGAACATTGTAAGATTGTGGGAGGTAACCCATCTGTCTAGTGACTCTAGTGATACTAGCTACAGTATTTACAGAAAGAGAGAAATACTTTTTTCTCCTAATATATAGTAGGAGAAATTAAAATATGTGGCTGCAAGTTCCCATGTATACAGTATTAAGAAATTATATAGAAAACATTTTTGTTATGCTTTCAGTCAAGTCAAGCGTTGAAGATTTTATCAGCAGTATAGCTCTAGGATGGTTACATGACTCAATTACATGTCCAAAGGGAAGCTTTCTCTGGCTGTTGTAGCTAAGAATAGTGAATCAAAACACACTGACTGATGACTGTTATGTCACATTTTATTGTGCCAACTTTATATTGTTGCAATCTTTATGTTAAGAACTATTCTTGCGTGCATATGTGTGATCGGCTATGTGACTGGGTGCAAATACATATGAGTAAATATCAATGACTCTCAACTTCTTCTGGCTGGGAGGTATATTGAAGAAGCGTATGAATGAGTTGAGTTCTACTTGTTCCATCTGGCTGGCTGCTCTCTTCTGTCCCCTTCCAGGTGCCTCTAAGGTACAGCTGCTTTCTCCTTTCATCTGGCTGGCTGTTCTCTTTTGCCCCTTGTTGCTTGTCGCCTTATCTGATGTACGGGCAGAGCCCCCTTCACTCTGGCTGGCTGTTGTCTTCAGTCCGCTGCTGCCATGGACGGGTTTTCTCCCCTGTCGCAGCTTGATGAGCTTGAGGATCCATTTAGGCCTCTGCTGCTGGCTCCATTTCTTTTCTAGCTCCTTTCTTTTAATTTCTTTCTTTTTGATATCTTCCAATAATTGTATTTCTTGTTTTTTTATGTTATTCAGCTGCTTCTCTGTCAGGGGGAAGCCAATCATCCTCACGATCATCCTGATTTCATTGCGGTTGCTGGAGTCAACAAGCATGATGGACTCATATAGGACTTTAGCCTTTTGGAACTTTGGGGCGTGGTACAGGTCAGCAGTAGCCCTGTGAGTGGCTTTTCCCTTTGATGGAGGTGTTGCTTTGCTGTTACTACTGGACACCAGAGACTTGACCTCTAGGCCTCTGTCACTTTGGAGCCTGGGGTTCTCTGACTTGTATGCTATGGATATCTGTAAATTGGAGAGCGAGAGAATATTCTGAGTTTACAAACAGGTTGAATTTACACTAAATACATGAATATCTTGATTTGGAAGGCTGAGGGTGAACTTTGACCAGTACTGAACATTTTAAAGCACTTTTTTAGAATGGCTTTAACAGGCAAAACCAGTCCACTTTGACTAACATTTTAGGATAAAAGTAGCTTAAACTTGTTTATTGTAAAGAATACAAATAATAATAATACTCACCGTTTCCATTTCAGGCATTTATATGTTGAAATTGCTTTCAATTAAAGTTTGTTGATAAAACAGTTATTTTAGGTTTGATCTGTAGCTATGTTTATTCCATATTCTGTGCTTTTCCAAATATTCTGGAACGATGCATCATAATGGAGGTGCGTATATAATAGTCTTTGGGAGCGTCCATTCCTAGTATCTCGCAGCTTTGCTGTCATATGATTTGTTTCAGGTATCAAGGTGCAAGATTATCCAGATCCCTCCAAATAAATAATATAAATATAGTTTTTTTTGTGTTATTTTGTTTGTTTGTTTTACAAAAACAACCACGACAAATAATATAATAAATAATCTGTGTGCGTACGTGCAATTGTCAATGTTTCCTCCATTGATTAAAACCACAACTGTTAGAAAACAACCTGGTGAATCAACTTGAAATATTGTGTGTGTGGTTAATAACACAAACATTTACTGTAGGCTGCTGTGAATTGAATAGTCTACCCTTTCACTGCTGATAGCAGGCCCACTGTACCTGAGGTAGGATCTCTAATTCTATGGGGAAATTAATTGGGGATGGATTTATCTGTGACACGCGGGAAAGGGCGCTGTAAATTATTTTTGAGATTTACTTAGCTCCCTAGCTTTTCATGTCACCAAATGCCTATTTGCGGGTAAGTGACACCAATAAAGTTACTAAATTTGAAAGGTCAATGTACTGTCGACCTAGAAAGTCGGGCGTCCATTTTTTAAACACACAAGGTTACTTGTTGAAAAATATACGTCGTTTGTCAGCAAGCTAATAACAACAACAACACAAGCTAGCTACCAAAACAACTACTTCAGGGTCATTAGCGTGACTTGTATCATACGATTATTTTAGCTAATAAGAAACGTTTTCTATAGCTGTGTTGACTTGGTTGTGCTTGTTGTATTGCAACCGAGAAAGCGGCACCACTAGCCTGCTAGATAAAAACAGCTAGCTAGATAGTAGCTTGAATTGCACACAAATGGGACACATACGTTAGCTGTTTTACTCGGCTATATACATTTTGTCTAGCTAGTAACAACTGCAAATATTTCATCCTATTGTCTTATTCTATGACAAAGTACAATTTACTGTCTGCTAACGTTAGCCCCCGCTCATGTAACTGTAACGTTAAACTGTTGTGTTCATTCAGGCCTCGATGCATGAAAGCCCAGAAACGCAAATCGAGCACCCCAAAACCACGGCCCATGTGTTCTAAAGCCTTAAAGAGGGTTGAGACAACCTGTGCCCCCAGATCTCCAATGGTGGTCCACTCTGCACTCTCTCTGTTAATAGACATATCTCAATTTCCACCCCTGCTAAGGGAAAGGGCATTGGGGTGACAGTCCCAGATGGGCTGTCACAAAGGAGACACTCCCAGGTTCAAGCAGAGAACCATTGCTTCATGTACGGAGGGATGAGAAAAGGAATGGGGAAGAGAGAGGGATGACAAGTAACACAGTGTGTTTTGCTGAGATATGAAGGGATATGGGAGTTTGTGTGCAAGGGCATTTAATTGGTTTTACATGCTTCAGTGGTGGGAATGTGATCATCTCCTATCTCATTGTTAAATCTTTGTATTGTGTCTGCTGCAGGCCAGCTTAAGAATGGGGAGGATTGCCAGCTATCTCCCAGCCCCTCCGAGGCAGAGGAGGAGGATACAGAACTGGGCCTGGTAATCACCTTAGGTGAGCTTCTCAACTCTGCTTCTTGTGACACGCCGAATAGACAAGAACAATTCTCTGCCCTTTGAACATTTGGTTGTGCATCAGCAGTTTTTCCTCTTATGTCACTCACTCAATTAGCCCATGTCAGAATTCTTTTTTTTAAATTGTAAGTTATTCTAGCCAGCTATCTAACTTGTAGTAATCATGGTCAAATTACCAACCTGGGGGCCCCTATTCAAATAAAATCTAATGTATTTATGTCACAAAGTGCTTATACAGAAACCCAGCCTAAAACCCCAAATAGCAAGCAATGCAATGTATATTTTGTTTGTCACTCTCACTCAGATATCATATTCAAAACTGCAATCATTTCTCTTCACCTTAGAATTAGCTGTAAAGCTGCAGTTATTTTTTCTCTGCCCCATGGCATTTATTTTTTACATTTGCATGAAATTATTTATTAAATTTCCAAATCTTGTCTTCGCCCCATGACAAAATATGTAGAATTGCTGCAAACTTGCTTTCCAACCCCTTGGCAAAATGTGTGGAATTGCAGGAAATTAGCTCTCTCCACTGTCAAGAGGGGGGCCGCTAAAAGGTTTTGCTCCCAACAATTTCACGTAGGGCCCCCAAAAGTCTAGGGCTGGCTCTGACTGCGTGTGTGTGGGTATGGATGTTGTTATTCAGACCCGTGAGCCACTGCAGCCCCTCATGAGTTGCTTATACCTGCTCTATAGGAAGTGGGCATACCCACCATTTTGGAAACACTGAACCAGATTTCTAGTGTATGAGAATTGGGTTTCTGTTTTGATTACTTACTTCCGTCTGAAGATGGAGAGGATTTTGGGGGCCAGAGGCTGACAACGAGGAAGAGCGCTTTAGACAATGGGCAGGAAGAGGGACACTCCGCGGCTGGAAAAAGGTCATCAGAAGATTCATCCAGTGACAGCGATGAGGATGAGTTTGAGCAGCTGGATATGGATCTGGAGAGGAAGTCACAGCAACACAACTTGACCTCCGTCAATGTCCGGACCATCCTTCATGTGAGTTACCTGGAGTCTCAATCCGGTCAAAAGAGGGGTTAATGCTAACTGCTAAGTACTAATGTTAGTGTTGAACATTTTTGACTGACACCTGTGAATGTTGCCCTCAGTAGGTGATAACCAACGAGCATGTAGTGGCCATGATGAAAGCAGCCATCCAGGAGACGCAGGACCTAGCCCTATTTGTGAGCGTCAACTTACAGCAAGTTATACTGACAGTACAACTCAGAAATTGGTTGCTAATATCACTTGCAAGTTTTTAATGATTTCTCTCTCTGCCTGAATTCAATGTTTTTATCTTCTATTTGCATCCCTCAGGAGCCCAAGATGACCCGCTCCAGACTGAAGGAGGTGGTAGAAAAGGGGGTGGTGGGTTTCCAGTAACACAACTTGCAGCTCGCTACCTCTTAATATCCTTTCCTGGATTCATCTCAATAGTCTAAAGCGGCTTCCTCTCCTCTTGCAGAGCATCCCCACCTGGAATATTTATCCTATCAAAAGGGCCCTTGAAGTGAAGGTATGTCCCTGTCACACAAAGTGCTAGTGTCATGTGAAATACTTTATTACTCCTCACTGTTGTGTGTAGTCTGTTGCTTTGTCTCTCTGTTTCGCTCCTTCCCTCTCATCTCGCTCCCTACTTCCTCTCCCCAGCCCCCCCAGTTTGTAGACATCCCTCTGGAGGAGGAGGAGGACTCCTCTGATGAAGAGTACTGCCCCGATGAGGAGACTGCAGAGGAGGTGAGGAAGAGCTCCATCTCTGCTCCGTTAGTCAATTAATTTTTGTTCAATCAGTCAAAAGGGTGTGCTATGTGACTACAATGTCATGCCTGTGACATTGTCGTTTCAGACGTTTTGGAGCGACGTGGACAGCACAGGCTCGTTGCCACAGTGTGCCCGAGGGGCGCTGCCCAGGACCCCTGGACACTGAGTGTGAAGACAGATTTGACAGTCTCAGACAGGTAACACACTGCACCTCTGCATTTGGCATTTGATTGAAAGTTATCGAAATGATTGGGGGGGAAATAATGCAAAATTTTTGTCACAAGTACAGTGAAATGCCTTTCTTGACAGCTCTCAACCGAACAATGCAGTAATCAATACAAATGTAATACTAAAGATAACTTAAGGTAGAACAAAAACACATGAGAAATAGAAATAAGAAGGAAGTAAACCTACTATATACAGGGTCAGAGTTAACTGACTGAGTTAATGTTTACAATGTGCACTGGATGAGTAAGAGTTTACTGTAATGTTGGTATTGGTTTATGTTTAGAAGCCGAGGTAGCCCAGACATCTGAGGGTGGAGACTGTTCCTATGGGGCCCCCTCCTCCACTGGCCCCACCCGGCCCCTCAGGGCCCAAGACGGCACCTTCCTGGAGAAGCTTCACGCAGTGGAGGAAGAGCAGGAACTCAGACCCATCTGCACCGAACCCTTCCAGGTATTGAAACTGTTTAACTATTAATGGGTTGCACTTCCATCACTTAGTCGCGTCGTTGCCATTATTATGAACCTTCTACAGACGCCGCAGCCATATTTGTGCCCGACTGATGCCAAGTCATTTTGGACGGCGGCTAATTACACTACAGTGGCTTGGAAATAGAATGACAGTGCTATAGTAGAAAAATAATGAGTCGAAAAAAACTTTTCCATCATAATCTCGTCAAACTTACTTTAGAGATAGGGCTATGTTTGCATTAGCTAGCAAAGTTTGTCAAAAATAGCCAGCTAAAATTCAGTGCTGTCCCCTCAATCATGGCTAGCTAGCTAAAGTTATACGGCATCTAAAGTCAATCTGGCGACGTCACAATTATGACAAAAGGTTTTCCTACTAATTATTTGCTTCCTTTTGAATTGTCACTGTGTTTTCAAGCCACTGTAATGCACTTTGATGAAATCTTCATCACCACTATTGACAATGCATTGAGTAGAACGTTCATTCGGGCATCAGTCCTCAAGAGAACGTTCAAAACAATATTGTGATGAAATGTGCAACTCATGAATACTAGCAGACTATTCAGCTATACCAGGAAATCACCAGACTCTTATCGGGACACTATTCAGCCATATCAGGACCAAAGTCAATGTGAATATCTTTCTTCATTGGTTCCATCTATCTGTTTCCAGCCTTTGACTGGAGGTGCAGGGTTTAGCCTGGTGGCGTGTCGTACCCGCTCCAAACGGATCCTGAGGAACGTGCCCCTGGGCAAGCTGGAGGCGGAGCTACATGCCCCTGACATCACGCCTGACATGTACGACTACAGCTTGGCCCTGGAGGACCGCGAGTGGCTGCAGGGCCTCATGACATCTGACATGGAGAATGACGGTTAGGATTCAAAGAAAGGGATAATGAGGGAGGGTTCAAGGATGGGCAGTGTACTATTGAAATGGAATGGTCCAACCATGTAGAAACCGATGCAACAGGATTTTACGCTGTTGCTTAAGGAACACATCATTCTCAAAAATGGGCCATGGATTCATTTTTTCTGGAGCAAATACTTTATTAGTGAAATACACCAAAAAGTTGGCACTCCTCCAAACACTGAAAAGTGTCAAGCAGGCAGTAGGAGACAGATGGAGCTGCATTTAACCTGTGTGTGTGTACATGTTTTACGGGAGGTGTGTGTGTGTGTAGCTGGTTTAATTGCTCTCTGTCTGTTTGCTCTGTCATGTTTTGCTCATTTTGACCTTTTCCCCCACTGCTCTGCTCCTGTTTGTCTCCCCCACTCTGCCTCATCTCTCCCGCTTCTTCTTCACTCGTTATGGTTGTGTGTGTTGACAGCCCTTAGGCCATTTACCTTTCTTCACTTTGAAATAGTTTAAAATAAATGTTTCTGTGTGTCTCTCGCTACCTCCGCCTTCTCTTTTCTCTCTCAGAAGAGGGTGATGATGATGACGACCCAGAGTATAATTTCCTGGAGGATCTGGATGAGCCTGACCGAGAGGACTACAGGAATGACCGGGCCGGACGCATCACCAGTGATTCTCTGTAATAATGTTTCCATATATCAACCCTAATCACAGACAGACATATAGGGGCCTGGTAAATTCCATTTGTTTAATTTAAGGAAAAAATAAACCAACCTATGTCCTTTCTTCCTCTCTCAGAAAAGGAAGTGGAGGAGCTTTGAGACAGTGAGGAGGATTATGGGATCATATCTGCAAGTCTCTTTCTTAAAAAAAATCTCTCTTTCTGAATCTCGCTCTTTTTACCTCTTCAGTTCTAGGATGATGAGCTAATAGTGAATGGACAGGATGACGATAGGCACAAAGAAGATGAAGAGAGGGAGGAAGCTGCTCCACCCCTGAGCGCTCCGCAATTCAACGTTCCACAAGCCAGTCGGTATGATTCCACCCTGACCCTTTCCTTATTTCTCTCGGGAAAGAAAGGGCTTTCAAAAAGTATACCGCCAACCCAGTATGTAAGTAGCCTTGAGTCGGAACAGCTTGTAGGAGCAGATCTCCTGTTTCTATAGCATGAGGCAGCTTGATGTACAAGTAGACCCCCTGGACAGGATGCTAGTCTATCGCAGGGCCTTACACCCAATCTATCTCCTTAATGCTGAGTGCCAAGCAGAGGCTCATTGGTTCCCATTTTTACAGTCTTTGGTATGACTCGGCTGGGGATCAAACTCCCAACATTCCGATCTTAGGGTGGACACTAACCACTATGTCACTGAGTTGGTCCACCAACCCAGTACCTCATATTAATAAAGATGTAGAGCTTTTACTGCAGAGCAAACAACAAGAGGAAGAAACTAGACTTTGAGATGCGCTTAAAATGCCAACTGTCGTATGTGTTATGAACAACTGCAGGATACGTGACTGCAGCCGCTCATGCGTTTGAGCCTATCCATCTATGACATTATGGGAATTACTTGAAATTACGTACACACACACCAAGTCCTCCCTTCGGGACAGAGCAGCGGAGGGGTGCTGTATCTGCTTGGGTAGGGAGGCAGAGAAATGCTCTGGTGTTTTCTCTTCCTCTGAAGTGTCATGAGGTGGACAGAACTCACAGTCGAGCTACAATCCACACTAACACACAGAACTCACAGTAGAGGTACAATCCACACTAACACACAGAACTCACATTGGAGCTACAGCAACTCACACTTACTAACAAAAGACACACCGCTAACAAACTCACTTTGTGTCTCACACACACTTCCAGTGCGCCAGGTGTTCAGTAGCTGGTTGGCACATGTGCCCACTTTGATGTTTGAACTGTGACGTCTGAGAGATCTCTGTGTGTGCGACGTGCTGTTTTCAGGCCACTTCTCTGAACTGACAGGAGCAGAGAGCGCTTTACTTCCTTCCAGCAACTGTCCACGCACGCATACGTTTGCATCACTGTGTCCTGGTCCTGGCTGTAATGGGTGTCTCTAAACGTTAACGAGGCAGTATGACGTGGGGAGAGACACAGGTTTTTCCACACTATGGAGTCAGGGCTCTGTGACAGTGCAACCACTAATGACTCAGCAACGTTAGGGAAAGTAGAGGAGGATAATAGAGGTGGGTAGAGAGGGTTAAGTCTCTCCACTGTGATTTCAGTCTACACAAGCGGGGCTATGCTTTTGTCACGTTCCAAATGTTCAGTGCACAAAAGTACATAGAGCTACGCAAACGAACCTCCGTCAGATCCCGTTGTGTAGACTGTAGAGCATTTTAAACAGAATATTGCATAATCCAAACATATGCTGAACAAAAATAAAAATGCAACATGTAAAGTGTTGGTCCCATGTTTCATGAGCTGAAATAAAAGATCCCAGAAATGTTCCATATGCACAAAAATTATTTCTCAATGTTGTGCACAAATTTATTTACATCCCTGTTAGTGAACATTTCTCCTTTGGCAAGATAACCCATCCACCTGACCGGTGTGGCATATCAAGAAGCTGATTACATAGCATGATCATTACACGGGTGCATCTTGTGCTGGGGACAATAAAAGGCCACTCTAAAATGTTCAGTTTTGCCATACAATTCAATGCCACAGATATCAAGTTTTGAGGGAGCGTGCAGTTGGCATGCTGACTGCAGGAATGTCCACCAGATCTGTTACCAGTGAATTGAATGTTAATTTCTCTACCATAAGCTGCCTCCAACGTTGTTTTAGAGAATTTGGCAGTATGTCCAACTGGCCTCACAACCGCAGACCACGTCTAACCATGCCAGCCCAGGACATCAACATCTGGCTTCTTCACTTGCAGCATTGTCTGAGACCAGCCACCTGTACAACTGATGAAACTGAGGAGTATTTCTGTCTGTGGAGGGAAATGTATTCTGATTGGCTGGGCCTGGCTCCCCAGTGGGTGGGCCTATTCTCACCCATGGCTGGGCCCCTGCCCAGTCATGTGAAATCCATAGATTAGGGCAGAATTAATTTATTTAAATTGACTGATTTCCTTCTATGAACTGTAACTCAGTAAAATGTTGAGTTCTTATATTTTTGTTGAGGATAATTCCAGTCAAGTCTCTCTTCAGTCCCATCTCCCACATGGGCCACATGTACTGATATTTTGGGGGATAAAGTCTGCAAAATGACCATATTCAAATGCCAGCCAGTGTCCAGATGTTTGGGATGGAGAGAAGCCTGAAAGCAAGACGGTTTGCAGTGATGAGGATCGAAGGGAGGACTACTCCCTACAAGGCTACTCTTAAGTTATTGAAATGTGGTGTGCTTTCTGGCGCCACATGTCTGTCTTAGATTCACCCAATGGGTACTTCATTTTGGTAGTAGTGAAGGAGTATCTAGCTAGCTACACCTAACATTACTACGGAGTCCATGAACTGCAGTAACTGAGCTCAAACTTCATCCGAGCCCTACTATGGAGAAGCCACACAGACGGGAGGGACAGTGAGACACCTTGATGACTCTGTGCTGCCTGCCTGCTATATTTTCTTGCTCTCCCCTTACGACCATCTTTCTCTGACCACTCAAGCCATGAACTTTCCCCACCCTCTCAGGACCTTCCTTCACATGAATGATGTTTTTGTAAATTGCTATGCTTTAAAGCACTCAGATGATTTATGCAATGAAGTGCTATAAGAATTGAATGTATTATTATGTCATCAATATGATTATTATTTTCCCCTCCCGACCTCTGCCGGTTTCAGGAGCCACTTGCTAACAGATAGGTGGTGTACTGTGAGGGAGCAGATGGAGGCTCTGCAGCAGCGGAGAGCTCTCCATGAGACTCCTGGCCGTTCCACCCCCGTTGTCATGGTATCACCCCCCCATGGTACTGCAACCACCTCTGCCCTGCCCCGCCCTCACGCTCGACCACACCCAGAAACTCCAGCTGCGGCAGCAAGTCCAACAGGTAGGTTGGCCCGCTCATAAAACCTAATTGAGGAACTGAAGTTGCCCTGCACCACAAGGCCCACACCACCAAACAATACCTGGTGAGTCACTGAGGCTCGCTCTATCTATATATACCCTTTTCAAGTCCTAGTCTCTGTGTGCCTTCCTCCCAGGAGGAGCTCTAGGCGTTTGCCCAGCGTGAGGCGATCAGGTCAGTCCGGCCCCAGGCTTCAGCAGCATTTTCAGGGCTTGTAACCTCCAGGGGGCACTGTCTCTGGTCCAGGAGCAGGAGAGCTCTGTCTCGCCATCTGCTCCTTCTCCAACCCCCCCCCCCCCCTGCCAGGTAATGAACATGGAGGTCTGGTGTGTGTGTGGTTCATATGTAAAGACGTGAGAGTCTGAATTGTATGTACTAAAGATGGTATCGATAGCCTGTGTGTGTAGCTGTTTTGTGTTATCTATGTGTCAGAGGGTGGGTTTTGTGAATTGCTTGAAAGTATTTGGTTGTCCCTGCAGTGTGTACATACCCTCTGCTGCCTGCTGAGACGGCCTGGCTGCTCGCCACCTGCTCCGTCTTCCTCTATCCAGAGCTCCTGCCCCACTGCAGCCTGGACACTGCACCGCACCCTCCACGCACCAAGAACAACTTCTACACACGCGGAGAGGACAGGTACGTGCACACACACACACATTTACACATGCAGCACGTCCTGTGTGGGGAGACAAACTCCACAGGAGCTCATGTTCATAAACAACAGCAACCTGTTCAAAAACAATCCTCATTTACACAGTCCCTGGTCAAAAATGACTATGCCTAACGTGAGTATTTTATGTCAGTGAGTGCCTGCTCAGTATTGAGCTGAATATAAACACTTGAAGGGGTGTTAACCCGTGTTGAAAAGAGAGGGTCTCTCTCTCTCAAACCCATTCAATGACCGTTCACCGACATAGGTGGAACAATGAGGGCCTATGTCATCTTTACTGCTACAACCAAGCATCAAATTCCTCTTTGCATGGTTGAATGTTTGACTAAAGACTAGATATTTACTCGCAATGTGGATTTTTGTTCCAGACTCATTGTACTGGGGCGGAAGGACTTCAGCCAGACAGAGCTCCCCTACTAGCTCATGTGTCGCTACCTCATCCGTACCAAGAAGCAGGACCAGCTACGCTCCCGTGTCAAGGAGCTGTGTGGCCACAAGGCATCTGACAACGCTATCAAGGTGTGGACCTCACAACTCATTGATTCTTATCACAGTCTTTCTAAATGTTTTGATCATGCCTTGATGTAACCACCTGCTGCCATGTTGGGCTTTCTGTTATTTTCTTCTCTCTCATTTGTACTGTCAGCACAACATAGTTCCTGCCATGTAGGAGACCTGTGGCAGGGTGATGCCAGGGGAAGAGCGCCCCCCAGTGGGGAGAGAGATGTCCGTCATGCCCAACTGGCTACGGGTACGAAACTCACCCACCACCACTCTCAGTATTTACTTATCAGAGAAAATGTGTCATTCTCCATTTTACTTCCCCGTTACTACTAATACGTACTAATTCCTATGTAAATTGTTTCTCCTCTACAGAAGAGTCTACCATTCATCCACAGGGCAGTGAGGGAGTATAATAAACCACATGGGAAATCCCCACCCAGAATACCTTCACCTCCTCCAGCACTGCCGTACACGTTCGCCAATGGGACGCGATATCCCCCATCTCTCCCTAGGAATGTCACCCTGCGCCTACACCCCTGCATGAACTACAAAGGCGAGCGCCACCCATCGCCCCTAAACCTCGTCCCTTCTTCCGGTGCCGACAGAGATGGCCGCCTCGCTTCACGTTCCTAGGAAACTATGCAGTATTTTGTTTTATATGTATATACTGTACGCTATACCATCTACTGCATCTTGCCATCTTGACGTAATTAAATGTATCACTAGCCACTTTAAACAATGCCACTTTATATAATGTTTTCATACCCTACATTACTCATCTCATATGTATATACTGTACCCTATACCATCTACTGCATCTTGCCTATGCCGTTTGGCCATCACTCATTTATATATATATTTATGTACATATTTGTATTCATTCCTTTACACTTGTGTGTATAAGGTAGTTGTTGTGAAATTGTAGGTTATATTACTTGTTAGATATTACTGCATGGTCGGAACTAGAAGCACAAGCATTTCGCTACACTTGCATTAACACCTGCTAACCATGTGTATGTGACAAATACATTTGATTTGATTTCTACGCTTTTACCCGTTCTGCCCCCCTTACGCCCCTAGCCAAAGCCCCTCCAGATGTTCCTGGACCTATCCCCTTGCAAGGTGTCATCCTATTGGCCAAGGCCCCAAGCACTACAATCCGAAGGGCCCTGCCGTTTTCCCAGGCTCCTGGCACTGCTCCATGGGCAGGAGTGACATTGGTCCAGGTCTTACCCTCCATCCCGATGGGAACCCCCTCTCTCTGGTCAGGGCGTGGTCACAGCGTGTGTGATGCAAACGAGGTCTAATCAAACAGAGAAAAAAACACCCCCGGGCACCGTTTCACAAACTGCTACCCATCCAGCCGGCTACCCCAAAGCCATCACCCCCACCCCCGTGTTTGCTCTTCCAGCAGAGAATGGTGGTACTCCCTCATTGGTCACTAACTCTGCCCGTCGTGCCTGTGCTGCTCCAAGATTGGCCAAGCGGCCCTCACGCTCCACCCCTTCCCACCAGGACACTCAGACTGGTGGGAAGGGGTGGACCAGAGTAGCTCTCGCCCATACTCTGCCCAGGCCCCTCCTGCCTGCCCCACCCAGCTTGTAAGTTTCCCAGAACTATCCCCCCACACCCCCGGATAGCAGGCTCCAGATCAAGTCTAGCCCTGTGTTCTTCTCTCATACGCTCTCTCCTCCCCTTAGCATCAAAACCAGCCCTATGAACCCTTCCCTGGACAATCAGAACAGCGACCTGGGGCAACCAATCCATGCAGAGGTCAAAGATGAAGTTGGGTTTGACCCATCCTTAACCTACTCCCAAAACCTGGATACACTCCGAACGCTACAAATACAGACGCTTTCACACTCCAGTCTAGCAGCTCCCATGCTATTATGTCTCCGTCAATCATCCAGAGTCTCTCAGCCCCTAAGAATGACCCGTATGTACTGGTACAAACTGCGACCCATGGTTCTACACAAATGCTCTGGGTGCCCAAAAACTGCCTGGTCTCAAATGGGTCCGTGTCATCCAATGCTTCAGAGAATGGGTTTCACTGGTCTGAAAGCCTCCCTTTTGGTCTGTCGCCTGCACCCCAACACAATATTATTGGGTTAACAAATGGCATACCTTCCTGCCTCTCGCCACTCACCACTTTACCTAATGGCAGAATGGGCTACCAGCAGGCACTTGGTGTCCGGTTGCCCAGCAACAGTGTTCTGACCAGTGGAGATGCGTCCGGGCAGAGTTTAGAGGAGCAGCTCCACCGATTGGTGGAAGGATTACGGGAAGAGGGGGAGCTGGAAGAGAAGGAGGGTCCTCTTCTGACACTGAGTCGCCCTCTGGGAGCCCCTGCTCCAGCCTGGAAAGCCATGCTGACGCCCTGGAGAGAATGATGGTTGGTGAGATGGAGGATGGGGTGGAGAAGAACAGGATAGGGGGAGAAGAAGAGAGGTGGGGCTAGAGAGGTGGTGCATGGCAGCTACATCAACGCACATACCTGACATACCTCCTGAGGGAAATCGTGGTGAAGAGGATGAGAGAAGGGAGGAAGATTGTGGTGTGCATGGCATGGGCATGCTGAGTGGAAGGACTGGAGCACAGGAACAAACTGGAGGAGGAGAGAAGAATGATGGAGAAAAGGGTGACCAAAGAGAAGGAGACAGTGGAGGAGAGAAACGGAGAGCAGGGTGGAGAGGGAAGAAGGAGAAAGAGATGGACGACAGAATGGAGGAGGAGAGAAGGATGGTGATGGAGAGCAGGAGAGGCAAGGGGAGGAGGAGAACTTTGATGACCTTACTGAGGATGAAGATGAAGTGATGTCATCAGCCTCAGAGGAGTCTGTTCTCTCAGTGCCTGAGCTGCAGGTACGTGATTTAAAAGTTTAAGTTTTCATTTTTCTGTTCAGACAGCTAGCAAATGTTTCTATTTTTACAACATTCTAACTTAATATATCTAGAAAGTAATAAATATTATCTTCATTAGTTCTCCATAAACCTGCTAACAGTCGCACACCATCCATCCCACAGGAAACCATGAAGAAACTGACATGGCTGGCCTCCGAGGGGAGGCTGTGTGTCTCTGAGGAGGACAACTCTCCAAACTCCCCCAACTCCCCAGAACTCCCAGGAGGACAACTGTCCAAACTCCCCCAACTCCCCAGTCTCCCAGAACTCCCAGGAGGACAACTGTCCAAACTCCCCCAACTCCCCAGTCTCCCAGAACTCCCAGGAGGACAACTGTCCAAACTCCCCCAACTCCCCAGTCTCCCAGAACTCCCAGGAGGACAACTGTCCAAACTCCCCCAACTCCCCAGTCTCCCAGAACTCCCAGGAGGAGGAGGGGCCCACCAAAGGGGAGGAGCTGGAGTCTGGGGACGGCAGGGTCAGTAAGGGCCCTGGAGAGGAGGACTTGCCCGCTGGGGAGGGAACCCCCAGAGCCAGTGGGAAGGGAGCTGGATGCGGCAGAGGTCAGTCTAGGGGTGATGGAGACCCACTACAAAATGTTTTAATGTTCTCAGAAAAGGTCTACTAAGTATTCACTTCCATATGAGTACTAATTACAATCCTCGTTTTGTATCTTCTCTCTTTTCCTGTGGTTGGGTACCCTCAGGGCGAGGCAGTCTGAGGCATAGTCGTGGTCCGGAGCGGGACAGTAAGGACACGTCCAAGCTGCTGCTGCTCTATGACGACCACATTCTAGACAACGACCCCCTCAGAGAGAGCAAGGACATCGCCTTTGCACAGGCCTACTTGAACAGGGTAAGGTGGATGCCTTTTGTAAAGTGGATTTTGGATTTCGGGTAGCATACTCTAAATGACATACTTCACAACAAGTTGCATAGCATTAGTAGCAGTTATCTAATAAAAAAAGGGTCAACTTTAACCCTCGAACCTGTCTTCCTCCTTCAGGTGCGGGAAGCCCTTCAGGGCGTACCTGGTAAGGTTTAGGAGTTCTTAGGGCTGCTATATGAGTTTGAGCAGGGGGTTGAGGGGTGCAGCGCAGTGGAGCTCTTCTCCCAGCTCCATCCTGTCCTGGGGGAATGGCCAGACCTCCTCAGAGACTTTGCGGCCTTCCTCCTCCCGGAGCAGGCTTTGGAGTGTGCCCTGGTAAGGATGACATCACAGCCGCTTATCACTTCGTATTGGATATTTTTATAGATGCTTATTCAGGTGCTTATTAAGTATCAGGCCCAATGTAACAGAGCGTTCATGTATAATTATGTTGAGCAAAAATGATTGTCTTGTAGCATAACACATTGTAGTGAATCTGCAAAGTTCTCACTGCTGAAAAAGCCATTAATACTCTTCGACTTTGATGTTTTATGTCCTGTCCAGTTTGAGGAGCAGCAGACATTTGAGCGAAGTCGACGCTTCCTGAGGCAGCTGGAGATTAGTTTTGGGGAAAACCTGTCTCACTACCAGAAAATCGTACGTGCTCTGCAGGGGGGACCTGGCCTCAGTCCTGCCAGCATAGGAGGTATGCCAGTTTCCTACACCATTTACATTAGTTGTCACCACAGTAAACCAATGTTAAATCACCATTGTTATCCACCTGTTTTCTACAGCTTAAAGCACAGATGTCCTCCCTCCTGAAAGGCCACACACACTTGCAAAGGGAATTCTGGGTATTTTTTGACGAGCTCCGCCCACCCTCAGCCCGTCCAGGGCAGTTTGAGGAGGCTTGTTGGCCAGAGGAGGCAGGGGGCGGAATAGACGGAGGTGAGGGTGTTGGCTTGGGGTCAGGGGGAGGGGCAAGTGGTGGTTTTGACGAAGTGACTCTCCCTGATCTAGAGGAAGAAGATATTCCACCAATGAAGGTCGCAGTCGGAGGAGGAAGATGGGATCTCATGGCATCTACAAGGTTTGAGGATATGTGAACTGTGTAGTTTGTTGATTTCTAATTGCATTTGCAATTATGATTCTGATTTGGCTGGTTGTCTTCCTTCACAGGAGTGTGATTGGCCAGAAAAGGACTGCTTCTGCCTCTGTCATGGGGCCAGCCATGATGCCAAGCTTCGCAGACACAAGAGGAAAGGATGCTCTCGCTGCCACGGCATCAAGGTAGCCTCCGTACTGTAGTGTTTTGTTGTTCTAAACTATGAATAAAATGAGTGAGAGTTATGGAGATGACAGAATGTGACATGCAGTCTTCTCTCAGGCTTCCGATGGCGTCCCCAGGGCGATGAAGAGCCTTGACCCCTTGTACCCCACGGCAACCAGCCCCACAGCCAACCTCCACACTGAGACAGGCGGGGAGGAGGAGAGGGAGGAAGAGCAAGAGGTGGACGCTGAAGTAAAAGACGAAGTCGACAGTGGGGCCAACAGTCCACATCCTGGTAAGAATTGCACTACTGTATGAATTAAGGTTGTTGTCATTATTTGGTCAAAAGCAAAACCGATCTACATAAGTAATATGGCTGAAAATACATTGTTGCCTATAGAATGCAAAACTTTAATGAGCCCCTAAAAAGCAGCTTCTCGTTTTGAAAACTGCATTGTGGCATCGATAAGACTCATAAAGTCAGTCTTGTCCAAAACTGAGATTTGCGAGATGATAGGAAAGAATTGTATGTCACAGAATGAAGGGTACTGTTTTCCTTGGTTTGGGTTTATTTCAATCCTGCCCACAGCACCCAAGTAATCATCAGTTCGGAGCGCAGCTGCACGCGACCTGATTTTAATGCCTATGGTCAATTTGGTTTGACATTCAATATCTCTATGGGGCTAGTTGGGGACCATCAGTAAATGACAATGTACATGGACAAAATGTTTGTCAATGCTGACAAATTTCTGACTTAAAAACATAAACCAACTATGCATTTTAGAATTGCATATACAAATATTGGAAGCATTTAATGAGACAACTAAAAGATGTGCAATGTAAAAATATTGTCCCATTTCCATTGTGTAATTCATTGACTGTCCCTAACTAGCCCCAGAGAGGCTAATCAATGTCAAACCAATTTTGCCACGGTCGCACACCAGCCGGCTGAAGTTAAATAGCGAAATAAGTTGGCTAGCACTAGCTAGCCTAGATGACTTCAAGACACAAGACCTGGTCAATTTATCTATACTGAACAAAAATATAAACGCAACATGCAACAATTTCAAAGATTTTACTGAGTTACAGTTCATAAGGAAATCAGTCAAATGAAAAAACATTATTAGGCCCTAATTTATGGATTTCACATGACTGGGAATACAGATATGCATCTGTTGGTCATAGATACCTTTAAAAAAAAAATAATAATTGGGGTGTGGATCAGAAAACCAGTCAGTATCTGGTGTGACCACCATTTGCCTCATGCAGCGCCACACATCTCCTTCACATAGAGTTGATCAGGCTGTTGATTGTGGCCTATGGAATGTTGTCCCATTCTTCAATGGCTGTGTGAAGTGGCTGGATATTGGTAGGAACAGGAACACACTGTTGTACATGTCGATCCAGAGCATCCCAAATATGCTCAATGGGTGACATGTCTTGTGAGTATGCAGGCCATGGAAGAAATTTGACATTTTCAGCTGCCAGGAATTGTGTACAGATCCTTGCAACATGGGGCTGTGAATTATCATGTTGAAACATGAGGTGATGGTGGCGGATGAATAACACAATGGGCCTCAGGATCTCGTCATAGTATCTCTGTGATTTCAAATTGCCATCAACAAAATGCAATCATTGTCCGTAGCTTATGCCTGCCAATACCATAACCCACAGCCACCATAGGGCACTCTGGTCAGCAAACCGCTCGCTTACACAGCGCCATACAAGTGGTCTGTGGTGGTTGGACAACTCTCGTTTAGCTTCAGTCATGGCTGCTGCATTTCTGAAGAAGCCAAAATATTAGAGCCAAATCAGGAAGTTCAGCCCCCCTTTAAACTCTTTTACACGTTGCAGATAAACAACCATTATGCTTTTCAGAAGAGCAAGGAGCTCCTTCATGGGAGGGTCCTGAGGAAGGCTCACTCCCCATCCCTGAGGAGAAGGAAGAGGAGGATGACGAGGAGGATAAGGATGGGGGAGAGAACATAGCCCCTCGCCAAAGAGGAGTAAGGGGGATGGAGAAGGCTCGGGGGTGTCTGATGGCCCCCCAACACCCTTTAGCAGGGAGATGGAGAACCCTCTGCAGCCTTGTACCAACCCCTCTTCTGATCCCCCAGTGTGTGCCAAAAACATCTCCCTCACTGCCAGTGGGGAGAAGGTCATACTCTGGACAAGGTGAGAGAGACGAGCCTGAAAATGTTTGGTCTTTGTTTTAAAAGGTTTTTGTTAATGAGTGATAATCCTCTTTGGGCTACAGTGAGGCTGACTGTGTCATTCTAACCACCTGTCAGCAGCTAGGTGCCAATCTGAGTACTTTCCAGGCAATAAGACACCCAATGAGGTAAAGATTGTTTTTTGTAACCGAACTATAAAAGGTCCAACAGTAATGCACTTCTTGAAAAGTCTTGGCTTGTGAAATGAACCCTCGTCCACTGACTGCTTTACTGCTCTCCTGTCTAGGTGTCTGCGGTTTCTGGACCTGATGCTCCTGTTCCACACCGCTGCCTGCCAGGTCAACTTAGAGGACGAAACTATGACCACTGAACAGTCACAGACAAGGAGCAGGACTGAACTGGACAGAACCAAGTTCAGACACTTCAAAGGAGAGGAGCAGAGAGGATACTTGTGACTGCAGTATATGCATACCACATATAAACTATTCCAGAAACCAGTTCAAGGCTGGTGAAATCTGGAAGCAACATTTAGGGCATATGAACTCTTAATAAACTCATATCATAATCACCTGAACCTTCACTGAGCTGAAGCAACACCAGCAGCTCGAAAGATGGCAGCTTTTCAAGTTTACCATAACCAATTTTAAACAGTGAGCACTGTGTAACTGTACATCACTAATTTATTTAAATAAATACACCCTTTGTCTTAGTTACAACTCAAATGCACTATTGAGGGACTAGGGAACATAGTCTCTTAGTGTGGCAAAAGTTGTATAAATACTATAAACAGACAATTGGGGTTTAGTCCAGGAATGTACATGTTTTGTATACTTTTTTTCAATTCCGTGAGTTGTGCATGTATGGCACAATATGGGAAATATGAACGGTAATAATACCTGTACAAGAGTTATATATTTTATGCAAAATAAACGTAATTTATCCGTTTGCCTTTTTGATGAATTCCTTTCGTTTATGAGAAACGTTATACAAGGCGCACATCTAGACGTCTACTAGACCCACACAGATGTTCTTGGTCACGTCACGGCTCTACTACACTCCCGGCAGTGAGCTTGAATGCAGAGCAGTGAGGTAGTGAAAAGCAGAGGATATCAGCTACAGTATATCGTTATTGGGAGCACTTAATTCTGCTGAGATGGGTACCTTGGGTCCATTTCGCATGTTCTTGCTTTTTGCGTTGGCTCAGCAGAACGTCTTTGTAGCCGCCAGCGACGTGCTCGAGCTCGGGGATTCTGATTTCCATTACACGGTAGCAGAGTACGAGACTGTGCTGGTAGAATTCTTCGCGCCTTGGTAAGCAGTGTTATAGCTAGCTTTGTAGCTAATTCATTAGCATGCAAGAAACGACAGCCATCTAAACATGTATAGTAAATACAAATGCATTCCTGATTTTAAAATCCATTATGCCGCACACTGTTGTAGATTAACTTGACATTTAGAACTGCAGCTAACGTTAGCCGATAAAACTGTCTTACTCTCTAGCTCGCTATCTTGACTCAATGTGTCTGCTCAATTCAAACTAAGTGTTACATTATTACTTTCGCCATAAACCGTGCATGCTAATTCTAGCTACATATATCGTGTTAGCTATTACACTACCAGTTCACTTCTGAGAGTGAACTGACACTAAATCCCGTTAGCTATAATTGGATCTAGTTAGCTATAATTGGAGTCATGACTTGAGTAAGTGCATTCTGCTCTGACATATTTGAGTACTGGATTATGACTAGGTCTCTCTTATACACTTTTCTGAGCCACCTGATATCTCAGCTGTCACACGCCTCTAGCATTTTTCCCATGTGACATTTGATCATTCTCTTCCTTTTCTTTGTATGGCGCCTCCCTTCATCTCATCTCTCTTCCAGGTGTGGTCACTGCCAGCAACTAGCCCCAGAATATGAAACTGCAGCAACAAAACTAAAAGGGACAGTGTCTTTAGCTAAAGTGAGTATACTAGTTTGTCCACACACGATACCCCAGAGGATGCATTGTATTTCCTTGCATCTATATTAGTTACAATCCATTTCTTTTTTCGCCAGTTTTTGTTCCACAGGATTGGTATTGCTTGAAAATTTGGGTGTCAACTGTACATGATAGTTGTCACTTTTCTTATATATTTGTTGGTGAATTGAGATCAGTTCCCACAGTAGCTTTAACATCAGGGCTGCTTCTGCATACCGCCACTCTGAATGCACTGCAATTTAACAGTATATTGATAAATGGTTTTTGTCATTTTCCCCAGGTAGACTGCACAGTGAACTCTGAGACATGTGGACGTTTTGGGGTCAATGGGTACCCCACACTCAAAATCTTCCGCAATGGAGAGGACTTTGCTGCTTATGATGGACCCAGGAGTGCAGGTGTCTACTTTAAAATCATTGCTGTTCTGGTTTGTGTTTTGTGTTTTAGTGTATGTATGACTCATCTAATGTTGTCCCATGTTCCCATAGATGGCATTGTGAGCTACATGAAAAAACAGGCAGGTCCCAGTTCCGTTCCTCTGCACAATGGGAGAGACCTGGATGCATTTGTCAACAATTTTGATGCCAGTGTGGTTGGTGAGTTCACTTTTATTAATCACAGCCAAGTAGAGATCCTTTAGTCTATTGAAATAAAACAATTGCATAAATGTTTTTGTATTTAAAAATATATATTTTTTGTGAACTATTTGAGTGACTTATTCTCCCTCCCTGCGTCAGGTTTTTTCTCAGGTGTTGACAGCTCTCAGATGGCTGAGTTTCTGAAGGCGTCTAGTGCCATGAGAGACAGCCACCGCTTTGCCCACACTACAGACCTGAGCCTGGGCCTCAAACACGGCGTGGAATCAGAGTATGTGCTGTAGCCCTCCTTAAATATAATCCCACCTGGGTTCTGAACCTTCAGCCCTCTGGTCACTAGACTATGAGGGCACATTAGTTGGATATGACATCATAGATTATTGCCAAGTAGTAGTAACTTGTAGTGATGTCACTCTCCTCGTGTCTCTCTTAACCAGCACGGTGGTGCTCTTTCGGCCCCCACGACTCAACAGCAAGTTTGAGGACAGCTTGGTCAAGTCTGATGAGGCTGTCTCTACCGCCTCTCTCCGTCAATTCATCAGAGATAATGTGTTTGGGCTGTGCCCCCATCTGACTGCTGAGAACAGAGAGAACATGAGGGGACGGGACTTGCTGGTGGCCTACTACGACGTGGATTACCTCCGCAACATCAAGGGCACCAACTACTGGAGGAACAGGTGAGCTGCTCTCCTTTCAGAATCACCTTTATTCGCCAATTACATTTACACATACCTGGAATTTGACTCGGTGAAATGGTGCTGCCATCTATAGACAATATACAGATAGAGGAATTTGCACAAAGTCTACATACAATATAAATAAGTAAGCAAAGAACTCTACATTATACGCTGATTTACAGTAAGGATATACAATTTACATTTACATTTTACATTTTAGTCATTTAGCAGACGCTCTTATCCAGAGCGACTTACAAATTGGTGCATTCACCTATAATATCCAGTGGAACAACCACTTTACAATAGTGCATCTAAATCTTTAAGGGGGGGGTTAGAAGGATTACTTTATCCTATCCCAGGTATTCCTTGAAGAGGTGGGGTTTCAGGTGTCTCCGGAAGGTGGTGATTGACTCCGCTGTCCTGGCGTCGTGAGGGAGCTTGTTCCACCATTGGGGTGCCAGAGCAGCGAACAGTTTTGACTGGGCTGAGCGGGAACTGTGCTTCCTCAGAGGTAGGGAGGCGAGCAGGCCAGAGGTGGATGAACGGAGTGCCCTTGTTTGGGTGTAGGGCCTGATCAGAGCCTGAAGGTACGGAGGTGCCGTTCCCCTCACAGCTCCGTAGGCAAGCACCATGGTCTTGTAGCGGATGCGAGCTTCGACTGGAAGCCAGTGGAGAGAGCGGAGGAGCGGGGTGACGTGAGAGAACTTGGGAAGGTTGAACACCAGACGGGCTGCGGCGTTCTGGATGAGTTGTAGGGGTTTAATGGCACAGGCAGGGAGCCCAGCCAACAGCGAGTTGCAGTAATCCAGACGGGAGATGACAAGTGCCTGGATTAGGACCTGCGCCGCTTCCTGTGTGAGGCAGGGTCGTACTCTGCGAATGTTGTAGAGCATGAACCTACAGGATCGGGTCACCGCCTTGATGTTGGTGGAGAACGACAGGGTGTTGTCCAGGGTCACGCCAAGGCTCTTAGCACTCTGGGAGGAGGACACAAGGGAGTTGTCAACCGTGATGGCGAGATCATGGAACGGGCAGTCCTTCCCCGGGAGGAAGAGCAGCTCCGTCTTGCCGAGGTTCAGCTTGAGGTGGTGATCCGTCATCCACACTGATATGTCTGCCAGACATATCAGTAGGAATTTATCAATCTATGCACGGGGAGGGATGCTACCGTGACGTGTGTGTGTATATGTAGTGTTGTTCAGAGGTGTACAAAGTGCAATTGCAGTATAGTGCGGTTATAGGTTTTACAGAATGACGATGGCATGGCGCAAAGTCACATAGTCCCTATGAACCTGATGGCCAGATGGTGAGGGCCACAGCACGGGGAAAGAAACTGCTCTTACCTGATACCTTCCTCTCTCTTTTCTCTCTCCATCACTCTTTCACTACCCCTTCTCTCTCCCTAGAGTGATGAAAGTGGCCACTCAGTTCCAGTCTCGGGGGCTGAGCTACGCTGTGGCCAACAGGGCTGAGTTCCAGGAAGAGCTGGAGGAGGAGTTTGGCCTGGGGCCGTCCGACGGGGGAGAGCTGCCTCTCATCACCATCAGGAACAGGGAGGGCCACAAGTACAGCATGCAGGAGGAGTTCACGTGAGTTACAATAACACATGACCATCACAGACCCTTCCTTATGCAGTCTGGCCAGCTGTCACACTGCTCATCTGTCCGTCCGTTGCAGACGGGACGGGAAATCCCTGGAGAGGTTCTTGGAGGACTACTTTGCTGGTAAACTGAAGAGGCAGGTCAAGTCAGAGGCTGCTTCCGAAAACAACGACGGCCCAGTCAAGGTGTGCGGAATAGAACCAACAAACGTTTGTCGCTTTCAAATATGGTAGGAAGACATTTAAACAAAACCTTTTGCCTCTGCAGGTGGTGGTGGCAGACAACTTTGAGGAGATAGTGAACAACCCTTCCAAGGACGTGCTGGTGGAGTTTTATGCACCCTGGTGTGGACACTGCAAAAGCCTGGAGCCCAAATACACAGAGCTTGGGGAACAGGTGAAGTTCACATCTGCAAGTGTTGCTTAGCTGGTTTTGAAAGTTACAAACCATCATCCCGACGCTCATTATTTAGATTTTTCTTTTCTTCTTCATTTCAGTTGTCTGCCGACACCCACATTGTTATAGCAAAGATGGATGCCACCGCTAACGATGTTCCTCCAACCTACGATGTCCAGGGGTGAGCCTCTACTTCTTCTTATGTAGTTTGATTTTTGTCTCTTTCAAGTCACTACTCTGTGATCTGCTATTTTAATCTCATCTGTTGTTGTCCTTCTTCCCAGTTTCCCCACTATTTTCTTCGTCCCAGCAGGACAGAAGGACCAACCTCGGAAATACGAGGTTAGGCTACAACACCACTTTTCCTCCTCCAAAGGACATGGACTAAATAACACTTAATGCTCTGTAATCAATATTCTGATACATTCCTTCACTGTTTTAACCATCCGTATCTGTCAATAGGGTGGCCGTGAGGTGAATGATTTCCTCAACTACCTGAAGGAGGAGGCCACACATCCCCTTGTCCTGGGCACTGCCAGAGAAGACTTGTGAGAGCGCAATGAAGAGAAAGAAAGAAAAAACAAGGGATGAGTGGACTGGCAATGAAGCAGAAGACATGAACTATGAGGGGGAAAAAAGGAGCCACCCATTGCAACACACAGTTTCAGACCAGAATATCTCCTTTGGGTTTCTGTGCCTTACCAGCAACACTGAATACTCATAACATAGAGGACTTCTAAATTAAACAATCAGCAGTTTTTTCTTGGAACTTCAAAAGAGTAATGTTCTCAATGTGAGAGGATGGAGCATCTGCAAGCACAGTAATAGGCAGCACACGTGCAGATTGGCTTTGCCATTAAACTGGTGACTTGATGGTTGCGATTTAATATTCCCAAGAAAGGCATACTAGTGTAGCGTCCTTGACTCTGAGTAAGGTACCTCAGTCAGACTATAGATAAATGTAGAAAAGGAAAAATTATGTGTAACAGTTTTTGCGAAGTTGCTTACACGTACAAAGAAAAAAGTGTCTGCTAAGCAAATAGATAAAAATGTAATCAAATATCTGATACAGGGGCCTCCCGAGTGGCGAAGCGGTCTAAGGCACTGAGGCGTCACTACAGAACCGGGTTCGATCCCGGGCTGTATCACAACCGGCCGTTATCGGGAGTCCCATAGGGCGGCGCACAATTGTCCCAGCGTCGTCCGGGTTATGGGAGGGTTTGGCCGGGGGGGGGGCTTTACTTGGCTCATTGCGCTCTAGTGACTCCTTGTGGCTGGCCGGGTGCCTGCAGGCTGATGTCAGTTGAACGGTGTTTCCTATGACACATTGGTGCGGCTGGCTTCCTGGTTAAGCGGGCGGTTGTTAAGAAGCGTGTTTTGGTGGGTCATGTTTCGGAGGATGTATGACTCGACCTTCGCCTGCCGAGCCCGTTGGGGAGTTGCAGCGATGAGGGAGAAAAAGAGGGTAAAAGGGACCGTGTTTGGGAAACTGATTTAGCAGACACTCTTATCTATTTTTGTGTGAAAATAGGGTGAAGACTACTGAAGCACAATGGACAGGCTTAGATTTCAGTTGCCTTTTATGCCAAGCATCTCACTTGCTCTTCTTGAGGAGAGGCAACCTTAAAGTTTGAAATGTCCCCTCATTGTACTGAATTTATCACATTGAACTCCATTTGATTTTTACATACTATAATACACTCCATATCACTCTATTTTATTTTGTGTTACATACACAATATAGCACATAATCCACATATTAGTACGTTTTATTAGAGACATCTGTTTATTTGTTATCAAATTACAGTGATATTTATTGGTATTATTTATTTTTCATAGAATGTAGTTACATCAGCTAGCCCCTCTTCTGAGATTTATGTTTTACATCACATTTGACTGTTACATCTCATTTAGATTTTTATTTACTGAAATAATTTTCTTACATGAAAAGAGAGTTATCAACATGGAGATCGGGCAATATGTCCAATGCATGGGTATTATTTGATAAATAACAAAAGACGTCACAGAATGGGCTTGTTTCTTTCTGGACTACATATCCCAAAATGCAATACCTGTGCGTGTAACAGCGATGAAGGTTATACGGAATTATGCACTGCCCACAGTTCCGTTAAGAGCACCAAATGGTAAGCCTAGTAAATGTAGCTAAACGTTTGAAGATACAGGTAGCTTTAAGCCTTCATGCATATAATTGATACCACAGAGCTGGTCATTTATTGGGTTTCTATATAATGTCCATATATGTACCGCAACATAGGATTTGATTTGATAGTGTAATTACACGAGGAAAACTATCAACTTGAAGATAGCGCCCACTGGCGACTTCCTCTTTCGTAGTCACGCAGATTGGGTTGTACGGCTGTTCATCAAAATTTCCTTGTCCTTAATTGGCCATTGTTTTGCCCAACCCGCCCAGCCACAAACAATTCAGCCTTTCCTGTGCTGCGTTTGAGAACTTGGTAGCCGGTTGATCAACGCACGCTGCCAAAATGATGGGAAGACCAATCGTCGTGTTGAGTGAGTGATAAACAAAGTTACAACATTTATCAATTAATTTAATACAGAAGTGTTTTACGTGTATTCTACGTCTTGCTACATTTGTGAGCTTTTTCATTCATGCGATGTTATGCACGGGGTTCGGGCCTACCTAGCTAGTGATAGTCATGCTGCGTAGTTAGCGGAACAATCAACTTTTATTCAATCTGGGGGATAAACAGGGATGCTTTTCTGTCAGCGTTCTATTTGGTAATGGTATGCACATCATCTAACGTAGTTAACAAACCATTCGGATCTTTTTTAATGGATACTAATTTGCTAGCTGCCATACTAGCTAGATTTAAGGTGAGTTATTTCTCTGGCGTCTCATTTTGGGGGGATGGTCTCAGTAGCTGGTTCGGGCAGTGGCAAAACGGTAGGTAACGATGGTGCAGAAATCTTGCTAATGTAAGTTCAGAAATTAAATGTACTTCTAACTACACACTTATTGGCCTACAATTTTGGTCAAGTTGCCAAATACACTGTACAAACCGCAGCATCATGGTCAGTCATTTTGAGCGTAGGCCACCTCAATAATCTTCTCTCTTCAGGCCAGAATATGAAAAGAGAGTCTGGACGCAAGGTTCAGAAAGGGAACATCGGTGCAGCAAAGGTAAAGATGACGCAACTCTCCGACTTCCCCATCCCATTACCCCATAATTTTTTTCTCACGTTTGTTAATTGTAGTAATGAAACATGACAAATTCCTGCAGCCTTACGAAGTCCAATTTTACAGGCAATAGCAGATGTCATTAGAACATGCCTGGGACCAAGAGCCATGATGAAGGTTTGTACCAAGACACAATTCCTGGCCCTTAGATACTTAAATCCCAAAGTGACGCCAAAATAGAACTGTCTTAACCTTTCCCCATCTATTAACAGATGCTGCTAGACCCCATGGGCGGCATTGTCATGACCAACGATGGCAACGCCATCCTCCGAGAGGTGAGGTTTCTGCACTACATTTCCCATCAGCACCCTTACACTGCTTTGGAAGATGGTGAATGTAAACAAATTCAGGTCTGTTCAAGTTACCTTTCTTATAAACAAACACAGATCCAAGTGCAGCACCCGGCAGCCAAGTCCATGATTGAGATCAGCCGCACCCAGGATGAAGAGGTGGGAGACGGCACCACGTCAGTCATCATCCTCGGTGAGTGGCCTGGTAGTGGAAGTATTTCATTTCACTGGGATCCCGTCAACCTCTTCAACATAGTGAATGTACCCTTTTGAGCTTCGGGCTATTTAGGATTGGATGTTGTGGCGCTCCTACTCTGAGAGGGCCACGTTGATTCTTACGCATCATCAATCGTCCTCTGAGCCATCGTACTGAGTGTGCACATTTTAAAACGGCTCTTGGTTAACATTCTTCTTCAATCTTTGGTCTGGCTCCAGCTGGAGAAATGCTGTCTGTAGCAGAGCAGTTCCTGGAGCAGCAGATGCACCCCACAGTCATCATTAGTGCCTACAGACACGCCCTGGATGACATGCTCGACATGCTCAAAGACATCAGGTATAGATTGCATTCACTTACACAGTCAATTCTCCTTCGCAAACTTTTACACTCCGTTCTATTGACCGGCTGTCTCTGTTCCCTCCCAGCACCCCGGTGGACGTGAATGACAGGGCGCAGATGCTGAAGATCATCAACTCCGCCATCTGCACCAAGGCCTTGAGCCGTTGGTCTACCATGGCGTGTAATATTGCCCTGGATGCTGTGCGCACTGTTGAGTTGGAGGAGCACGGACGCAAGGAGATCAACATTAAGCTGTACGCCAAAGTGGAGAAGGTAAGCTTTAACGTATGCGTTAAATGTCTTGCAGTTACAAGATTGACATCGGTGACAGAGGTGTGGTCATTGGGAAAATGACACACCAGGTTGGTTGATTCCTCGTGGTTTTGCTATGGTTATAGGTGCCTGGTGGCTTCATTGAGGACTCATGTGTGCTAAAAGGCGTGATGGTCAACAAGGACGTCACTCACCCCCGCATGCGCAGAATGATCAAGAACCCCCGCATCATTCTGCTGGACTGCTCCCTGGAGTACAAGAAGGGCGAGAGCCAGGTATTGAAAACGCATGTACAGTCATGCACACAAATGAATTACCAGCACACACATGCAGTATAAGCATAACAGTAGCAGGTACTAGCCAATAAGTGTTGTGTTCCTATGCAGACTGACATTGAGATCACACGTGAGGAAGACTTTTCCAGGATCCTTCAGATGGAGGAAGAGTATATCCAGACTATCTGTGAAGACATCATCCGCCTCAAGCCAGACCTTATCTTCACTGAGAAGGGCATCTCAGGTACTACACATACACACACACACACACACACACACACACTATGTAAAATTCTCTAGAAACTGCTCTTAATCCTCCAAAGCTCCCCCTGCACTGACCAGAGAAACTCATCTCTCCGCTCATCTCCCCAGACCTGGCACAGCACTATCTGATGAAGGCCAACATCACAGCCATCCGCCGCGTCAGAAAGACTGACAACAACCGCATTTCAAGGTAAGGTCCATTCCACACAGTATTCTGAAGATGTGATGACTATTAATCCTTTTAAATTGTCTGGTAACTGACTATTAACGCTGATATCATTATCCTCCTCCTCAGGGCATGTGGGGCTCGCATCGCCAGCCGTACAGACGAGCTGCGTGAGGAGGACGTGGGAACCGGCGCCGGCCTGTTTGAGATCAAGAAGATTGGAGACGAGTACTTCACCTTCGTCACAGAGTGCAAAGACCCCAAAGCCTGCACCATCCTGCTGAGAGGAGCCAGCAAAGAGATACTGGCTGTACGTAACAAGTTACCCCTCATGCACAAAGAATATGGCAAGATGTCTCCGTTACGGCAGAATCAACTCATTTTCAGGCAGACCGTAACCAGGCAGGATGAATGATCCTCATGGTATGCTATCACTCTCAATGCTTCATTGTGGATTCAAACATAGTGTTGATAATGTGTTTCTCTCTGTCCCTCAGGAGGTGGAGCGTAACTTGCAGGATGCCATGCAGGTGTGTCGTAACGTGCTACTGGACCCATCTCTACTCCCTGGAGGCGGGGCGGTGGAGATGGCCGTGTCCAAGAGGCTGATGGAGCGTTCCAAGACCCTGACCGGGGTGGAGCAGTGGCCCTACCGTGCCGTGGCCCAGGCCCTGGAGGTTATCCCCCGTACACTCATCCAAAACTGTGGAGCCTCCACCATCCGCGTGCTCACCTCTCTCAGGGTACGTGTGTTTACTCTAAAATATGCACCTTTGTCATTTTGTTGGGCACTGCAGAATTGTTTTATTAACCTCTCTCGGGTATGTGGGACGAAATCGTCCCACCTAGTCAACAGCCAGTGGAATTGAGTGGCGCGAAATACAAAAACCTTAAATGCTATAACTTCAATTTCTCAAACATATGACCATTTTAAAGACAAGACTCTCGTTAATCTAACCACATTGTCCGATTTCAAATAAGGCTTTACAGCGAAAGCAAAACACTAGATTATGTTAGGAGAGTACCCAGCCAGAAATCATCACACAGCCATTTTTCAAGCAACTAGCATGCATCACAAATACCCAAAACACAGCTAAATGCAGCACTAACCTTTGATCTTCATCAGATGACACTCCTAGGACATTATGTTATACAATACATGCATGTTTTGTTCAATCAAGTTCATATTTATATCAAAAACCAGCTTTTTACATTAGCATGTGACGTTCAGAACTAGCATACCCACCGAACACCTCCGGTGAATTTACTAAATTACTCACGATAAACTTTGACAAAAAACATAACAATTATAGATACAGAACTCCTTTATGCAATCGCAGTGTCAGATTTTAAAATAGCTTTTCGGCAAAAGCACTTTTGCAATATTCTGAGTAGATGGCTCGGCCATCAAGGCTAGCTAAACAGACACTCGCCAACATCGAGGCTCAGTAAACTCAGAATTACTATTAGAAAAATTGGATTACCTTTGCTGTTCTTCGTCAGAATGCACTCCCAGGACTTCTACTTCAACCACAAATGTTGTTTGGGTTCAAAATAATCCATAGTTATATCCAAATACCTCTGTTTTGTTCGTACGTTCAGGTCACTATCCAAAGGGTGACGCGCGGACGCATGTCGTGACAAAACATTTCAAAATATTCCATTACCGTACTTAGAAGCATGTCAAACGCTGTTTAAAATCAATTTTTATGCTATTTTTCTCGTAAAATAGCGACAATATTCCAACCGGGCGACGTTTTCGTTCAAAGGCTGAAAGAAAAACATGGCCATTTCTCGGGGCCGCGCATCTCCTGTCTCTGAGCCACCAGCCTGACCACTCACAAACAGCGCTCCTGTACCTAGCCTAGAGACAGCAGAGATCTCATTCCACTTTCTGGCGCCTTCAGAGAGCCTATGGGAGCCTTAGAAATTGTCACGTTACAGCAGAGATGCTGTATTTTCGACAGATGCCACAGAAGTACAAGAAATGGTCAGAGGGCACTTCCTGTATGGAATCTTCTCAGGTTTTGGCCTGCCATATGAGTTCTGTTATACTCACAGACACCATTCAAACAGTTTTAGAAACTTTAGTGTTTTCTATCCAAATCTACCAATTATATGCATATTCTCGTTTCTGGAAAAGAGTAGTAACCAGTTTAAATCGGGTACGTTTTTTTATCCGGCCGTGAAAATACTGCCCCCTACCCTAGAGGTTAATCTTACCCCCCTCTGTAGGCCAAGCACACCCTGGAGGCCTGTGCATCATGGGGTGTGAACGGAGAGACTGGCACCTTGGCAGACATGATGGAGCTTGGCATCTGTGAGCCGCTGGCTGTGAAGGCCCAGACTTACAAGACTGCTGTGGAGGTAAGAGGGGCCAATGGGCTGCTGTTGAAAGTGATATTCATGTCAAATATATCCGCATCAAATGCTTGCATGTTTAAAAAATATTGTACAAGGCATGGACGAATTCTGTGTTACTTTGTCTGTAGTGAATGCAGTCAGACACCATGCAAGAACATTTTCACTTCTACTACTCTAAAAAGGTTGAGTGCTTCCCAGTGCCTCATCTCCTTCACATCAAAGTGAATACAATGAAACTCAGAGCACATTTAGTCTTTTTGTTTTATGATTTGAATAAACAAAGGTTTCAGTGAACCCCACTAATGTAATATTGGTCTCTTCTTGCCTTTCAGACGGCCATCTTGCTGCTCCGCATTGATGACATTGTCTCTGGAATCAAGAAGAAAGGTGATGACCAGGCTGGAGGAGGACAGGGAGCTGAGTGAAGATGGGGGAGGAGGAAAGGAATGGGTTGCTAGACCAGTGGGCAGACTGTGGTAGCGTACAGCCTACTGTTCTCTTTTGGGATGCTATTTTCCAAAAACACAATGTTTGGCCTGGATTGTCAACCAAGTGTGTGTCGATAGTCAAGCGTACGCCGTAGCCATGTGTTTTTGATTTGCTATAAAATTCTAATTGAATGCTGTCTGACTCACTCGGTTCATTGTATCTCTTGTCATGGCAGATGAGTATCTGCCAAATGAGTATCTATCATGAGTATTGTTTATAGCACTGTAGTACCCAGTTAAAGTGAAAACAGGTTCTGTTTTGAGCCTTTTTAAGGTTAGGTTTCTCAATGAGCAACTGCCATAAGATCCTCTTCAGCTTTATTAAAGTTAAATTCATGAAAAAACATTGCAATTCACCACATCATATTGAAAAACAAGATCTGAGTACACAACAGATAATAAAATGTTACTTCTGGTTATGTCAGAATGTTCTATTTTATCTGGGTCTTAACTCCCATCCCTGGCCGTGTTGAATAGGCCTTTAAGGAAGTCATAAAACCATGTGATAGGTCATGGTTTACTTTTTTTCCCCCCTCAGTATGTTTAACTTTACAATAATACAGTACCAGTCAGGTTTGGACACTTACTCATTCCAGGGTTTTTCTTTAATTCATTGTAGAATAATAGTGAAGACAACTATGACCGACTCATGTAGTACCAAAAGTGTTTTTAACAAATCAAAATTTCGGCACCCTTTGCCAAGAGTACGCAAAGCTGTCAAGGCATTCTCTCAACCAGCTTCATGAGGTAGTCCTCAGGAATGCATTTCAATTAACAGGTTTGCTTTAAGTGTTTTTAGAACATTTTATGGAATTTCTTTCAATGTGTTTTAGCCAATCAGTTGTGACTAGGTAGGGGTGGTTATAAGGAAGATGGTCTTTTACCAAATGGGGCTAAGTCCATATTATGGCAAGAACAGCTCAAATAAGCAAAGGGGTCCATTATGTTAATACATGGTCAGTCAATACGGAAGATGCCAAGAACTTTGAAAGTTTCTTCAAGTGCAGTAGCAAAAACCTTCAAGCCCTTTGAAACTGGCTCTCAAGAGGACTGTCACAGGAAAGGAAGACCCAGAGTTACCTCTGCTGCAGAGGATAAGTTCATTCGAGTTACTAGCCTCAAATTGCAGCCCAAATAAATGCTTCAGAGTTCAAGTAACAGACACCTCAACATCAACTGTTCAGAGGAGACTGCGTGAATTGGGCCTTCGTGGTCGAATTGCTGCAAAGAAACCACTAAAGGACAATTAGAGACTGGCTTAGGCCAAGAAACACGAGCAATGGACATCAGACCGGTGGAAATATGTCCTTTGGTCAGATGAGTCAAATTTGAGATTTTTGGTTCCAACCGCCGTATCTTTGTGAGACAGTGTAGGTGAACGGATGATCTCTGCATGTGGTTCCCACCGTGAAGCTTGGTGGGGGTGCTTTGCTGGTGACACTGTCAGTGATTTATTTTTTAATTAAAGGCACACTTAACCCGCATGGCTACCACCACATTCTGCAGTGATACGCCATCCCATCTGGTTTGGGACTATCATTTGTTTTTCAACAGGACAATGACCCAACCACACACCTCCAGCTGTGTAAGGGCCATTTGACCAAGAAGGAGAGTGATGGAGTGCTGCATCAGATGACCTGGCCTCCACAATCACCCGACCTCAACCCAATTGAGATGGTTTGGGATGAGTTAGACCGCAAAGTGAAGGAAAAGCAGCCAACAAGTGCTCAGCATATGTGGGAACTCCAAGACTGTTGGAAAAGCATTCCTGTGTGCAAAGCTGTCAAGGCAAAGGGTGATGATATTTTGATTTGTTAAAAACACTTTTGGTACTACATGATTCGATGTGTTATGTCATAGTTGTCTTCACTATTATTCTACAATGTAGGAAATAGTAAAACCCTTGAATTAGTAGGTGTGTCCAAACTTTTGACTGGTACTGTACGTGTCAACAGACCGTGCAAATGCATGGATTCCTGGGCTTCGTCTCTATACGCTGACCTGAGAAGACCTGAGCAATATGAAGGGAGCCTTCTTTGTTAACTCATCTGGCCAGTGGCTCAGAATATGAGAAAAGGGAGCAATGAAATGCCATTTCAAGGTGTGCCTTTCCCTGCCCTGTACAGAAGCATATGGCAGTGTACCAAAAGCCTCAATACACCCTAATAAAAAAACATCCCCTCATATTCCTTGATGGATACTTTTTAAAGCTTGTTCACCTACCAATGTAAAGGAGATGTGAAAAGTATTTCACAACATTGGGATAGCCTGTACAGCCAGGTTCCAAACCCCTTGACCTGTTCTAGACATTAATTATATCTGCAACACTGAATATATCTGACCCAGATCCCCAGGATCAGGCCAGTAGAAACAGCGGAAGAGTGGTGTTGTCATCTCTGGGCTCTCTCTCCAGTCTCTGGGTCGACACCGCTGTCCAGCTCTGGAGAGGAAATCAGCACGTTACTCATCATTACAAAGCAATGAAGGTATTAGCATCTGTTTAATTTTTCCAAACTCGTCAACAGTGTGTGAGTATTTATCCTTTGATTTAGCTTTTTGAGTGATATGACTTTAAAACCTATGCACCTGTGTCTGACACCGTTTAATGAAGTTTAAAAAAACGTACCAAATGGCACCCGCTGTTAAGTGTGTTGACTCACCCATGCTGGCCTCACTGGGTGCTGCGGAGGGGAGGCGTCTGTGCTGGCAGGCAGGTTGGAGGTTGGCAACCAGAGGACCTGGAGCCAGTACAGAGGATGGGGGGAGACTCATGACCCCCGTAATAGGAGCTTGGGGTCGGACCACCTCCATATCCACAGCTGCTCTCAGCGGAGGGCCAGAAAAAGGGAAGTGATCAGTGAGCAGTACAAAGTATAAACTGAGCATACCAAACATTAGAAACACCTTCCTTGGACTCTATAAGGTGTCGAAAGCATTCTGCAGGGATGCTGGCCCATGCCCGCTCCAATGCTTCCAAAAGTTGTGTCAAGTTGGCTGGATGTCTTTTGGGTACTGGACTATTCTTGATACACATGGGAAACTGTTGAGCATGAAAAACCCAGCAGTGTTGCAGTTCTTGACACAAACCGGTGCGCCTGGCACATACTACCATAACCTATTCAAAGACACTTAAATCTGTTGTCTTGCCCAATCACCCTCTGAATGGCACACATACACAATGTCTCAAGGCTAAAAAATATATTTTTAACCTGTCTCCTCCTCTTCATCTACACTAATTGAAGTGGATTTAAGGGATCATGGCTTTCACATGGATTCACCTGGGGTCTCATTTATAACCGTTGTGTAAATTTCACACTAAATATCTGTGTGTGGCATTTCTGAAAAGACTGAGCACGTACAAAAATTGAGATTTATAAACTTGGTGCATGCCATACGTACGCATGTTTCTGTTATAAATCAGAGCCGTCCTGAAAATGTGCACGTAAACAAGCATTACAATTCTGCCTGAAAGGCCTCCCGAGTGGTGCAGTGGTCTAAGGCACGGCATCGCAATGCTTGAGGCGTCACTACAGACCTGGGTTCGATCCCAGGCTGTGTCACAGCAGGCCGTGACTGGGAGACCCATGAGGCGGCGCACAATTGGCCCAGTGTCGTCAGGGTTAGTGGAGGGTTTGGCTGGTCGGATTTTCCTTGTCACACCGCGCTCTAGCGACTCCTTGTGGCGGGTCGGGAGCCTGGGAGCTGACTTCGGGCACCTGCAAGCTGACTTTGAGTGCCTGCAAGCTGACTTCGCCAGCTAAACGGTGTTTCCTCCAACACATTGGTGCGGCTGGCTTCCGGGTTAAGTGAGCAGTGTGTCAAGAAGCCGTGTGGCTTGGCAGGGTCGTGTTTCGGAGGACGCATGGCTCTCGACCTTCGCCTCTCCCGAGTCCGTAAGGGAGTAGCAGTGATAGGACAAGACTGTAACTACCAATTGGGGAGAAAGGGGGGTAAAAAGTACATCAAAAACATGATACAAAAAATGTTGCCTGAAAAATGCCCATTATTCACCTTTTATGGCAATAGAGACCTTATTTTCTGTATACTTTGGAAGTATTAGAATTAACCCGAGGCAGTCTTCTAAAGGAAATAGCAATAGCGAACTTGATCAAATGTCTTTGTAGATGACGGCAGAAAGTTAAACTTTTGTAGTGACATATGCTGTAAGCCTAGGCTATCCGACAGACAAAACGTTTATGAAAGACAACAATTGCAATTTGTGAATTTTATTTAATAGGGCCTAATGTTTTGCATTGACTTTTTCTCGAACCTATGCTTATGCTGCACTGCCCAAATTCTGAAACATTGTCTGCTTACAGTGGTAGCCATACACACTTCAATGCAAAATATCAACAGTCTGTTCAGCTGTTCAATTCTACTGTATGTTATAAACCATGCTTCCTTCCTGATGCACAGAACAAATTACTTTAAATAAAAGTGTATCTAATAGGCCCAATTGACCATTTGCTCAACCCCGCCCCTCTTAGTTACTGTTGCAACCTCGGACAAAATTTTCCCAGGAAGCCCAATTCCCCTAACTACTGGCAAAATCCCCTCACAATGATCTCAAACTGTGTTTTTAATACACAATGAAATTAAACACTGACTACCCCTTGCTAATCAAGAAACTCTCTGGTATGTTGTAGTGGACTGTCATTACAATTGCTTCACAGGAACCTGGTAAAATGAAGGCTTGCCACTGGATGGCTGAATCATTAGGCTACTAACCACTTTTGGAGCTAACTAGTGCTCTCAAATCGACTCCTGATGTCGACATCAGATGAGAGTTGTATTCATAACATGGGTAACTTAGCTAGCTAATGTGCATAAAAACAAATCTATATTTTTTTTTAAATTGGCTAGCTAGCTAGTCTTAGCAATGTTCAGTGGTCAATAAGACTGAGTTAGCTAATAAACAATGTAACAAAACAGGCTCTGCATTTGAGGAATCTAGGGCTGTCCCCGAGAAAGAATAATCTTGGTAGACGAAAAGTAATCTGTTCTTTTCGATCAATGGATTGGTCCCCCCAAAAATTGTCTGTTTTTCCATATACAGACACATCCTATGTGTTTTAATAAAATCAACTATATGCATTGAGCTTGTCTGATGCTTTAAGCGCAATGTTTGATGAAATAAGACACAAATGACTCAAGAGGGAGCCAGAAATCAAGATAACTAGAAGAAAAAAAACAGCTTGACCCGACCATCCTCCTGGCATTTGTAGATTCTGCCATTATTCTCCTGAAGTTGCCGGTAATAGGCTACACGAGGAGTCGGCAACCTTTCTCACGTGGAATGCTAATACCAATCTGCATGCCAGTTATGGTTTTCATATGCACATTTTCATGGAACAGTTTCATTTCATTTATATCTCAAAATCATTGCCATGTGGTTAATCAAAATTCTATCCAAATCTAAATGAAAATGATAATCTAAAAAGTAACTTCCATTGCCAACTATGTAAAAATAACTTACATAGAGCCAACAAATAAAAACATTGCAGCCTGCAATTAGAAAATATCCTGATAAAAATAAATATCCTATAAATCACATTGGCTACGTATGGCCTCACTTCGCTGTGCGCCTCTCAAATTTTGTAACAATGCGTAGCACTCCATATAGCTCCGCATTGACATGATTAGTTGAAGATAGGTGGGAGCAGAACGTCCTGTATAAACACAAACTCACTTCCTTGACAACTTCCTTCACAATATCTCTGCTCCGCTAAGCGCATGAAGTATGAAAGCCCTGATGTTTGCAGAGGCTGCATCACAGTAAATGCTGTAAGGCCACTTCAGATGTCGGATTGACCACGCAGAGCCTTTGAGTCTCTTCCTCCGCACTGGATTGGTTCACTGAGATGACAGGAGTCTCGGGTGCCATAAAAAAAATTAAATAAAAAAAAAAATATATATATATATCTATACATATTTGCTACGGCTCGACTAAAAAATAAATAAATAGTATTGGTCACATACAAGTGTTGTTATTGCGGGTGTAGCGAAATGCTTGTGTTTCTAGCTTCAACAGTGCAGTAATATCTAACAAGTAATATCTAACAATTTCTCAACAATACACACAAATCTAAGTAAAGGAATGGAATTAAGAATATATAAATATATGGATGAGCAGTAGAATAGAATAGAATACAGTATATACATATGAGATGAGTAATGCAAAATATGTAAACATTATTAAAATGACATGTGATCCATTATTAAAGTGGCCAGTGATTTCAAGTCTATGTAGATAGGCAGTAGCCTCTAATGTGCTAGTGATAGCTATTTAACAGTCTGATGGCCTTGAGATAGAAGCTGTTTTTCAGTCTCTCGGTCCCAGCTTTGATGCACCTGTACTGACCTTGCCTTCAGGATAATAGCGGGGTGAACAGGCAGTGGCTCTAGTGGTTGCTGTCCTTGATGATCTTTTTGGCCATCCTGTGACATCGGGTGCTGTAGGTATCCTGGAGGGCAGGTAGTTTGCCCCCGGTGATGCGTTGGGCAGACCGCACCACCCTCTGGGGAGGTCTGCGGTTGCGGGCGGTGCAGTTGCCGTACCAGGTGGTGATACAGCCCGACAGGATGCTCTCAATTGTGCATCTGTAGAAGTTTGTGATGGTTTTAGGTGCCAAGCCAAATTTCTTCAGCCTGTTGCGCCTTCTTCACCACACTGTCTGTGTGGGTGGACCATTTCAGTTTGTCAGTGGTGTGTACGCCGAGGAACTTGAAGGTTTCCACCTTCTCCACTGTGGTTCCGTCGATGTTTCCTGAGGTCCACGATCAGCTCCTTTGTTTTGTTGACGTTTAGTGAGCGGTTATTTTCCTGACACCACACTCCCAGAGCCTTCACCTCCTCCCTGTAGGCTGTCTCGCCATTGTTGGTAATCAAGCCTACTACTGTTGTGTCGTCTGCAAACTTTATAAACTTGATGATTGAGTTGGAGGCGTGCGTGGCCACACAGTCATGGGTGAACAGTGAGTACAGGAGGAGGCTGAGCACGTACCCTTGTGGGGACCCTGTGTTGAGGATCAGCGAAGTGGAATTGTTGTTTCCTACCTTCAGCACCTGGGGGCGGCCCATCAGGAAGTCCAGGACCCAGTTGCACAGGGCAGGGTTCAGACCCAGGGCCTTGAGCTAAATGATGAGCTTGGGGGGTACTATGGTGTTGAATGCTGAGCTATAGTCAATGAACACCATTCTTGCATCGGTATTCCTCTTGTCCAGATGGGATAAGGCATTGTGCAGTGCGATGGCGATGGCATCGTCTGAGGATCTATTGGGGCGGTAAGCAAGGCGATATGATCCTTGACTAGTCTCTCAAAGCACGTCATGATGACAGATGTCCCACCAGGGCTCGATAATCATTTAGTTCAGTTACTTTTGCTTTCTTGGTTACAGGAGCAATGGTGGCCATCTTGAAGCATGTGGGGAGAGCAGACTGGGATAGGGAGAGATTAAATATGTTTGCCCAAATTTTCTGGGGCGGGGCTTAGCGAAGGGTCAATTAAATGAGAGATGCGCATGGTAATTTGTTGTAGGCTATGGCTACTTCGGGAATATGAACCCATCATGGCCAGAAAAGGTGACAAATTTATTCTGCAATGGTTATGAAAATATGGATTGTGTATAAATGCAATATTGTCTCCTCGAGAAATGTGAAAGTACAGTATTCAGACGTAAGCTACAACCGCCTGTTCCACCGTTAATAAACTTCGCTTCGGATCAGATGGCATAGAGCAAAATACTTGAAATAGCTTATCTATTTACTACTATGAAGTAGGTCCAATTAAACCAGAGATGGGACGAATGGTATCCTTGTTGTAGGCCTATGCTACCTCGTGAGTATGAAAACATCACAGAAAAGGTGAGGAATTTATTATGCAATGATCATGGAAATTAAAAAAAATAATAGCTTTGGAAATAAATGGCTATTTCTAATTATTTTCAAATGCAAAAACAAACTAAATAGATTTTCTCTCTTCTCACTAATGGCAAATGATTGCATCTTGTTATTAACCTGTTTAACCTGTTCATATCCTCAATTTGCAGAAAATACTAATCTACTTGCCTGCTTGCAATGCAGTACTTCAACCACTAGAAACTGTGCTTACGCATGGTCTAAAGCTTGTGGGAAGGTGAGCACATTCTCATGTCAAGTTCAGTTTTTATAAATGCCAACTTTTGTGTGAAAACTGGCACACGCACGTTTAATTTCCATGATCATTGCATAATAAATTCCTCACCTTCTCTGTGATGGTTTCATACTCACAAGGTAACATAGGCCTTTTATTTGAATTTTATTTTTACTTCAGTTTATTTTAGTAAATACTTTCTTAACACATTTTTTTCTCAACTGCATTGTTGGTTAAGGGCTTGTAAGTAAGCATTTCACTGTTGTTGTATTCGGCGCATGTGACAAATCAAATTTGATTCCATTTTTGATTTGATTTGGGGTCTATATTGTACATTCGCACGGTTAATAAATGAGGCCCCTGGCCAGTCTGTCATGAAAAGAGCAGTTGTTCTTAATGTTTTGTACACTTAGTGTATGGCTCTGTGAAGCACTTCCCAATAGCATACATTCTTCCTTACTTCAACAAAACAATCACTGATCTGACAAGCTGCATGGGTGAGAGCAATGTTCCCAAAATATTGCTCACATTTATAATAGGATTATTAGAGAGATCGAGAGAGGTAACTTCTAATACTAATAATAACCAGTAACTACCATATCAAGGCTCCTGATAAAGGAGGTCAGTTAACTATTAGCCTTTGGAGACCATTCAACATGACATTCGGAAAGATGGCCATACAAGTGTTTTAATGGCCTTACCAATGGGGTCCTGTGATTGGTGAAGATGGTAAATAGACTGATAGGAGGGAGGGAGGGGCTCTACATAGATGGTGCTGATAGGTCCGGTTTTGGATGCAGAAATGGGGTGCTTACTGAAGTCTCCCCAACACACCCCACCACCAGCCGAAGATGTGGCTGTAACATCTGCCAAAGGGAACATTTTTAAAGACAATTAGGCCTAAGTATCAATACTCTGAAGTGATTTCCTCTCCTTATCTTATTTCCTTCATCTGCACTGATGTGAAATAACTGGACTGGTGAAAGCAATTTTCAGTAGTTAGCTTAAACGATTGTACTTCAAATTATTGTCAGATCAGTCCAGCTGAAGGAGAGCAGGAAGCATGCAGAAAGCCTTTTTACACTGCTGACATACACACCCTGGGCACCCAGCTCTTGACAGCAAGTGCAACTAAAGTAC